>NW_020954589.1:3109767-3175827 GCF_900497805.2 Vombatus ursinus
AACTACCTTCCATTGTTAACCATTTAATTCAATTTAGTTCAATTCAACAAACACGTATATTAAATGCCTGTTCTGTGCCCAGCACTGCACTAGATGCCCAGGCTACCAAAAAATGGGAAGGTCCTTTGGTTCCTGAGGTTTATAATCTGGATATTTAGGTCATAGGTTATATTTGTACACATAAGAAACCCCAATAAACGTGTTAAATGAACAAATATAAGATGATATGATAATTTCTCTCTACACATTAATATGATAAATTGAATAAAATATAAGCTCCATGAAGGCAAGAATTACTTCTTCTTTTTTTTGCTTTTGTGTCCCTAGCACCTACTACATTATCTGACATCAAAGTAGGTGATTAATTAGTTCTTATTGATGTCATTGATCTTATTAGATATTATTGATCTGGAAGAGAAGAAGTAGGTGGCATAGTAAATAGAGCACTGGGCCCGGAGTCAGGAAGATCTGAGTTCAGATCCAGCCCCAGATGCTGACTAGCTGGCATGAATCTGGAAAAGTCATTTAACTCCTTTATGGCTCAATTTCCTCATCTGTAAAATGGGGATAATAATAGCACCTACCCTTCAGGGTTGTTATGAGATATTTGTAAACTTTAAGGTGTTATGTAAATGCTGGTTATCATTATTGAAATGCACTTCCCCCTAACCCCACATCACAGAGATGAGGGACTATAACCATGGACTAACATATCTGCAATCAGACACAAACTGATGTGTTTGTTAGTTTTGCCATTCTTTTTCTTTCTTTTTTTTTCTTTGTTACTAGATAAAGTTTGATGTGTAGAAGGAGCTGAGTGTACTTATCAAGACCTGAGTTCAAATCCTGCCTGATGCTTACTTAGTTTTACAACCCTAGGCAAATCATTTAACTTATCACAGCCTCAGTTTCCTAATCTATAAAGGGGGGGGGGGGAATAGCACCTACCTCCCAGGATTGTTGTGAGGATCAAACGAGATACTGTTTGTAAACTTTCATTGCAAACCATAAACACTGTATAAATGGTGGCTATTATTGTTATTACTAAAGATGAATGTGGTGTGAAACATAGGGACAAAAATAAGACTTTAGAAAATAAAATAAATGAATGTTGCATGGAAGAATAAATGAACTAACACATTTCAATAGATTAATGGGTTCCCTTTCTCAGGTGACACACAAGTATTTTAACAGAATTACTTTAATGGTGCATGAATAGTGGAAAGAGCTTTTGGCTAGGAGTCAGACAATCTGAGCTATAGTCCTGACTACCAGTGCCTGGCTTTAGGAATCTGAAGAAATCATTTCCCCTTTCTGAGTCTTCGGAAGGCAACAAGCGTTTGCTAATTGCCTACCATGTGCCAAGCACCATGCTAAACACTTTACAAATATTATTTCATTTGATCCTCACAACAACCTTGGGAGCTAAATGCTATTATTATTCCTATTTTGCAGTTGAGAAAATTGAGGCAGACAGACATTAAATTATTTGTCCAGCATCATGCAGCTAGTATGTGTATCTAAGACTGGATCTGAACTCAGGTCTTCCTGACTCCAAGCCCATTGCTCTACGTAGCTGTGCCACCCTAGTTTCCTCATCCATTAAATGAGGAAGTTGGACTGACTGATTCTAGGAATCAACAGTCTTTATGGTGTAATGTACCAATCACCTCATTCAGAGGATGAAAGAGCTAAGATCAAGAGACTCACACCTAGACTCATTTTTTTTAAGCAATTGGGGTTAAGTGACTTGCCCAGGGTCACACAGCTAGTAAGCGTCAAGTGTTTGGTCTGAGGCTGGATTTGAACTCGGGTCCTCCTGACTTCAGGGCTGGCGCTCTATCCACAGCACCACCTAGCTGCCCCTTCACACCTAGACTGAAAGCAAGGTTCTATGAACCCCAACAAAAGCAGACACTTGGAGTATAAATTACTTGAATTGAGAGGCTATGTATAGATTACTTTTAATAAATCAAAAATTATAATAATAATATAAAGCAAGAAGGAAGGAAATAAGTATTTATAGAGACATATTATATGTTTCAGGCACTATGATAAGCACTTTACAAATATTATCTCATTTGATCCTCACAACAACCCTGGGAGGTAGATGCTCTTATCATGCTCATTTTACACTTGAGGAAACTGAGGTAAAGAGAGGTTAAATGACTTGCCCAGCATTATAATTATTACCTGTTTGAGACCACAATTGAACTCAGACCTTCCTAATTCAAGGCCTCATGCTCTATTCACTTCACCACCTACCTGTAGGATAAGAACAACTCTCATTTATGTATGCCTTATAGTTCAGAAAGGGCTTTTCTCCTCTATGAGCTAGCTGGTATGAGTTACTTCTCTGCTCATTTTAGAGATGAGGGAACTGGGTCTCAGAAAGGTTGAGTTCCCCATAACCACATGGCTAAATTACTAAGTGTTAGAGCTAGGATTCAAATTCAAGTATCTATAGTTCAAGTCTAGAGTGTGCTCCTTCAATTAATACCAGTTGGTTTTTTTTTTCCTTTTTGGTAAGGCAATCGGGGTTCAGTGACTTGCCCAAGGTCACACAGTTAGTAAGTGTCGTGTGTCTGAGACCAGATTTGAGCTCAGGTCCTCCTGACTCCAAGGCCGGAACTCTATCTACTACACCACCTAGCTGCCCCAATACCAGTTTCTGAGAAATATCCTATAAATGATAATAAGTTTTAACAACTTAGCTAAATGAAAACCATTCTTTTGAGTCTTTTCATGGCCTCAGAAACATAAGCCTTTCAAAGATCAGGACAGTTTCAGCTTTAGCTCTGAAGCTGAACCCCTCAGGGTCATAAACACATTGGGGTTGTGGGCAGGGATGGGTGTGGGGAGAACAGGGTAACAGCTGTGGTCCCCCTGTTTACTTCCTCCCTCTCCTTGGGTCATCTAAGCTATAAGGCAGTGTCTCTCAAGCTATGCTAAAAAATGCTGAAGTACCCCCAAGGTTGTATTGTTGATATTTATGAACCTTATTTTGTTTTTTAATAGGCATTAAAAATGATAATATTAGATTTTACTACATCAGTTCTGTGAATGTTTAAACTGAAGGGCCCTACACTGTGAAAAAGCTTGGGGGACCATGCAAGTTCCCCCAGCCTGACAGCTGCCTGGAACCTTCTTGTATTCAATCAATCAAGAGAAGGGTCCAAGGTCCTCCTGAGCGTTCTTACTTTGTCACTGGACTAAACTCCCAAACAACACCAAGATGGACCTCAATGGCCTAAGGATGAATAAGAATGATTGTAAAGCTGAGCTCATGCTGATTGACAGTTTGTCCAGAGACTTTGAAGAAGAGATAGAGGAGGAGTCTTTCCCTTGCTGTCCGCTTCATAACTATTTTTAGTACTGTATTCTCAAATGAAGGCCCTGAACTGCTAGGCTCAACCCACCCAGCTCCTCTGTCTTCAGAGAGAATTCGAAAAGGTTTTTTTTTTTTCCTTTAGCCATGTGAGGGGGAGGAGGAGAGGGTGAAGAGAGCAGGAAAGAACCTACACAAATGTATTCAGGCACACTAAGATAGACACCAACTAAGAAAATTTAAATGGGGGTAGGGAGGAAGTGTGAGAATTACATAAGCAGCCATCCAATCAGTGGCCAAACCTTGTTCCCCCTTCACAGTGTCTCTCTCATTTTTTGCCTTTTCTTCACTCAAAGGGCCTCGACCCTAGCACAGGCCTGGACTACTATAATAGCCCTCCTAATTAGTCTCTGTACTCCCACTCTCTCCCATCTCCTCCAATTCATCCTCCGCACAGCTGCCAAATAGGTTATGTGGTTTCCCTCGCTCCCCACTTTCCTTGGTAATACCATTATTAATCCGTGCTACTTTATAGCTGTGTCTTCAGTTCTTGGTGGATATCATAGATCCATCAACCAGGGTAGTGTTACAAGATGTCCACAGCTCCACTGGCCTTTGTAGTGTCAGAGTTGACAGCTTATACCTTTAGGCTATTTGAATGGGGGAGAAAAGTGGGAAAAGAGCCCATCCATTACACCAGCATCATCACTACCCCATCCCGTTCCTGCCAAGTGAATATGATCCCCAAAAGAACCATGGACTGAAGGGGCACCTTTCTAGCACAGACATGAGACTGGACCCTCTTGGTTCATTTTGTGGACCCTGAGGACAGAAACGGATCTCATCTTACTTAGTAGAGGTCAGACTCTCTTCCAAAGTGGCTTCTTCCTGGAAGAACTTCCAGTGTGGACAAGTACAGTATCACTCACAAGTTTCCAGTATGGATAGACATTGTATCACTTCCAAGGAGGTTGGACTAAGAAGACAAAGTGATTGGTAGCAGGTGATCTAGTCTGAATAGAAGTAGGAGATAGGACTTCTAGAGTTTGGACCTTGACTTTGTTTCTTCTCTCTCTCTCTCTCTCTCTCTCTCTCTCTCTCTCTCTCTCCCCTCTCTCTTTCTCCTCTCTCTCTCTCTCTCTCTCTCTGTCCATTTGTCTGTCTCTTTCTCCATCTCTGTATCTCTGTCTGTCTCTCTGTGTCTCTTTCTCTGCTCTCTGTCTCTGTCTGCCTCTATCTCTGTCTCTGTCTCTGTCTCTCTGTGTTTCTCTGTGTCTCTGTCTCTGCCCCTCTCTGTCTCTCTGTGTCTGTCTTTCTGTTTCACTCTCTCGCTCTCTCTCTCTCTATCCATCTATCTGTCTCTTTCTCCATCTTTGTCTCTCTGTCTGTCTCTCTGTCTCTCTTTCTCTGCTCTCTGTCTGTCTCTGTCTCTGCCTCTGCCTCTGTCTCTGTCTCTGTGCATCTCTGTCTCTCTGGGTCTCTCTCTCTCTCTCTCTCTCTCTCTCTCTCTCTCTCTCTCTCTCTGTCTCTCTCTCTCTCTGTCTTTCTTATTATCAATGGAACATAAGTCTGGCAGCTCTGCTCCTCCCTTTAGCCAAGTAGTCCAGGAGACTACCTGGACTTCCATTCCTCCTAGGCTGTCTTATTCTTTCTGTTGGATCTGCTCTGAACTAGAACCTAATAGTAGAGGCCCTTCCTCTCACTCTCCCTCTTTTTTTCCCTCTGCTTCTCCTTCACCCTCTCCCTCTCATTAAAAAGTCTCTCCCAGATATAGGCAAGACCTATTGGGCTTAGGACAGGTATCGATTGTAAATCTATTATAATCTTCTTTATAAGAATAATTATGTGATATATTTCTAGGAATATTGTAAAGGACTATATTTTTATTATATAAAAGTTATTATTGATGGATTCGTATATTGTTGAGCTGATGATTCCTCTGAGAGTCTGTGTACTTGATGATTCAGCTTATACTCTATTGGTACAGTCATTACTGAGCTAAGAATTGCCTTATAGTCTATATTCTGATGGTCCTCATTAAATAACTCTCTTTTTAGGACAGGGTTTCTTAACATTTTTTGTGTCACAGACCCTTTTGGCAGTCTGGTGAAGTCTATTGGATGCTTTTTTGGAAAAATGTTTTTGAATAATTCAAAGAATACTAAATTTCAGCTTGAGGATAGTGAAAATGAAGGTGTGATTTTTTTTTCCCATTCAAGTTCACAGACTCCTGAAATCTATCTATGGACCCCTGGAGGAGGGGAGAGAGCAATTTATGGACCCTAAGTTAAGAAACTTGCTCAAGAACAAAATCAGAGACTGATTTTATAGGGTTCAAAGTTACTAAGAACAAGGCCAAAAGATCAGAATCGAGGATGCAACTGACTCAGTAGCTCCTGAAAGTAGGATGGGGGGTAGAGTTCCAGTACAAGTCCCATGATCAAACATTACCAGTGATTCTAGGATAAGATACAAACTCCTTCCTCTGGCATTTAAAGTTCTCCACTTTTTACTCCTACTTATCATTTAAACATATTTCCTATTATTCTTTTTCAAATATTCTATGCCATTATCAGATTGGATTATTGATTCACTGAACCTAACAGTTCGTCATCTGCCTCTAAACCTTCATAGAGGTTGCCTCTCATCCTCATATCTACTTCATAGATCCCTAGCTTCCTTTTCAACTTTCCTTCATAATTCTACTTTTAGTGTTCTCTCCCTCCAAAAAAACTATCTTACATTTACATATGTGTGTATGTACAGCTGTTTCCTTCCCTTACTAGAATATAAGTACTTTGAGAGTAAAATTTATTTCATTGTTGTCTTTATAACTGTAGTACCTAATATAGGGAGGACCATACATAACACAAAGGGGAGATAAATACTCAGTTTGGGAACTCTCTCTCTATCACCAGAGACCACAACTCATCCATAGACATTGAATAGGTAAGTCCTAGGGAGCTGTCTGAAGCAAATAGAGGTTAAATAAGGACCTGGGTTCAAATTCATACTCTATTAGTAGAGGTAGGAAACTACCTCTATTCCTGACAAGCTGCTGGTTGTCACCATCTCATCAAAAGCTGAGAAAAGTTCTAAAACCTTTATTCTTTCCTTCCTCACTCCTGTGCAATAATAGACCGTGTGATATATTTTTCTCACTTCTTTTATCTAAGTTTTTCCTGTATAACAACAATAGCTAGCATTTAATATAGAGCCTTAAGGTTTGCAAAGCACTTTATTTATAGATCTTCAAAACAACCTTATGAGATATGTGCTATTATTATCCTCATTTTACAGATACGAAAACTGAAACTAAAAGAGGGTGACTGGCCAAGAGTTACACAGCTAGTAAGCATGTGAAGCAGGATATGAATTCAAGTCTTCCTGACTTTAGAGCCAGCACTCTATCCTTTGTACCATGTATCTGTACCCTGTATCCTGATTTTGCTTCATATATAAAGAGATCTGTGGTTGGTCATGAAGATTTGTCTTATATATTTAGTACATGCTGAGAAAAGAGGGAATGGAGGAAGCTAACATTCACTGGAAATATAAATAATTTAAATTACGGCAGAGAGCCAAACCTCTGTGCAAATGTTAGGCATTTTCCTAACCAGAATCTCTGATCTATTATTGTATTAACTTTTTGTTTGATATAAACTCCACAAAATAGTATAAAGGTGGACCACATCAACCGGAGGTTCATGACATTCTTCCTAGGTTAAAAGTGAAGTGATTGTTGTCACAGTATATGGCTGATTAAATCTCCAGATGGGAAGACAAGGAAGAGGAGGTAGTGAGTGAAGAAAAGAACATCACAAACCACCTCCAGAGAGAAGGTAGGAAGGTCCTGAGAAGGGTTTAGCCCTGCCTTTCCAGCAAGGAGGAGGGAATCATCCAACTCTACCTTCCACAGCAATACCCACTGGAGTTAAATCTAATTTAGGTCTCTGAATTTCTAAGAGATAAAGGATCCACCAGCAAAGGAAGTCATCATTGGCTACCTGTACCTGTTTCCCCAGCAATTATATGCTCAACCCTTTTCAGGTAGACATAGAAAATAAGGGAAAGGCAGATCAGACAGTGGGGATAGAAGACACAGAGAGGGAGGGTGGTAGATCCAGAGACAGGAAAGGGTAGACACAGAGAGAAGAGAGAAAATAAAGACAGAGAATGGAGGATAGACTCGAGAAGGAGAGACAATATAGCTACTAGAGGAGAAGACAGTTGGAGATTAAAAGGTCGGGGTATATAAAGATGAACAGGGGAAGGTAAATGCACAGAAGAGAGAAGGTCAATATAGATGGAGAGAAGAGAATTATAGCACCACAAGAGGCTAGTCCATTTTACAGATGAGGAAAATGAGACTTTGAAAAGTGACTTACTCAAGGTCACACCAGTAATGAATAGCAAACCTGAAATAGGAAAAAGAATCCTCTGGTTGCAAATCCAGCTCCTTCCCCTATACTATGCTGCCTCCTCTGAACATAGACTGAAAAGAGAAACATGAAAAACAAAGATGAAAAAAAAAAGAAACATAAAAGAGTAGAGATGAGAAATAAAAGAGTGGGTACATAGAGCAAATGATAGACGCAGAGAGAGGAGAAGGTAGAATCAGACAAAGACTTGCAAAAAAATAGAGGTTTTCCTTGGGTTCAGGTCACAGCTCACCATTTTCCTTTCAGACATTGAAGAGGTAAATTTTAAGAATAAGTGATCAAACACTGTCACCTAGTGGTAAAGTTTCTCAATCACAGAAATGACATAGACCCAGATTTACCTTAGCATTAAGTCAACAATAAATCAAAATAGACCTAGTTAGAATAAGAGCTAGAACAGGAGGTCCCTTATTCAGTAGGATGAGATCCACTGGTAAATCTTGAAGTCATCTGTCATCACTAGGTTCCTTCATCACAATTTATGGGAGTTCCCAGCAGAGCAGGTCTTTTTCCCATCCTAGTGTTGTATGGTTCTATCATTATCCTATGATTTATATGTAAATATTTCAGGCAGTGATTTTTCTCCTTCTGTTGGGCCCATGAATCTCCTCAGTCTCTCTAATACTTCAAGTAACATGGACTACAAATCAATAGATATTATGCTTACCTTTGAACTTAGGATTTATTCCTTCTCAGTTTTGAACCCATCTATATTCTACACCCATTAGGATCTTCGCTGTGATAAGAGGGCATTGAACTCCATTGGGTTGGGATGAATCAACAGAATGCAGACTGAGGAAAGCAATAAATAAAGAGAAAGCCTATTTAAACTCAGTTCAGTAAATACCATATTGAATGGTCCTCTATAAAGCTTCATCTATCTTTATAATCCATGATAATCTTTCCCTCTCTGGGTCTCCCAGAGTACTTGGTTTGTACCTGTAGGCTTTTATGTATAATTTTATATTATAATTTCTATTGTATGTGTCCTAATCCCTAAAAATTTATAAACTCTCTGAGGAAACTGTTCATCCTTCCCCGTACATAGCAAAGGAGTCTGGCCACAGTAGGAACTTAATAATTGCTAGAGTTGAAGCTTAATTTACAGCTCCCTCAACCTCAACCATACCTTCCATGCCTATAGCAGAAGACTTGGTTTCCAATATCATCAAGAAGACTGAGGATATCTAGCACCATTCCTCAAACATTTTCAGCCTCATTACTCACTTTCTCCTGTTCTCTCTCTCCCCACAAAAGTAAATCGCTCTACCTGAGCCCTTGCTCCTATTCCCTATCATCTCCTCCAAGACCTTGCTCCAGCAGGTATACCCTCTTTCTTGAGTATCTTTGATCTTGCTTTTAAAAGGCAGCTAGATGGCCAGCTGGAAAGAGAGCTGGGCCTGGAGTCAGGAAGATTTGTGTTCAAATTTTACCTCAGACACTTAGACACTTAGCTGTGTGATCCTAGGCAAGTCACTTAACATCTATTTGCTTCAGTTTTCCCCCCTGTAAAAAGGGGGTTTTTTCTCAAGGTTGTTGTGAGGATAAAATGAGGTAATATTTGTAAAGTTCTCAGCAGAGTCTCTGGCACATAGTAAGCACTATATAAATTTCGGTTATTATTATTTCCTTTGTCAGTGGTTCCTTCTCTTTTTCCCATCAAGATGTCTACCTCTCCCCTAATTAATTTAATTCAATTAAACAAATACTTAGAGCATTCAAACAAAAATGAAATCATCTCTGACCACAAAAAATTTAAAGATTTACAATTCTTAAAAAAAGAAAGATAAAGCCTGCTACCATCCCATCTTTTTCCTCTCCTTCATTGCTCTTCTTCTCAACCAAATTCTCTATACCAATGTTTCCACTTCCTTAACAGATATTCTCTATTCAATGCAATTATAAAAGGGCTGTTTCCCACACCCTCAACCCCAAGACGCTCTATGTCCTGATACCTTTTTGCGGTGAGAACATCAATTCGATTGCATGATACAATCAATAACTAGACCATAAGTATAAAAAGAGGTATGAACCTTCACTGAATAAATCAACCTAGTTCATCAAGTTAGCAAGAAGTGATACGCTTTGAGTCATTAGATGAAATTACATGACAAAATATTGAAAGAAGTGTTGGTTGAAAGAATTACCTATACAGTCCTGGGCCTAGGTATATAAAAGGAGATTCCTGCATTGACAATTCCAACAATTGCTTTGGAAGTGCTTTAAGAAGGCAGACCTCCTTGAGGTTCTACCTGAGAGCAGTAAGGAAAGAGAAGGAAACAAGCCCAGAGGCTATATTATACTCCCCTCCCCTCCTACACATTGAATATATCTTTGAAGACTGGACCAATAACAAACAATGCATCCAGCCAAGAGTTGAGATAGGACAGATTAGAAACAGAGTAACATGCAACTTCAAGATTCTAGAAGGTCCCAGCAAGAAATTATGTACAACTAGAGAAAATTTTATGAGGACTCCACAAGAGAAATGAATTGTCATCCAACAAGGAATTGTGAGTTGCCCTTTTGATAATGTGCTCTCTAAGCTTCAGCCCACTCTCCCCTGGACTCTGTATGTACTTACCAGTTTGGGGAAATGTTGTTTTACTTTGGTTCTTGTATACCTTCTCAATATAAATATTCCTTTTTAAAAATTAGTTGATTATTGGTTAATCAATAGTGGAGAGATGTTAACGGGTAACTGACATTGTGAAGCACGCTGATGGAAGCTTGTGAGTGATAGCACTAGAAAAGTACCTCTAACCCTCCAAAGTTACTCTCTGAGGGTAGACATAGGCAACCAACCTCCTCCAGTGTTTGTACAAGCTGGGATAGAGAGCTCAGGAAGGACACTATGCCTTACTGAAATTACTATATCTAAAATCACTCCACAATTGCCAAGACCTGTTTTTCAAGCCTCATCATTCTCATCTTCTTCAACTTTTGACCTGTTGGCCACTCTTTTCTATGAGGCTTCCTTCGGTGTCTAATTCTCCTGGCTCTCCTTCTGCTCTCCTATTTGTTCTTTGTCATTCTCCTTCCCTGGCTCCTCATTCTCTTCCCTTAACTTGGCTGTTCACTTAGAGTTTGGACCTGCTTCATTCTTAATATGCTCTCTCCTTTTGCAATCTCCACTACCGTAATTTCAACTACTACTTCCATGCCGATGATTCACAAATCTATTATCTCTAGTACTGATCAGAGGAGGCTGTGTCTAGAGCACTGGACCTGAAGTCACAAAGACCTAAAGTCAAATCTAGCCTCAAACATTAACTGTGTGACCCTGGGCAAGTCACTTAGCCTCTGTCTGCCTCAGTTTCCTCAACTATAAAATGGGGACAACAACAGCTCATGGAGTTACTGTGAGGATTAAATAAGATCTTTGTTGCTGCTTGCTGTTTGTCCTTTGCTCTTGAAGAGGACCGTGACATCAGGGAGGTGATGCCATGACATGCAAGTGAATTGGATTTAAGTGAGGGAGAGCTGTGCAAAGTCACCAGCCTCACTTTCTCCTCCGGAACCATCTGGGTCCAGTGGCCAGATATGGATCAGTTCAACTGGAGATGGCCCAGAATGCAGTGGGGGACCATGGCCTTTTCAAGCAAAGGTCTTTAACAGGTCTGAGTTTGACTGAGGCAGTGCCCATTCAGCTTTGTAAAGCCCTTAGCACAGTACCTGGTATATAATAGGTGCTTAATAAATGTTTGTTTCCTTTCTTCCTGACCTCTCTTCTGATCTTCAGACCAGCATCTTCAACTACCTATATGATATTTCCCCCTGGATATCCTAATGCTGCCTCCTCAAACTTTACATATCCAAAATTGAGCTCATTATCTTTTCCCCTAAATTTGCTTTTCCTTCTGACTTTACTATTTATGCCCTTGGCACCATTCACTCTGTCTCCTATCTTTGTAATCTTGAGATTAATTTTGACTCTTACCTCTCATATCCAATTAAATACCAAAGCCTGCCAATTCTAGCCCTGTATGCTCTCTTACATTTGTCCCCTCCTCTCTGTCCCCATTAATACCAGTCCAGTGCAGATCCTCAGTATTACCAAGTTGTACAATTTCATTCACCTCTATATAGGCTATCCTGCCTTCTTTCTCTCATCTGATTAGTCTCCTCTTCATATCACTACCAGAATAATCTTTCCTGTGCATTGATCTGGCCATGTCACTCATCTGATCAAAATTCTTCACCATTCCCTAATGTCTACTGACCTCAGGAGGATCTCATTCCTCCCTCTAATACCCTAGCTCCTTCTGCCTGGCATTCAGTGCCTTCTGCAACCCTGCATGAGCCTAATTCTAGACTTATTGCATATCATCACATGAGATCATATTTGTAAAATTCTTTGTAAACCTTAAAGCACTTTACAAATGTTAGTTGCTATTGTTGTTATTATTGTTGTCATCATTATCCCTGTAACACCAACAAGACTGAACTACTTTCTACTCCCTAAACATGCAGCACGCTCCCCAACCCCACACACACACCCTACACACACTTTTTGCTCAGCCTGTTCTCTATGTGCAATATATGCAATATACTCTCCCTCCCCCCACTTTTGCCTATTGCATTCCTCCCTATCCTTTAGTGCCCAGCTCTCTGAAAGGATTTCCCTGATCCCCTTTGTTTGCAGTAAGTTTTCCCCTTGAGCCTCACACTGCACCGTTTTGAAACTTTGAAATGTGCTTGGATTTATTCAGTTCCTTTCTATGGTATACTTGGCTCTGGGGTCGGCGGAGATCGAAGACTACGCTAACAGAGTTTTGAGTCTTGGAAAATCTTACCAAGATAGAAAAGTTTCTAGGATGAAACCCAGTGTCTCATTCAAGGAACAACTTAAGTTCATAAAGGCTCCCTGATAGGTTGGCTGCAGGGTAATGAATTAGGGTTGGAGGAGGCACAGCAACTCTCAAAGACCATCTACCACTGTTGTGATGTACGTGGTTAGAAAGAGCACCCATGCTAAAAAAAAATCACAGATCCTTTTTTGGGGGGAAGGAGGGGGAATGATCTTCTTATCATATAATGTCAGGTAATAACATGTCTGTATATCTTCTGCCCCTCCTTGACTGTAAACTCAATGAGGATAGAGAGGGTCATATAATTCTAAACTTTATATCTTCCCCACTGCCCATCACAATGATCTGCACACAGTAGGTGGTTAATTAAACTTCGAATAAATTAACGAAGCTGAAGTTTCAAAGTCCTTCACCTTCTGACCCCAATCTAACTTTAAACCTTATGCACATCTATGCCTCCAACCAAGTGGTTTATTCACCAGTCTCCAACATGGCATGAAAGTTCCTACTTCTATTCATCCGCTCATTTTGTTGCCCTCATCTGGAATGCCTAGTCTCCTCCCTTTCAGTTGTACTCCACTCAGGACCCTAAACTGCCTATTCCTCCCCTATCTGTTATTTCCAGCCACCTTCAAATATCATCTCATCTTACTTGTCCTGTGAAATCTGCCCAACCCCTAGGGATCCTTTCCATAGCATTGATTGGGTATACCACTTCCTGGGAACTTAGTACACCATCATGTATGCTTGCTGTCTTCTGCTCTTTGTGTCTTGTCCACTTGACCAGGCTGCAGACTCCTTGAGAGGAGGGACTGTATAGTATAGATCTTACATATTGCTTTACACATAGTGGATGCTTCATAAATACCAACTGATCGATCAAGTATGAGAGGAGGGGAAATAGGGAAGTATCATCAAATATGGGCCCAGTGATAGAGGAAGTCAGAGGGAAGGGTCTAAGTGAAGTTTTTATAAGAACAAGAGGAGAAAGTATGTAATGATATTGAAAAGGTATAAAGAATTGAGATGCAAGGTGACAAGATCAAGAAACATGCCCTGATAGTTTTTCTTAGGAATGGCAAAATCTATAGTATTATTAGTTTGAATGAATAAAGAACTAATGTTCAGTGTTGGGCTAATGTTCAGCATTAACCGATGTGGCTAAATTGATTTGATGTATGAATGTATTTGATGCATGAATCTAGCTTAGATTTCTTGATTAGCTTGGCAAATTAGCCTATTCAGCAATACTTAGACTTTCCAGCTAATGCTGATATTAACCTCTTTTTGAAAATGATGCAACACAATTGTAAGGGAAAAAAGAAATTAGGAGACTAAAGAGAAATGGGAAGAAAAGATTGCAAGGATCAGAAATTTTTAAGAGGACAATATGCCATTCAATACCCTGAAAAAAATGTCTATTGGATGAATAAACAAATGCATATAATAGGTGCTCAGTTGAATAAATGAGTAAATGAATAAATAATAAATAAATAAATGAATAAAGCAGTGTTGATGATGAATGAGGATGAATGGAAAAATAAATAGAAGACCCAGAAAAAAGAGCTTTTGGCAGCCATTCTGAGGGATATACATATGGGGGGAGTCTATGCTGCCATTTAGCTGGAAAAAACAACATAGGTAAGTAATAGATCATAGGCATTCATAAAGGTTACTGGTATTTAGAAGGGAGTATCTTACTCTGTCACTTTTTATGGAAACTCGCAGCATAGATCAGGGAGAGGCAATTCTAAATTCACAGTCTCAGCACATTGATGGGGACCTCAGGAGGGGCAAGCTGCTTAGTCTCCTCCTCCTGTCTGGTTCTGATGATATAAACTTTGCCCAGCTGGTTGGGTTTCTGGAAATTGCTGTGGTTGTCAGATAACTGAAGGGGATGGAGAGAAAGCTGGGAAATTTGGTAACTACATGATTCCTTGTCTCTAAAGTCCCTAACCCTTCAAGTAGTCCTCCTCACATTGCCTGACTGCCTCAAGCCAGCCAGATAGAAAACACTGAGTATATATGATATTTGTATTCCAGGGCCCAGTTTAGATAAGGAAGGGAAGAAGAAGGAAACAAGCACCTACTGTGTGCCAGGCATAGTGCTAAGTGCTATACAAATATTGTCTCTCTTGATCATCATAATGACCTCGAAGTAGGTGCTATTATGATCACCATTTTACAGTTGAGAAAATTTGTCCAGGGGCACTCAGCTAGCAAGTATCTGAGTCTGGATTTGAACTCATGTCTTCCTGACTCCAGGCCCATCACTATATTCCCTGTGCCATCTAGCTGCACTTTGTGCAAGGGACACACAGAACTTTGCAACCTAGAGACCGGTAGGGACCGTAGAGGTGATCTAATTCAATCCTGTCATTTTGTAGATGAGGCAACTGAGGTTACTGAGGCCCAGGGAAATGAAACAATTTGTCCAAAATCACATGGCTAGTCAATGAGAGAATCCAAATTAGAACTTTCTGTCTCCTGACTCCCACTTCAGAGCCCTATCCACTGCAATTATGGGATAAGCTATGGAAAATGTTGAAGCATTCTATCAGTATCTGTTAGAATATGGACTAGATATTTCCTTGGTATAGAGAAATGCCAAATAAGAAAACTCCCCCTACCCATGCTAGTTGGCACCTTCTCCACAACCTACAGTTTTAGAGAATTATCCAGAGCCCTGACAAATAAGGTGACTTGCCCAGGATCAGTCAGTATCTATCAGAGATGGGATTTGAACCCAGGTTTCTCTGACTAGGAAACCTGCTATCTATCTATTTTATCATACCTCTCAAATATGTCATTTTATTATGTTACTACACCATACCTTGTTGTACTCCCTACTAATGGCTAAGTGCTGACATATGATTGTTATTGATTTTTTTAAATTGTATTTCATAAGGAATGCTCTCACTCTGCTAATTCCTACCCTGATGCCTCTTCATGGCATAAAACCAGCCCAGAGAGGGCTATATGTCTTTTATCCAAAGCCCTACTTTTGGTGTTGTTTAGTTGTTTCAGTCATGTCTGACTCTTTATGATCCCATTTAGGGTTTTCTTGGCAAAGATACTGGAGAGGTTTGCATTTCCTTCTTCAGATGAGGAAACTGAGGCAAACAGGGTTAAGTGACTTACCCAGGGTCACAAAACTGTTGTCTAAGGTCAGATTTGAGCTAAGGAAGTTGAGTCTATCCACTATACCACCAACTGCCCCCAAAGAATCTACTCAAATAAGTACATCACCAGGTTGGCAATCTTCTTTTGGCTATGGCAGCTAATGAAGTATGGGGTATAAGGGGTGGATATAAGAGCTATTTCACATAATCATAACATTTGAGAATCAGTAGGAAGCTTAGAGAGCTAATCCACCTCCCTACTCTGCAGACTCCTTCTGTCTATTACCTCCTTGCTCACACCAGAGAGCAAACCCTGGAAGACCATGGTTTTCCTCTATGGTAATTTCTGCCTTGGGGACCACAAATCCAAATTGGTGATTTCCTCTACTGTACCGCTACTTCAGGAGAGCCCCCACCACCATGTTTCACTCAACTCCCTACGCTTTGTCCATCTCCTCCTCAGCTCTCTAATTGTCTTGTTGCCAAATGTGTGTCCTTACTCACCCTTCCTCCTCCTCCTCCACCCCAAGGTCTGTAAGCATGAAACACAATCAAATGAACTACAATTTACTCCTGGACAGGGCATGTCAATCTACTCCCCTGTACACCGCTCACCATCCCTATAACTTTCCAGACTCAAGTGCCTATCACCGTTCGCCACTCTTCTGTGTGTGTTGTCTTCAGTTTAAGAAAGAATTGTCTTCAGTTCTAATTCCATTAGAATTTAAGGTTCTTGAAAGCAGGGGTTGTCTTTGGTTTTGTATGTATAGCTCCAGCACTTTGTACAGAGTAAGACCTTAAAAAAGACTTCATCACTGATTCACGTTACAGATTAGAAAACAGAGGAATCTAAGGCCAGAGAAAGAATGTGACTTGCTCAAAGCCATATAGATAATAAATTCCTTTCAGTTCTTTTGGCCATAGCAACTAAAAAAATACAGTGGTAGAATCACAGATCTATTACTGTTGTTTTTAATAATGAAGACAAATAATAGCTAGTATTTATATAGCATTTTAAAATTTGCAAAGCATTCTACATATATTATCTAATTTAATCCTCCCAAAAAACCCTATGAGGTTGGTGCTATTATCCCCATTAGCAGATGAAGAAACTAAGAGATTAAGTGACTTGCCCAGGGTTACACAGCTTGTTAGTGTCAGAGGCAAGACATAAATCATGTCCTCCACCACATCCTACTTTCTCTCTTCCCCACTATCTAGCTGTGTAAGAATGGATTGTCTAGGGCAGACCTGCACAACATATGGCCTGTGGGCCACTTGTGCATCCCGTGAAAAATGTAGAGGATGTAAAAGAAGTAAACATGTAACGAGTGCTTTGTCTGTGTCCCTCTTAACCCGCCTTCCACTAGTCACTATTGTTCCCATCATGTAACTTGGTGGGTGGGTTACCACCATGTACTCTGTCCTATTTGTGAAGTGACCCATGACAACCAACCATCATCAGTCTGTCTCCAGTCTGAGAGAAGCAATTTCATGATGAATAAAAATCTTAAGTAATAAGTGTAATTAATTGATATTAATTGAAATTTCCCTTTTCTTAATATGGTTTATTTGTAAACAAGTTTAATCATTAATTATACCTTTACTTGGAAAGTGAGCTGCTAAAAACCTACTGTGGCCTGAAGAAATTTAGCCTATTTTAATTTTGGCCCCTACCTACTGCCTAGTTATATAGGTCTGGTCTAGGGCTAAGCCTCCCAGGCCTAGCTTACCATACAGTGACTCTCCATACTCCCATGCCTCTCTTCCAGGGCACTTGGAAACCTGCTTTGGGGCTTCGGGTTAAGGTCAGGAAGATCTCAATCCTCTCTCAAACATTCCCAGAGGATCCACTCAGTGACCTCAGCAAGATCATGGAAAGAAAATTTGATTCAGAAAATTGGAAATACACTGCTGGAAATTCTTTGACTGACTTGGAGAATTGAGGGGCTGGTAGCCAAGGAAAGAGATGCTTGGTGTCTTTGGGCATCTTGCCTAGCTTCTCCCTAGAAAGTGGTTTGTGATTTTTTTTTCCCAGTCACCATTATCTCTTCCCTACCTTCCTCTCCGGAGATTTAATCAGCCATCCTCTATGACAATAATCAGTCATTGAGATGGTGGAGGAACAAACACTGAGTAATAGCTGATTCTGGTAGGTGGCAAAGAAAAGGGTAGAAAGGTGAGCAGCTGATAGAGTTTATAAACCTCTATGTACCCAACAATGACCCAAACAGACTCCAGGAGTGGTAAGGAAGCAGCTCCTCACTTCTCAGTGAGTTCTCCATACAGATAGAACGGAAAGAAAGAGATATTGATTTTTCTTGGAGGACATCAGCAGAGTAGCAAGGAATTTTTATACTTCCAGTTTTGCTCCACCTAAGGTAAAAATACTCACACCCAAATTGATCCATCCAACAAAATAAAACTGAACACCTAAGTGGGTTTGAAAGTCCCCTGCAGGATAGCGCTGTGATATGACTTCTGATTGGCTGAGAGACTTCTGAGAGAGAAGGGAAGGGGGAGAAAAGGGGCAGACTTTGAATGATGACTAAGAGAATCCCAGAGCCATAAACCTGTGAGAAGGAGACTGCATCCCCAAACATCCCTTGATTGCCGGTCCCTAAATCCCCAGCGACTGCTAAGAGCTAACTATTCTGGTGTGATTGTCTTTGGTCCATTGAGCTGAGATTTCTTTTTCACTCCTGGGTTCCTGAACCCCGATATTTTTGTATATTCTATCACCTAAACTAATCTACATGACTTCCCTTTCCTGTTTTACTCTTTACTCTGATAAATATGTTTACTCTGTATTTGTGGAATATAAGTTAGGTGGGGAGGGGAAGTTAAGCCTGCTGAGATTACCTTAACTGTTACCTTTCAGGTCGGGGTGCAACTAATTCCCCCCTGGAACAATGAGAGAAAATAGCTTTTATTCTGACCTTCCCTCACCCTGTCAAAAAACGAATCTTACCTCTAGATTTCAAAAATCTAGTAGGTAATGGCTGGATGTGATTTCTAGGCACAGATGAGCTTCTGGTCCCCACAAAGGTGGAATGATAATCTTCCCAAGACTTAGGGGTAGGGCATTCCACTTCAATCTACATATTCATGTTACACATGGACTGTTTGATCCTATTTTACACAGTCCCACATTTGTTATGAAAATAATACAAGCATAACTGTGTGGCCCTGGGCAAGTCACTTAACCCCAATTGCCTTACCAAAAAAAAAAAGCAAATAATAATAATAATAATAATACAAACATTTGCAAGAAAACATCATTTTATTTTGTTCAAGTACAAAGGAAAGCCAAACTATTTGTTGCCAAATAGATGCTTTGCTTCTCTTTGGCCAACTCAGCACCCATTAGGCATAAGAATTACCAGTACTAGATTAGATTCATTCCGTAGCCAGAGACATATCTTTTTATCCTAACCTTTTTTTCTTAACCCCTTCTAAGCCAGTTTAGAGGTATGATTAAAATATCTACCCATTTCTCAATTTTTTTTAAATAATCTTTGGGGAACCTTGACACACAAACACTGTCTGCTGGGAATTTCAGGGAGACAGAAAAATTGAGACAGAGATATAGGTGCAGATGAGAAAGGAGAAACACAGAGGGGAACAGCTCTAAATCTATAATGCAGTGATCAGTGGATTAGATACCATGACCTTAAACTTCCCTTCCATTTCTAACATTCTGATCAAGAGGTACAGAGATTGAAAGCTATGGAAAGACAGAACAGAAATAGCTGGGCAGGCAGGTGAGGTCAGGGCTCTGGATCTCCTTCTGTCTTTCCCTCCCTTCACTTTCACCATCAGGGTGGTCCTCTCACACCAACCCAGACATGTCACACTCAATCTTGCCCCCACACTTTGGCCATGTTCTTCTGACTTGCCTAGAATTTCCTCTGCTCTTCTCTTCCCGTGTTCTAATCCTACCCCACCCCTTTTCAAAGTGTGGCTCAAATTCCACCTCCTCCAAGAAGCCTTCATGGACCACTTCATCCCCACAACAACTAGTCCTCTGAACTCAGAGTGTTAATTGTCCGCACCTGTGGTGTTTGCTGTAGTTTCAATCCTGTTGGCCTCACCTTCTCAACCAGAATCATGAGTTCCAGAAGGGCAGAGACTTGATTTTCTATTTTTATCATGTTCCCCCACAGTGCCTGGCATATTGCTGGATAAATATTAAATACTGAAAAAAATGCTATTGATTTCAGTCCTCTTGATAGGCCATCACCTGAACAAGCTCCATAAACTCTCCAGATCTCAGTTTCCTCATGTGTAAAATGCAGGAGTAGAGTGAAGTGATATCTAAGGTACCTTTCACCCCTAATAGTCCAGGGGCTGCACTTTGCTGCTGCTGAGGAGATAAGGTCTGCAGAGAATTTGGCCAAGCCTGAAAGATCTTCATGCCCCAGCTGTTTTGCTTCTCTTCAAACCTTCCCTGATTTTGGTGGTTAGTGGAAATATAAAGTGAGAGGTGGGATGCAAGGAGGGTAGCTTTCCCTGCCCCACTTTGCAGTCCCCTGCTTAGTTCAGAGAGCAGTGAGTGAGTGACTAAGAAAGGGCTGGTATCTCCTGACAAGGGTGTACTGGTGCTAGTCCCAGGACCACCTGTTGGTGGTAGATGTCTCACTCCCTGACGCCCAAAGGAAAAACTGCCCAGGTGTCCAACCTAAAGCCCCCTGAGAAAGGGAGACCGGAAGCAGAGCCCCTTCCCAAGCTTTGCCCAGCCCTGCTAGCCTAGGGAAGGTAGTGCAGCTATTGCCTCGGCTCAAAGTTTCACGTCCAGCTCCAAGTTTTCACCGAACTCAATCTTGTGGGCAATGACTGGAGTGCCTGATGGTGTTGAAGGTTGGCCCTGCTTGCTGTTAAGGTAGACCTGGATGGCCGAGGCGCAGTCCAGTCTCTCCATGGATGTCATGAGGTAGTGAAGCTCCTGGAGGCTCCCATTCTGCTCCTCAAACAGCTCCAGGACAGCAGCTGCTGGACTTCGCTGGCAGGACAGGAACCTGCCCGGAGGGAACAGGAGTCAGAGGATGCTGGGAAAGGTTTCAAGTCTTAATCCCAGTCCCTTGTTCTTCCTCTATACCCTCTCAGAGAAGTGACTGCCTCCCAGCTTTACCTCTAAGCTGATGCTATAGTGGAATCCTACCTCTGACACTATCTGTGTGACCCTGGACAAGTCATTTAACCTCTCAAGGCCTCAGATTCCTCATCTATAAAATGAGGGATTTGTCCTAAGTGGCCTCTGAAGGTCTTTCTGGCTCTCAGTTAATAAGCCTATGGCCTAACTGCCAAAGACGGGAAAGAGGGTTAGATTTGGAATCCAGAAGAGCTGGGTTTGAGTCACACCCTTGACTCTTACTGGCTGTGTGTGACCCTACACTGTGAGTCCATTTCTTCTTCTGTGAAATAATAACATCTCACAAAATTGTTCAGAGGCTTAAATGAAATAACATATGTAAAGTGCTTTGTAAAATTAAAAAGAATGTATACCGGTGAGTTGGCTATTTTTTTATTGTTGTCATCTCATTCAATAAGCATTAATTAAGTACCTGTTTGCCAGGTTCTGTGCTAGGTATGAGGATTCAAAATTATATCTACATATATGTGTGTATATGTATATATAGAGAGATCTATGTAGACAGATAGATAGATAGATAGATAGATAGATAGATAGATAGATAGATAGATAGATAGATAGATAATAGTCCCTGACTTCAAGAAACTTAGACTCATCATTACAGGTTATCATTATCTGTGCATGTACATAAAATGTGTGTGTGTGCTAGGTTTGAGGCTTCAAAGATTTTATATATATATATGTACATATATGTATATATAGAGATATGTAGATGGATATATAGATATAGATAAATATATGTGTATAATATGTGCATATGTATATGCGTGTGTATATATATGTACTTATGTATACATGTATGTATATAAAATAGTCTCTGGCTTCAAGGAACTTAGATTTGTCATTATAGGTCATCATTATCTGTCACATAAGCCCCAATCCTGACATTTCATTCTTTAAGCTAGTGTCTTAGACTGGAAGGAACTCCAGACTGGCAAGCAGGAGAACTATGACCTAAACCAGAGTCTGCCGCCACGTAGCTGTGTGACTTTAGACAAGTAACATCCTTTCTCTAGTCTTTATTTTCCCTCAGTATCCTCATCTATAAAATGAAGGCTATTACCTAGAATACCTCTCAATCTCCCTCCAGTTCTAAAATGCTATGATTATATCAAATATAACAATAATAATAATAGCTAACTTTATATAGCACTTTGAAAAGCATTTTACAAATATCTATTTGCTCCTCATAACAAACCTGGGAGGTAGGTGCTATTATCATTCCCATTTTACAGATGCAGAAACAGAGGCATGGCAAGGTTACGTGACTTGAATCAAGCAGCTAGTGTCTGAGGCTAGATCTGAATTCAGATCTTCCTGAATATAATTCTAGCAGAATTCTAGTCACTGCCCACCTATCTGCCTCTTGTATCTACCCCTTTTTCCATCCCCACTGCCACAACATTGGTGCAGACCCTATCACCTCAGATGGTCACAGGTTTAGAACTGAAAGGAACCATAAAAATTCACCTAAAACAATCACTTCATTTTATAGATGAAGAAACTGGGGGCCAAAGAGGGGGAGGAACTTTTCCAAGGTCACAAAGATAATATCTGGACTATTATAATGATTTCCCTGCCTTCAAGTTTTCTCTCCCTCAATTCCTCTCAAAAAGCCATCAGATAGACCACTAAAAGTCATCTACTACTACTTCTTAAAAAAAAATTCATTGTATCACTCTCTCGCTCAACAGTTCTCAATGGCACCCTATTTGACTAAAAAATCAAGGCTTTCATCTAGAGTTCAATAGCATCCGTGATCCCCAATTGTGCTTTAATGCTTTCTTGGTTTTCTAGGACTCCTCAGAATGAACATGTTCCTCTAGTCAGACTGGTCTCATCATTGTCCTTACATACGCCAGGCTCATTCCTACTTCAATGCTTTCATTTGTGCTGCTTATCTGATGTGATGTGGTAAGTGCAGCAATGGACTTTGAGTCAGGATTTGAACCCAGGTCTCTCCTACCTCAGACACTTACTAGCTTGGCTGCCACATACAAGTCACTTAATCTCTAAGAACCTCAGTTTCCCATCTGTAAAATGGGCAACATAATACCTATAGCACCTACATTACAGGGCTACTGTGAGGATGTCTTGAGATAACGTAAGGCTTATAAAGAACTTTCACAAGGACAATATAAATGTTATTACCCACATTTAAGACCTCACTCCAACTCAAACCCATCCTTCTCCATGAAGCTCTCCCTGAGCACTCGAGTTTAACATGTTCTCTTGCCTCTTTGGTCTCTCAGTGTGATTACAAACAGCACTTGACTCTTCTCTGTGTATTTGTTACAGAAACATGAAAGATCAGAGTTGGAAGAGACACTTCAGGGCCCGTGTCATGCAACCCTGGCCATGTATCCTTTAAACGGGGTTTCTTGCTCATAAACTGGCTCATTTCTAGAAAAGAAGTGCCCCCAATCTGGACCTGGGACTCAGGTGTCTCCCTAAATTGACTGTAAGTTCCCAGAGGATGGGACCTGTATTTTCTATTTATATTTTCAAAGACTCATTAATCTAGAGCTGAAAAGAACCTCAGAGGTGAAATAACCCCAACCTCTCATCTTATAGTTGAGGAAATTGAGACCCAAGGAGATTAAGTGATTTGCCCAAAGGCATATGTTAGAGGTGCTTTTTAATCCAGATACAGCGTTCCAGAGCCAGCATTCCTTCCACTGAGCACATTGCCTCAAGGGTGCCTGGCCCAAGGATGAATGTGTTAGATGCTTAGCACAGCTTTTGTGATTAGCTAATTGATTCGCCCTTGGGGCGGGGGTAAGGGGTACATAGTGGAAAAGAGGGTATACCCACGACCAATCAAGCCCCCAGGTGACATGCCTAGACTCAAAAATGTGTACCCTCCAGTTCCAACTACCTCCTCATTCTCATTCCTAGATAAGGCTGCTGCCACAGCCTTCACTATACCTGATCTTCATGCCACACAGTCCTAGATGGGATGCCAGCTTGCGCCAGTCATTGCCAGTGATGCTGTTTGGCTCCAACAGCATCTGCAGCTGCTCAAAGAGCTCTGGAGGCAGCCTGAGGGAAAAGACAGTAAGTAGTTGGGGGGGGGGATCTAGATCAAGTTGTTGGCTCCTCCATAATTAGCATGGCACCTCTCCCCATCACTCCTGGGGAAGCTATAGGTGCTGGGCTGAAATAGGAACCCCAAATTGGCATCCTAGATATTTCCCACCAATCTCTTGCCTCACCTGTTGCATGGGGCAGGTCGGGAGACTGGAGGTGGCACTGCCCAGGTTTCCTCCTCTGATGCCTGGAACCTTAGGATTTCCATGTACTTGGTCTCCAAACCCTGAGTCAGGAGAGGGGTAGAAAACATGGGGAAACAGAGAACAAGGCTTAGAAATCCTGACAAGGAATCTCCTGAGGAGAGGATTCTGTAAAGATGGCAGACTAGGTCAGAAAATTCCAAGCTCTCCAGATTTCCCCCACAAACAAGACAAAATAGTACCTCAGGGCAAACACGGAGCACTAAAAATAAACAAGATTTGGGGCAGAACAGTAGTCCTCCTGAGACGATCACAAAAAATCTGAAGAAAAATCCCAGGATTGAGGTTTGGTCCCTCTGAAGAGTAAACATCTCCAGATTAGTTCCACTGAAACAAGTGGTGAGCCCTGGGGATAGCTGGGTTGGGAGGTGGCCTCAGCTCCAGCCAAAGGAACTTTAACCTCCAGGACAATGTGGGGAGTTGGGCATCTCAACCAGGGAAGATTGAGGAAATGAGGGTAGGAATGCTAGCCTTGGCTGTGCTTCTGAGAAACAGACCTGAGCGAGAAGGAACCAGCACACACCCAGTGAGTGCAGAAGCAGTGGTGTGTGCTGGCTGGGGGTACTTATAGGAGGGAAGAATTCTTGGTTTGGGTTCTAAGCCAGAGAGGAGAACTGAAGAAGGATTTGAGGCCAGAGGCACCATCCCCCATACTCCAGGATTAGAAGTGATTACAAAAAATAAGCTACTACAAATGGGAAAAAAAAAATGAGCAGCTAAGGAGAAAGAATCCAACCATAGAAAGTTACCTATGGGAATAGAGACAACTGGGGTTTGTCTTCAGAGGAAGGTACTGAAGTAAAAAAAGCTTCTCTTACTCTAAAAAAATAACATTAATGGTCACCTGCCCAAAAAGAATTCATAGAAGAACTTTAAAAAGACTTTTTAAAAATCAAATGAGAGAGATTCAGAAAAATTAAAAAAAAGAAAAGAAAAATCCAAGAAAAACAAGGGTTTATGAAAAGAAAGTCAATCAAGTGGAAAAGGAGATCCAGAATCTTTTTTTGGGGGGGGGGCTAGGCAATGGAGTTAAGTGACTTGCCCAGGGTCACACAGTTAGTGCATGTTATGTGTCTGAGGCTGGATTTGAACTCAGGTCCTCCTGACTTCAGGGCCAGTGCTCTACCCACTGCGCCATCTAGCTGCCCCGAGATCCAGAATCTTGGGGTGAGGGGAGGGGTGAGATGGGGTGAAAATTTGGAACTCAAAATCTTGTGGAAGTAAATGTTGAAAACAAAAAAATAAATAAATAAAAATTACCATAAAAAAAAGAATCAGTCAAACAGAAACAAAAGAATGAACAAATAGAAAAAAATGGAAAACACCTCATTGGTAAAACAACTGACTTAAAAAATAGATCCAGGAGAGACAATTTAAAAGTTATTGGTCTACCTGAAAACCATGATGAAAAAAGAGCCTGGACAGCAACTTTTAGGAAATCATCAAGTAAAACTGCCCTGAGGTCCTAAAACCAGAAGATAAAATAATCATCAAAAGAATCCACCAATCATGTCCTGAAAGAGATCCCAAATTGAAAATGCCAAGGAATATAATAGCCAAATTCCAAAATTACTAGGTCAAAGAGAAAATACTGCAAGCAGCCAGAAAGAAACAATTTAAATATCATGTAACCACAGTCAGGATTACTCAGGACTTTGCAGCTTCTACATTAAAAGATCAGAGGGCATGGAATATGATATTTCATAAGGCAAAGGAGCTTGAATTATAACCAAGGATCAACTACCCAGCAAAACTGAGCATAATCTTTCAGGGGAGGAGATGGCCGTTCAACAAAATAGTGGACTTGCAAATCTTCCTGATGAAAAGACCAGAGCTCAACAGAAAATTTGATCTTCAAATACAAGACTCAAGAGAGGCATAAAAAGGTAAACAGGACAGAAAAAAACAACAACATATCATTAATAAGGGCAAAGTGTTTACATCCCTACAAGGGAAGATGACACTTGTAACTCTTGAGAATTGTATTGCTATTATGCCATTTAAAAGGGGTATATATAGACAGAGGGCATAGATATAAGTTGACTTTGATGTGACGATAAAAAATCTAATTAAGTGATGAAAAGGGATTATTCTGGGAGAAGAGGAAAGGAGGAGGCAGACCACATGAAAAGACACAAAAACCTATTACGGTAGATGGAAGGAAGGGAGGGAGATGAACATTGTTTGAACCTTACTCTCATCAGATTTGGATCAAAGAGGGAATAACATAATCAGTTAGGTACAGAAATCTAACTTACTGTATAGGAAGTAGGAAGGGAAAGGGGAAAGGGGAAAGAAAAGTGAGGGGGTGGACAGAAGGGAGGGAAGTAGTAAGGGTAAAGGGGAAGAAAAGGGAAGGGGCTGATAGAAGGGAGGGCAGACTAAGGGAGGCAGTGGTGGGAAGCAAAACTCTAGTGAGAAGAGAAAAGGAGAAAAGAGAGAGAATGGCATAAATGGCGGGGGCAGGGGGAATAGGATGGAGAGAAAGACACAAATAGTAATCATTACTGTGAATGTGAATGGGATGAACTCTTCCATAAAACGGAAGCAGATAGCAGAGTGGATTAAAAATCGTAATCCTACAATATGTTGTTTAAAAACCTGGAGAGGGGGCAGCAAGGTGGTGCAGTGGATAGAGCACCGGCCTTGTAGTCAGGAAGACCTGAGTTCAAATCTGGCCTTACACCAAACACTTGACACTTAGCAACTGTGTGACCCTGGGCAAGTCACTTAACCCCCAACTGCCTAAAAATAAATAAATAAATAAATAAATAAAAATAAAAACCTAGAGAGACTTAAACAAACTGATGCTGAGTGAAATGATAAGAACCAGGAGAACATAGTACACATGTGGCATGACTGACTTTGATAGATAGACTTAGCTCTTCTCTGCAATGCAAGGATCTAAGACAACTCCAAAAGACTCACGACAGAAAATGCTATCCACATCCAGAGAAAGAATTTTGGAGTCAGAATGCAGACGAAAGCATACTGTTTGCTCTCCTTTTCTTTTGTTGTTTTGTTTTGTTTCTTCTTTCTCATGGTTCCTTCCATCAGTTCCAATTCTTTACATCATGACTAATGTGAAAATATGTTTAATATGAATGTATAAGTAGAGCCTATATCACAATTGCATGCTGTCTTGGAGAGGGAGGGGGAGAAAATTTAAAACTCAAAATTTTATGGAAGTGTACCTTGAATACTAAAAATAAATTAATTAATTATTTAAAAGAAAAAATAAAAAGAAAAGCAACTGATCTGGAGAACAGATTAAGAAGAGAAAACATAAGAATAAGAACCTTCTGAAGCTGGACCTTGATGGAATTCCCATGCTCATCCTTCCCCTTTCCCAGTCCTGGTGCCACTATGCCAAAAGAGGCAAGTAGCCCAAAACCTCTTCCCCCGTGCTCTCTTCTTCCTAGAAAAGTAGGGGGTATTTGGCAGGTGGGGTAGGGGAGGATTCTCTGAGAGACAGCAGGTCCTCAAGTTTGTTCATTGCCCCTATAGAAGGTGAGAGGCAAAGACTGATCCATAGACTTCCAGAAGCCAAGGAAAGAATCAAGTGGGAGCCAGTGAATGTCAACTTGAGGGAAGGGAAGGGAACTCAAACTCCTTTATCAAATACACACACACACATACTCAATTCCCTGTCTCAAGGTCCTAGGCTGAACTCAGGGGAATCCCTTCCATCTTTGCCTCCTTTTCCCTGATAATTCTCATTTCCCACTCAGATCCAGATTAAACTCCTAGCTGAGGTCTTAAGGTACTTTAAAACATAGAGACTCATACCATCATACCTGATGGACAGAGAGGCCCCTCAAAACATGAGGCCCTAAACTACAGCTTGTTTAGCTTGGCCTAAAATCTGACCTGCTCCCATTCACCTCATGTCTTCTGTTGAAACCCCACTCAGTGTTTCTAATACCTACTACCAGTGTGTCTCCCCAATCTCTTCATACTCTTTATTCTGAAGATGAGTGATATCTTCTCTTTGAAGTAAAAAGTCAACCTGGAAAAGAAGTGTAATCCCACCCTACGACTTGGTAGGGGTAATTAAATGTTTTATAAATTCTCTTGCTGGTCTTCAAGGCTTGTGGACAAGAAATCATTAAAGGACTCTATCTCCATTCGCTTAATTATGTTAACAAAACCGTATTCATTCTGTTCTCTATTTCCCCAAATCCCTTAGTCCCATAGGTTTCCCATTTCCTTTTCCCTGACAACACTATTTCTTTGGTACTCACATTCTGGAAGGTGTGCATAGTGACAATAATTTCATTTGTCAGTGCCGCATTATCTTCATCCTCATTGGTTCCTAAGAGAATACACGAAGCAACAGGTGAAGAAATGGATGGGGGCCAAAGTGGATGAATGAGAAGGAGGATAGAAGAAGATCCTCCCTACCCTCCTCTAGTTCTGCTTTTCAGCTCCTAGGAGGACTCAGGCTCTGAAAGGTTTCCTCTAGGGACCTGGGAACTAGAAAATCTGTGGGCCTGTCTATTTTTCTGACTTACAAAGGTCCTGTATTTCTCTGCTGGTACAACTGGGGCTCAGGGGCTTCGGGACCCTTTCATAGCTGCTGGAAATGATGAAGAAGGGAAAGGGATGGGCTTTTGAGTTACCTGCTTTTTTCTTGAAGCAAAAGGAGCGAAAGGGGCACTTTCCATGCCAAATGTGGAGGTAGGGTACCATCTGGCAACTGCTGTCATCCACATTTTCCCAGCCTGGGTTTGGGGGATGCAGAGGAGAGCAGGTCACTCTGTGGGGAAGGGTTGAGATGGGGAGGAGGGCATGTGTACCTGTATGCATGAGCGCACGCACACACACACACACACACACATACACATCCCTCAGCTACTATCTATAGCTCCTTCAATCCATTCATGAGAAGAGTGAAAAAGACCAGGGATTCCTAGGTCCTAACACCAACTCAACCCTTGGTTTGGAAAAGCATAGTAAGTGTCTGTCTGTCTGTCTGTCTGTATCTCTCTCTCTCTCTCTCTCACACACACATACACACACACACACACACACACACAGAAAGAGAGAGAGAGAAATACATACACATACAGAGTCAGTTAATCCCTATATCCTTCTTTTCAGGCTGGTCCTTCCAAGTTTTTTTTCACCAAATTCAGAAGAGATAATGAAGGTGAACAGTATCAGGAAGAAACAGGCAAAATTAAGCGGCAAATAAGAAGAAAGATTGGTTGGCCCTTCTTGAAGCTGCTACTTTCTAAGAATCAGAAATATATCCTGAAAATGAAGAACATGGGGTTTCCCATTGGGCGGTTTTAATGCCCCAAGATTAGATTTCCTTATAACAAAGCTTTTTATACCAGAAGGCAACATATGCTCATCTGTCTCCTGGACTCTCCAGCTCTCCTCCAGTGTTTACTCCTTTATCTCTATGGTCCCACCATGAATAAGTCTCCCTACTACTACCCCACACTTAGTATTCACAATACCCTCAAAGGATCACAGAACTGAGAGGTTCTATAGTAATATAATATGATAATCTTAGTGACAATCTAATCTAGTCCCTTCATTTTATAGAGGGAACCTGAGAAATGTAAACTGACTTCCTCAAGGTCACAGTGATATTAAGTAGCAGAGTCAGTATTAGAACCTTGGACCCTTGATTCTAAATCCAGAACACTTTATACTATACTAGGACTGCCTCCATTACTGTTTCTTTGTGTCTGTGCTGCCCGGTTTCATATCACTGCCCTCTTCTTTCTGTCCCATTTTACCTTCAGAGATGTACTTGAGTTTCAGATACTGGTCCCCTCGAGTCCCCATGAAATCAAAGAGTTGGCAGGGCCCACGGAGGCGCCCGCCATAGGGCTCCTCATTGGTCATTGCCCACTGCAGGGCACACGGCGTGTTGTTGAGGAAGTAGACACGCAGCTGTAGGTGTGACTGTCCTGGTACCAGGGCTGAGCAGAATACGGCTAGCTGCAACCACTTTCGGGCATCATATTCATTGGGAGCCTCCAGCACGCAGGTGTAGAGACTAAAGAGGTAAGGGGAAATATGGGCATATCTGTGTTGTTTGGATAGCAATGGTCACAGGAGGGGAAATGAAGAGGAATGTTGGGAGCAGGCGAGGAAGAGGGTATCTATAACAATGGAGACTGGCAAAAGAACACAGGCAGGAGGTGACATATTTCAGACCCAGCTCCAACTGGTGAAAGAGACCAGGAGATTGATGGAAGTGTCTCTGGATTTGGAGTCCAGGAACATGGGTTTGAGGCTCCATATTGTCCACTAAATTGACTATGTGATCTTGGAAAGAAATTCATCCTGTTTCCTCTTCTGTAAAAGGATGGGGCTAGACTAAATGATCTACTACCTCCAAGGTCATTTCCAGCTCTAACATTGTATGCTAGAATAATGGAGTGCTACCTGCAGTGGCTGTGAAGGTTGAGACAGAATAGGAAGGAGGAAGTCAGGCCCTGAGGAGACCAAGGAGAAGGGAGTGTCAGGAAGGACGGTGCTGGAAAGGAATGACTCATGAAAAGCTGGAAGTCAGTTCATCCATATGGGGCAGGGAGGGGCACGCATGCTCAGCTAGTTCCTCCAGAGAGGTGGAGAACACCACCACTATGTCACTGAGGAAAGAAGAAGAGAAGTAGGAACCAGAGAAAGAATAAGGCAGCAGAAAGGGGTGAGGAGGTAGATACTTCTGGACAGAAAGACAGAAAGATTAGAAACAGAGGAAAGTCAGTTCTAGGAAAATAGACAGAAAGGATGAGAGATGGGGGATGGGGGAGCACACAGGGAGTGATCGTGGACATAAATAGGCAAGAGCTGAATACATTAATCTATTTGATAATTATAGTCAACTGAAAAATCAGCATTGCTTTAAGGAGTCAACACTGAATTACGAGTTATTTTGTCTAACTGCAATAGTTCAGTATGTTAACACAACAAGAAGTCACGAGAGAGTTGGTGAGATATAGCAGCAATGAGTTTAGAGTCAGGAGAAACTGGGGTCCTGATCCTAACTCTGATACTTAACTGTGTAACTACAGACAACTTGTTCAACCTCTCTGAGCTTCAGCTTCCCCATCTGTAAAATGGGGATGATATCTATAGTATTCACCTCACAGGGCCATTTGAGAACCATATGTGATAATGGGCGTTTTAAAGGGCTTTGCAAAACCTTAGAGCACAATATAAATGCCAGTTATATTTGTTAATAACCACAAGCACATATACACACTCCATTACATATTATATAATAGATGCACGTATATTATATAGATTTATATATTATATAGATGCATAAATTATATATTCTGGTTGTTGTCCTTCATTCTCAAAGAGGACCAAAATGACATCACTGTGTTGGGGTCAAGGTACAGTATGTTCGACTGCGGCTGATTAGACCAATACAAGCTCAAAAGGCTCTACCACAAGTCAGACACAAATAGTCCACATGAACATTTGGAGTGGAGATACCTTTGAATTTGCACATCTCATGTTTTGTTTGAGCTACTGCAATGCTGCTTTGCTTATAGAGTACAGCATCTTCTTTGATGCAGGCATACCACGCTAGGCAGTCCTGTGTCAGTGCCTCCCATGTCTCACAATTGATTCCAAAGCTCTTCAGAGGGACCTTGAGAGAGTCATTGTATTGCTTCTTCTGATCTCCGTGTGTGTTTGCCTCATGTGAGCTCTCCATAAAATAATGTTTTAGGCAAACGTACTTTTGGCATTCAAACAACATGGTCAGCCCATCAGAGTTGTGCTCTCTGCTTGTTGAAGGTGTCCAACAACATCAAAGAAAATATCATGCTAAAAAGCATAGGGGAAAGCACACAGCCCTGCTTCACTCCATTGGGAAAGCACAAGAGCATAATCCATTATCCAGAACCCAGGCAAGTATGCCATCATGAAACTAATGTACAATACTGATGAACCTCTCCAAGCAACCAAATTTTACCATAGTTTTCCATAAGCCCTCACAACTGACAGTATCAAAGACCTCGGGCAGACTGATGAATGTTGTGTACAGGCCTCTGTTCTGCTCCTGGAATTCCTGCTGGAGTTGTCCGGCAGCAAACACCATATCAATCATTACTTGGCCCTTTCTGAAGCCACATTGGTTCTCAGATACACAACCATCTTCCAAGTGGAGGCTCATCCTATTAAAAAGTACTCCACAAGAATCTTGCCAGCAATGACTGAGAGACTCCACCTATGATTGTCAAAGGGCAACCTATTTCACTTTCCTTTATAGAGATGGATGATGGAGGCATCCTTGAACTCCTGGGGAATAACCTCCCCTCACCATACAACCTGGAAAATTTCAGTCAGCTTTTGTATGAGCAGTGGATCCCCTGCCTTGTAAATCTCAGCTGGAATAGAATCAGCACCAGGTGGTTTGCCACACAAAAGGAGCCTAATGGCATTCAAAACCTCTTCTTCAGTTGGAAATTTGACTAGAGAGGAATGGACTCCAACTTGAGGTATACAGTCAGTGGCCTCAACATTGATTGATGACAGTCTGCTGAGAACACTATGGAAGTGTTCTACCTACCTCTGCAGAACCATGTCCTTATCACTAATCAATGTGGCTCCATCAGCATTGAGTACTTGAGATGCACCACAGATCTTTGGCCCCAAAATAGCCTTCAGGGTATCATAAAAGGCTTTGGATTGTTACTATCAGTGTAAAACTGAATTTCATCTGCCTTCTTACTAAGCTAAGAATTTTGCATCTCTCTAAGCTTCTCTTGCACTTCACTTTTGATGGAATTGAATGCTGCCTTCTTAGGGATAGATGAACTATCCTGCTGGTAAATCCTGTGGAGTTCTTGTTTTTCATTTAGCAGCTTCTGAATTTCCCCATCATTTTCATCAAATCAATCTTGATGTTTGCAAGTATTCTAACCCAGATGAATAAATGCAGTTCTGTGCATCAAATATCTGAAAGCTGCCCACTCCTTTTCTACTCCACTGTTGCCAACTGTGCGTTGACTGAGCCTTCCCTCCAAGTTAGCAACAAACTGTTCATACTCAGAGAAGAGCTCTAATCTGTTGACATTAAGTCTTCTGGTAGCCATCTCGCCTTGGGGCTACTGCTTTTGTTGAATGTGAATATTTAGCTTAGAGAGGATAAATCTATGATCAATCCATCACTCAGTGCCACACATTGCCTTCATCACTCTCACATCTTGTCTGCCTCTTATTCTTACAATAATGTAATCTATTAAATGCCAATGTTCATTGCAAGGGTGAATCCAGGAAGTTTTATTATGTTTAGGTAAATGGAAGACAGTGTTAGTGATGAGAACATCATGAGATGCACAAGACTTCAGCAGTAAGTGCCCTTTGCTGTTGCTGTTTCTGACTCCATTCTTCCCAAGGATTCCCTGCCATGTCTGATAGTCTGTGCCTACTCTGGCATTAAAGTCACCCAGAATTATAAGCTTTTGGCACATTGCTGATGTGGGTCTCCAGGTCTTTATAAAATTTTTCTTTGACCTCATCAGGGTTCGTTACGGTGAGAACATATTCAGTGATGATGGTGGCATGGCACTTTCCTACAAGGTACAATCACATTGTCATGAGCCTGTTATTCACTCCTTTTGGGTGGCATACATGCTTGTTGACTAGATTAGTTTTGATTGCAAAACATATACCAGCTTCACAGCACTCCCCTTCACTGCAACCACTCCAGAAAAACACGTATCCATCTCCAACTTCAGTAAGCTGGCCTTCATTTGCTAACCTTGTTTCACTCAGGGCTGCTGTTTAGATGTGACATCTGCTGAGGTTTCTTGCAACAAAAGCTGTTCATCTTTCAGGTTAACTGGATTTCATGTTGTCCATATGTGTGTGTACATTCCATGTACCAAGAGTGAGTAGAATCATCTTCATAAAAGTTTTTGTACATTTTTTTGTGTGTTTCAACTACAGGGTGGGATTGGATAAAGCAGGGTTGGATAAAGCAGACAATTTTTAGGGCATCTTTTCTAGCCCTTTTCTTATGCCAAGAGGTGAGCAGCACAATCTTTAAAAAAAAAAAAAAAAGCTGCTCAGACACCCAGAGAGCTGTTGAATCCCACTGCTGCTTCAGTCCAGTGAGAAGATAACCCTATGGCCTGGACTACCTGTGTGCAGGGTTGTGACTACAGCTCCCAGTGTATACGTACCTGCTACTTTGTCACTTGCCTGTCACCACGGGACTTTGAGGTAGATAAAAATGGCAAAATGGTGCGGGTGACATCTTTTGACTTCTGCATAAATTGCATTTAAATGAGGCAGAGAGTCATCTGCCTCACTCTCTCTTCCAGAGTCATGGAATCCAACGGCAAGACAGACAATTGGCAATGGCTGGGAATGAAGTGGATGACCTTGGTGTCTTTGATATCTAACCAAGCTCTAAGCATTCCACAGTGCCCGCTTCCACCACCTTCGTGGCTATTGGAAAAAATTATTCTCATCTGCCCATTCCTCTGGGAGAAGTCGTCACATGGGGGCAGCTAGGTGGTGCAGTGGATACAGTTCTGGCCTTGGAGTCAGGAGGACCTGAGTTCAAATCCAGCCTCAAACACATAACACTAACTAGCTGTGTGACTCCAGGCAAGTCACTTAACCCCAATTGCCTCACCAAAAAAAAAAAAAAAAAAAGTCTTCACATACTTACGGTAGACATCCCCCTAATACACCATCAGGTTTGAGGCCTGTCAGTTACCCTCGACTTGATTTAGCTCATCTACCAAGTTTTCCGATGTGTGATTAATGTACTTGCTACAGCTTCTTGGAGTCACGGGTGACAGTTCAGTGAATCAGTTAGGCACCAAAGGTAGAAAGCAGCCCTAAAAAGGGCTTGGCAATCCTTACCCCATTGTATATAATACATCATATAATATGCATATATATCTATCAATAAAAGAGCTATATGAGAATCTATGTACATGATATATACATAGATTCTCATATATTTGCATATTATAAATGATTCAGATACATTACATATAATACAGATGATTTATCTCAGTATTTTATATATAGAGAGAGAGAGAGAGAGAGAGAGTGTGTAGAGGCTGTGTGAGAATGTCTTGTTAACATGTATATGAAAGTTTTCTGAAAAAAATAACTGATTTACCAAGGTGTCAGAAAAGAAAGAAACTGGAAAATTAACAAACAATAATTATTAATCTCATCCAGAGTGAACACATTATCACACTACCATTTCCTACTCCCTTAACACACACAGAGAGAAAATCTACCACTTCTCTCTGAGGTTACTGCTAAGAATGAGAAACTATTTATATATACAAAATGCAGAATGCATGCTTCTGACTTAATGGATGAATGAATGAATGTCTTTGTGTGCCTGGGTGTGCCTATGGGTACATGTTAGGACTGATGAAGCTTTTTACTCCCTGACATGTACTCTTTGATCCAGTGACATTGGCCTCCAGGCTCTTTCACAGACAAGACCCTCCATCTCTCAGCTCCAGGCATTCTCTCTGGCTGTCCCACATGCCTGGATTTCTCTCCATCCTCATTTCCACCTACTAGCTTTTCTGGCTTCCTTTAAGTGTCAGCTACAATCCCAATTCCTACAGAAAGCCTTTCCTATCCCCTCTTAATTCTAGTGCCTTCCTTCTCTTAATTATTTCCTAATTATCCTATAGCTAGCTTGTTTGTGAATATTTGTTTGCTTGCTGTCTCCTCTGTTAGATTGCAAGCTCCTTGAGGGCAAGAACTGTCTTTTGCCTCTTTTTGGATTCCCAGTGCTTAATGCAGTGCCTGGTACATAGTAGACTCTTAACAAATGTTTATTGACTGGTTGGTTAACCCCTATTAGTGAATAGATCTTTATAAATTCAAATTCTGAATCTTTCAATAGTTTGTCCTAATCTCTCCCTTCTCCAGACTGATATACCAAGTGTCTCAAAAGTCTTTCTGCAGTGTTAAGCCTTAATAGCTAAAAATAACACTAAGACTTGTGGGATAATCTGTATCGAGTAACACTGTCCAAATTGTTAGGGAGATAGTTGATTTGACGGGGGGAGGGAGTGCAAAGAACAGATACAGCAGATGACCACCCCTACCTGAAGTGGGAGAGGGGGATTCGACACTCATCTCTAGAAGTGTGAGCCCCAGGCTGTCCCAGGGGCTTCCAGATCTTGTCATCGAGTAGGGCAGTGTTGCTGGAATAGATACAGGCATAGCTGGAGTTCTGAGCACAGTGTTTGAAAGTAAGAGTGCAGGGCTTCAGGAAGGAGGCTCCGTGAGGGCTGCATGCCACTACAGGGCTCACCAAGGCCTGGGTACTCAAAAGTGTTGGGGCATCGGACAGGTCCCACACCAGGACCAGGGACACTTGCTCTCGGCGTCCCAGAGCTACTGCCCCTAGGAAAAGGAAAGCACAAAGTAGAAGAGTCAGCAAGGGCAGAAGAGGAGGGCAAAGCTAAAGCTAGGTGAAATCGAGGTAGGGCTCAGTTACACCAGGAGTAAGGTACTGAGGTGTCAGGGGTCACACTGTCTGAGGGATGGAGAAGAGGGAGGTTTAACACATTGAAGGAGGGAGCAGAAACAGGGGCTAAAGTCTTGTAAAGGTAGGAGGGAAAAAAGAAAAAACAGAGGTAGCAGAAAGGAGACCCAACATTAAGAGGTCAGGTGGCAACAGTAGGAAAGCCTGGGTTCCTGTGTGTGTGCTCACACACTAGAGGAGGAGAGGTAATAATGATGATAATGATAATGATAATAATAATAATAATAATAATAACAATAATAATAAATAACTAGCATTTATAGAGAGCTTTAAAATTTGCAACACTCTTTACAAATTTCTCATTTACAAATCTCATTTTATCTTTACAACAAACCTGAGAGGCAAGTGTTATTATTATCTTCATTTTAGAGACGAGGAAACTGAGGTAAACAAAGGTTAAGTGACTTGCCCAACGTCACACAGGTAGCAAGTGTCTGAGGCTAGATTTAAATTCAGGAAAACCCTGGGAAGTAGATGCTATTATTATCTCCATTTTACAAACAAGGAAACTGAGGCACAGAGAGGTTAAGTGATTTACCCAAGGTCACATAGCTAGTAAGCATTTCTCATCCACTTCCATCCACCCAATTCATTCAGTTGTCATTTCCATGCTGATGATTCTTAAATCTACTTATTCAGCTTTAACCTCTCTCCAGTCTCACATCTCCAACTGCCTATTAGACATGTCAAGCCAGATGTCCCATAAACTTAAACTCAAAATATCCAAAACTGAACTTAGTGGCTCTCTCCCTAAACCTTCCCCCCCTCCAAATTTCCCTATTACCATCAAAGGCACTACTATCCTCCCAGTCAACCAGGCTCACTACCTAGATGTTGCCCTGAACCCCTCACTCTCTCTCACCCCACCTTATCCAATCTGTTGTTAAGGGTTGTTGCTGAGCCCCCTTCTCTCCTCTGATACTTCTATGACTTTATCGTAGGCCTTCATCACCTCACATCTTAACTATTTCAAGAGCCTGCTGGTCAGTCTTCCAGCTACAAGCCTCTCCCCACAACAGTCTGTCCTCCACTCATCTGTCAAAGTGATTTGACCAGGTCTCCCTCCTACATGATAAATTCCAGTGGCTCCCTATCACCTCCAGAATCAAATATAATATCCTCTGTTTGGCATTCAAAGCCCTTCAGATCTACCCCTCCCTACCTTTCCAATCTTCTTATACCTGTCACTCCCCCATGTACTCTTTGATCCAGTGACACTGATCTCTTCTTGCAAGGAGGCAAGATGCTTAATCTGAAAGAGACCTTAGAGGTCATCTGTAGAAGTAGTGTGGCCTAGTGGACAAAGTGATAGAATTAGAGTCAGGAAGATATGAATTCAAATCCCATCTCAGGGAGTTCTTAGCTCTGGGGCCTCTTGCAGGTCACTTAACCTCTGCTTGCCTCAGGTTTCCCATCTGTAAAATGGGATAGTAAAACCTCATGGGGTCATTTTGAGGCTCTAATGGGATCATGTCTGGACAGTGCTCTGCAAACTGAAGTACTATATAGATGCCAGTTGATATTATTATTATTATTATTATCATTATTATCATTATTATCAATTCTCCATTTCAACCCTTCATTGTACAGAGGGGGAAACAGAGGCTTTAAAAATAGCCAAATGACATGCTCAAAGTCACACACCTGGTGAGAAGTAAAAGGACAACCTAGCCACGGGTAGTAGTTAGTGTTGGAAGGTGCATAGAGGGGAATAGGGTAAAAAGACAGCAAGGAGTGGAATCCACCCCCAAGGTAGGTAGGAGGTAAGGTGAAAGCCAAGAAGGGAAACCAGGAGAGGGTAGAGAAAGGAGTCGGGGGAAAGAAAGAGGCAGAGCCAGCGTGCCCAGGTAGTCATGAGTCCCTTACCTGGTGGGATGAACAGAGAGATGCCCACGTCCTTGAGCAGTAGACAGCCCCCTTGGTGATCCACCTCGCGCCATGCAAACACCAAGAGCTTGTTCATCACTTGTCGGATGACAGTTCGGCCCTCAGTGGGTGTGAGCAGCTCCTGGTAGAAGTTGGCCATCTCCGTCAGGGTGGCTGGTAGATACTGCCTTGGGGCATCATCGTCTGGCAAGGAGAAGGCCTCAGGGACTGGCTCCTCCACGTCCTGTGGGGCCTCTGACTCCTCTTGGTGCCTGCTTCGGGGGCAGCCCCAACGAAGGCACTGTACCAGCAGGAGCACAGTGGCCACAGGTACCCCCACCAGCAGCAGGAGCTGGAGGGGCAAGCTTTGCTGGATGAAACTCCCAAGCAAATGCATCAGCACAGTCGATCAGGGGCTGCTGACTCTTCTGCACTCCTGGACGGGCAAGGAGGTTGGCAGGGGCCAAGGACCTGTTGGGGGAGACGAGGGGTCAGTCCTAGACTCCAAGCAGCAGCATTTTCCCTCAGGCTTTGGGCTTTGTGCCAATGGAGTAAGGATCAATTCACAGGATCACAGATTTAGACCTAGAGGGGCCCGACAGGTGATCTACACCAACACCCTCTTACTGCGGATAAGAAAACTTAAGCCCAAGTTAAACTGACTTTTCCAGGGTCACACATGTAATGTATATGACTTCTTGATGAATTCACTTAAAATATTGCTTCTATTAGGTCCCAGTACAATGTTTTGCAAGAACTTAGCATTCTATGGGGGAAAGGCTGAACAGAGTATGCTATATGATTATGATGGAATCCTGCTGTGCTGTAAGTAATGGTGAAAGGGATCGTTTCTGAGAAGAATGGGAAGACTCACTTGAAGAGATACAGAGTAAAGTAAGCAAGGCCGGGGAAACAATTTTTCCTATCACAGCAATATTGTAGAGACAAACAATTTGGAAAGACTTAATAACTTGAATCAATACAATGACCAACCATGACTGCAAAAAACCCGTGATGACACATGCTCCCCACCTCTTAATAGAGAAGTGATTGACTCAGAATGCAAAGTGAGATATATTTTTAGATGTGGTCAGTGCAGGAATTTGTTTTGCTGAACTATGCATATTTGTTACAAAAATTTTGTTTCTTTCCAATTGGGGGAGGGTATAGAAGGGAGAAGTAAATGGGCTTTTGCTCATTTTTTTAAATTATTTTAATTTTTTAAGAATTGACAAAATAGGGGACAGCTAGGTGGTACAGTGGATAGAGCTCCAGCCTTGGAGTCAGGAAGACCTGAGTTCAAATCTGGCCTGAGACACATAGCACTTACTAGCTGTGTGACCCTGGGCAAGTCACTTAAGGCCATTGCCTAGCAAAAAAAAAAAATTGAAAAAATAAAGAATTGGACAAAAAAAAATTTGTTGAATGATGATTACTTCCCTGCTCAATAGGCCACCAATTAAGTCTAAACTTGTGTATGTGGCTTTCTACCCCAGCTAACCAGTCTTACCTCCTGCTTCACCCCAATATGCACACTCTGCTCTGGCCAGAACAGGCCCCTTACAAGTCCCTCCCCAGTTCTCCACATGCTCAGTGCTTTATATGCTGTTTCTCTGCTTTAGCTGGTGCTGAGGCAGCTGGTGGCAAAGTGGATACAGCACTGGGCCTGGAGTCAGAAAGACTTGAGTTCAAATTTGACCTCAAATGCTTACTCGCGGAGGGACCCTGGGCAAGTCACTTCACCTCTGTCTGCCTCAGTTTTTTCAACTGTAAAATGGGGATAATAACAGCACCTACTACCTAGGGTTTTTGTAAAGATTGAAATGAGGTATTTGTATAGGGCTTAGCTCAGTGACTGGCACATAGTAGACACTTAAAAATACTTGTTTCCTTCCTTCCTCCCACTCAGGCACACTTTCTACACACTTTCTAATCCCTTTCTACCCTAATCCTCCAGACTCCCAATCTTTAAAAGCCCAGTTCAAATCTCAATTTCTCCATGAAGCTTTCCAGGATTACTTCAATCTCCAGTGATTTTTTCCTTCTACAAATTCACATTATGCACCACTTAGTATTTTGTTCTATATGCGCCTTCTATGTTTGTTCACCTTGTCTCCCTAGCTAGATTGCTAGCTTTTTGTGCCTCTTAATTTCTTTTCCATCTCCCATGGTATGGGAGTACACACTAGTACTCTATACTAGACACTCGATTGATGGCTAATTGATTGGCAGTGTACAGAGAAATGTAGAGACGCTGAGGGAAGCCTATCCCTCTCAGGATACCCACCCTCCTTGTACAGGGCGGAGAAACAGAGATGTCTCTCCCTCTTTGCTTTCTGGCATGGCACAGTCATTGATACAATAGCTTGAGAACTCAAGACCAAGAATCTGATGGAGTCTACCAGGAAGCAGCCTCCCACAGCTCTAACCCTCCCACCCTATCTCTCTTTATCAGCAGAGAGCTCTGGGCTCTGCCCTTCCCCCACCACCCCAAACCACACCTTCTCACCCCTTCCAGCAGGCCCTATCTCTGGCCCCACCCAGATACAGGTTCCTAGGTCTTCTACCACAACAACCTAACTTCCTCCAGTCCCCTCTCCCCATGGTCCATCATATCTTGTAATCCACTACCCAGACCCTTAGCCCTTTTGAAAAATCTTGTATCTAACCCTGACAGCAGAGGGGCAGAATCTTTGTATGTCTAAAAGAGAAATGCTAAACACCTCTAGAGGACTTCTCTTCAGTTCTCTCTGGGGAGACTTTAATGCATCCCCAGTAGTAGTGTCCCACCTATCCCTAATTCCCCCACCCCCACCCCACTGGTCACTGGTGATTCAGATAGGAAGAAAGAGTGAGGGAAGCAAAAGGGGGAGGGGAACAAGAGTTTATTAAGCACCTATTATATGCCAGGCACTGAGTTAAGTGCTTTAAAATATTATCTCATTTGATCCTCCCAGGAGTCAGGAAGGTACAATGGAAACAGCTCTGGATTTGAAGACAGAGGACCTGGGATCTAATCTTGCATATCCAGTTACTACTTGTATGATAATCCAGTTTATACCAGATTATAATCCAGTTACTTACCTGTATGAGTCATTTAACTTCTCCAGGCCTCAGTTTCCTCATTCAAAAACTGAGGAGATTGGACTAGACAATCTCTAAAGTTCCTTTCAGCTTTAAATCTAAGATCCTTTTAAGGGATACAAACAATGGGCTCTCAGAAGATGGAGGAAGAACTCAGTTTTAACTGGGGGGAAGAGGGATGTGAGGGGCATGGATCAGGAAAGACTACATGAGGGGCAGCTAGGTGGCACAGTGGATAGAACACTGGCCCTGAAGTCAGGAGGACCTGAGTTCAAATCCAGCCTCAGACCAAACACTTGACACGTACTAGCTGTGTGACCTTGGGCAAGTCACTTAACCCCAATTGCCTCACCAAAAAAACAAAAAAAAAAGAAAGACTACATGAACAAAGTGATATTTGAGATGAACCTTGAAGGATGGGTATGATTTCAAGGGGCAGCTGCATCACCTCCCTTTCTGTACCTCTCTTCCCAACTCAAATCCCCTTGTGTCAAAGGGTAAGGGAGGAGTTCATTCCAGTCATGGGGAGATGGGCAGTATAAAGGCATGGAGAGGAGAGATGGAAGGTCTAGAGTAAGAATAAGAGTAAAACTAAGAAAATAATAAGAATAGCTAGCATTTACATAGTTAATTCTTTAAGGTCTGCAAAGTAAATAGACCTCTTGTTTCACAGAGCCCTCTCCCACATTAAGATGTACTACTGACCTCCCTGGCTTCCTTTAAGTCCCAACTAAAATCCCATCTTCTACAGGAAGCCTTTTCTGATTCTCTCTCTTTCTCATTGACAAATGTTGATTGCCTCCCTTCCAAACTACTTTTTACCAGGTGTGTCAAAAATCTTGGGGCAATTTTAAGCTTAAAGTTGCACTGAGATTTTTGGGCCATCCACTTGGTATGTATTTGTTAACTTTATATTTACACAATGTACATTTTTGTATTTACTTGTTTCCTCCATTAGAATGTAAGCTTGGGCAGGCGGGATGCAGTCAAGATGGCAGAACTAGAGCCAGCATTTTTGCCTCTTTTTCCCAACACCATTTTCTCTCCCACCCCTATTCCCAACAACCTAGATGCACAAAATCAAATTCTGTTTGGGGAAAGCAAGAAAAAGCCACAATGAGTCATTTTCCCAGCCCAGTGCAGCTTAAGAAGATGTTGAGGGAAGCATTCGGACACTGGGGTGGGGGCTGGCCAGGGTTGGTTTTGGCCAGAGTGGGGGGCAATAGTGGCAATAGACCACAGCTGCAGAGGAAGTGGCAACGGCTGTGGCAACAGCAGTGGTGAGGAGCAGCCCAGTGCCCAGGTACAGAAGGAGACTAAATACATGAGCAGAAAGAGATCCCAGGGTTCCCCTGTACTAGCGCTGGACACGTTTGGAAACTCTGTTCCCCTTGTCTCATCACAAGCCATAGTTCCAGGGTGAGGAGGAGCAGGCCCGATCACAAGGCCTTTATCTGTGTCAGGAACAAGGAAGAAGTTCCAGAACCATAGCTATATGGCTTTGAGCCCAAGAACAGAGTGGGGACTCAGTTCTAACCTTTATCCCTGAACATAAACCTGGAGAGGGATAAACCATGGCAGGAGACCAAAACCAAGGGGGAACCAGCATTTCAATCGAGCTCAACCTAGAAAACCTCTTGGCAGGCTAACTATGACTGAGTTTAGCAGTAGACTATGGAAACTCAACCACACAAAAGCCAACAGACCCAAACTGGGTCAGGAATTTGCAGAGCACAGACCTCCGAAGGGCAGTGAACAGATCTCTCCCTGGATCAGACCACTTTGGAAACACTGAAAAGTTACAGGCCCCCAGACTTAGCTGTGAAAGCAGAAGCAGAACATAAAAGATAGAAGTTCAGGCCAGACATTCCCCAAAGGGGTGAGCAGAGCCCAACTCTAACATAAAGTCTGAAGCAAGAAATAGATTGGAAAAAATGAACAAACAACAAAAAAAAAGAACTTAACCATAAAAAACTAATACTGTGTTGGGGGAGCTAGACACAACTCAGAAAATAATGACTTGAAAGCATCTACCAAAAAAGTCTTAAAGAAAAATACAGATTCCTAGAAGAATTAAAGAAATTTTTTAAGAGCAAAAAAAAAAAAAGGATTTAAAAATCAAATAGGAGCAATAAAAGATAAGTTGGGAAAAGAAATGTAAGCTACACCCAAAAAAATTGTAAGATTCAACAGCTGGTAAAAGAGGTACCAAAAAACACTAAAGAAAACTCCTTAAAAATAAAAATTGGCCAAATGGTAAAAAGAGGTATAAAACTTCAATGAAGAAAATAATTTATTAAAAATTAGAACCAAATGGAAGCTAATTCTTCCATGAGACAACAAAAAACAATAAAACCATCAAACCAAATGGAAGCTAATTCTTCCATGAGACAACAAAAAACAATAAAACCATCAAAAGACTAAAAAAATGGAATATATGAACTATCTCAAAGAAAAATAATTGACTTAGAAAATAGATTTATGAGAGATAATTTTTGTTTGTCTTCATTTGTGGGTTTTTTTGGAGGTAATCAAGGTTAAGTGACTTTCCCAGTGTCACATAGATAGTAAGTGTCTGAGACTGATTTGAACTCTGGTACTCCCGACTCCAGGACCAATGCTCTTTCCACTACACCAACTAGCTGCCCCTAAGAGAGATAATTTAAGAATTATTAGACTATCCTGAAAGCCACGATCAAAAAAAAAAAAGACCACATCCAAAAAAGCCATATCAAATATATTTCAAAAAATTATAAAGAAAAATTGCCCAGATAGCTTAGAAATAGAACGCAAAGTAGAAATTGAAAGAATCTATCAGTTGTCTCCTGAAAAAGATCCCAAAATTAAAATTTACAGGAATATTATAACCCAAATCCAAAGTTTCCAGGTCAAGAAGAAAATACTATAAGTAGCCAGAAATATACATTCAAATATCATGGAACCCTCAGTCAGAATCACACAAAATTTAGCAGCTACCACTATAAAGAAGCAGAGGGCTTATAATATGATATTCTACATATAAGGCAAAGGATTTAGGATTACAACCCAAAATAAACTATCCAGCAAAACTGACTCTAATCCTACAGGGTAGAAAAAATGAACATTTCATAAAATGGAGGACTTTCAAAATTCCTGATAAGAAGAACAGAGATGACTAGAAAATTGGCATTCCAACACAACAATAAAGGGAAGCATAAAAGGGTAAACATGAATGAGAAATCATAACAGACTTAAAAAAGGATATAAACAGGAAGTTCTCAGAAGAAGAAATCAAAGCTATCTATAGTCATATTTTTTAAATGCTCTAAATCACTATTGATTAGACAAAGGCAAATTAAAACAACTGAGAGGTACGACTTCACAGAAATGAGAAATGCTAGACAGGTTGAGGGAAAAATAGGTACACTAATGAATTATCAGTAGAGTAGTAAGCTGGTCTAACCATTCTGGAAAACAATTTGGAACTAGGCCCAAAGGGCTATAAAACTGTGCATGACCTTTGACTTCTCCAGCACCACAACTCAAAAACACCGATTCTGTGTCACTCAACTTTCCTTATAGTCCAACTCTCACAGCCATACATTGCTACTGGAAAAAACATAACTTTGACTATATGGACCCTTGTCAGCAAGGTGATGTCTCTGCTTTTTAGTATGCTGTCCAGATTTGTCATAACTTTCCTTCCAAGGAGCAAACATCTCTTAATTTCATGACTACAGTTAACAGTGATCACCGAGTCCAAGAATATAAAATCCAACAGTGCTTCCATTTCTTCTGCTTCTATTTGCCAGGAAGTGATCAGACTAGTTGCCAAGATCTTAGTTGTTATGTTTTGTTTTGTTTTGTTTTGTTTTGTTTTGTTTTGTTTTTTATCTTGTTTTGTTTTTGGTGCTAAGCTTCAAGCCAGCTTTTATATTCTCCTCTTTCACCCTTATCAAGAGACATCTTAATTCTTCACTTTCTGCATATCTGAGATGGTTGCTATTTCTCCCGGCAACCTTAATTCTAACCTGTGATTCATCCAGCCTGGCATTTTGCAAGATGTATTCTGCATATAAGTTGAATAAATAAGGCAACGATATACACCTTTGTCATACTCCTTTCCCAATCTTAAACCAATCAGTTGTTCCATGTTTGGTTCTGTTACTTCTTGGCCCTCATACAGGTTCCTCAGGAGACAAGTAAGATGATCTGGTACTCCCATCTCTTTGAGGACTTGCCACATTTGGTTGTGATCCACACAGTCAAAAGTTTTAGTGTAGTAATTGAAGCAAAAATAGATGTTCGTTTTTTCTGAAACTCCCTCGCTTTCTCCATAATCCAGTGAATGCTGGCAATGTTGGCAATTCTCTGCCTCTTTGAAAACCATCCAGCTCTTCTGATAATTCTCAGTTCACATAATGTTGAAGCCTAGCTTGCAGAATCTTAAGCATAACCTTGCTGGCACACGAAACAAGAGCAATTTTCAGTAATCTGAACATTCTTTGTCATTGCCTTTCTTTAGGATTGGGATGTAAACTGATCTTTTCTAGTCCTGTGGCCACTGTTGAGTTTTCCAAATTTGCTGTCATATTTAGTGTGGCACTGTAACAGTTTATAGTTTATGGTTTTAAATAGCTCAGCTGGAATTCTATCACTTCCACTAGCCTAATTGTTAGCAGTGCTTCTTAAGGCCCATTTAACTTCATTCTCCAGGATGTCTGGCTCTTGATCAGTACCACACCATCATGATTATCAATGATGTTAAGATCTTTCTTGTATAGTTCTTCTGTATATTTTTGCTACCTCTTCTTAATCAATACTATTTCTGTTAAGTCCCTACTATTTTTGTCTTTTTCATGTCCATTTTTTGCATTAAAAACTCCCTTGATATTTCCAATTTTCTTGAAAAGATCTCTTATCTTTTCCAATCTAGTGTTTTCTTTCATTTCTTTGCTCATTTAAGAAAACCTTCTTATTTTTCCTTTCTAGACAATTCTGCATTCAGTTGAGTATATCTTTCCTTTTTCTCTTTTACCTTTTCCTTTCCTTCTTTCCTCAGTAAAGCTTTCCTTTGTGAAGCTTCATCAGACAGCCATTTTGCTTTCTTGATCTTCTTTTTCTTTGGAATGTTTTGCTGTTGTTGTTGCTGCTACTGCTGCTATGGCTTCCTGTACAATATTGCGAACCTCTGTCTATAGTTCTTCAGGTACTCTATCTATCAGATCTAATCCTTTAAATCTATTCATCACTTCTACTTCATATTGATAAGGGATACTATTTAGGTCATACCTATATGACCTGATGGTTTTCCCTGCTTTCTTCAATTTAAGTCTGAATTTTCTAATAAGAAGCTCATGATGTGAGCTACAGTTGGCTCCAGGTCTTGTTTTAACTGACTGTATAGAGCTCATAGTAGGTACAATAAACAAATAATTGTTAATTCAAATATTGTTAATTCACATGCTTGTTAATTCTTTTTCCTATTTATTAGTCCTGAATAAATGGCACCTCTACTTGGAGGGGCTCTAATTCTGAACCTTCTTCCCACTCTTTCCAACTTCTTGCACTCCAGACCACTCTCCATGGTACTGAGTGCTGGTTTTTTTCATGGCCCTTGAATCACTGAGCAGGGAAGAGCAGTAGGCTGACTTTTTGTTTGTGTCACTTTGCTGCTCTCACTTAGCAATCTCTCCTTTGGAAATTCACTCCATCCATCTTTATCATTCAGTCCAACTCCTTTTCATAGTCATCTACCATCCTCTCTAGATCCATCTTCCCTTCTTTCTCAGGGAATTCAGTAGCTTGCTCTTGGTCTTCTTTGCCTTCATTCTCAGGACTTTAATATACATGTTGATGTGTCCTCAATCACCCTGGTCTTCCAGTTCAATTAATTTTCTAAGTTCTCATGAATTCCTTTGCTTGGCCTCAGTCATACATATAGATAATAATAATAAATAGTAGCACATTAAAGTTTTGTAAAGCACTTTGTAAATAGTATCTCATTGGATCCTCATGACAACTCTGGGAAGGAAATGCTATTAGTCTCCCCATTTTACATAAGAGGAAACTGAGGCAGACTTGCCCAGGGTCATTCAGTTTATAAGTGCCTAAGGCTAGATTTGAATCCTAGTCTTCCTGATTCCAGGTTGCATTCTACCCACTTGGGCCATCTAGCTGCCTCTGACCATTGCCTATAACTTTTCTACTTTCATAATTTTAATATTTGAAATTTGTCTCTCAGACTTCTGCCTCTATCTGTATTACAGCCTCACTACATGATGGGATAAATGGCATTCCATATATTTAGGAAGAGCTTGTATCTTTTAGCTCTTCCTCTGACTCCTTTTTCCCAAATCTATCTTTCATCCTCACTGTAACCTCAAGTCCTTCATCCTTCCACATCCTACAAGTCCATCACTCTTGGTGTGGCCTCTGTTCCCTCCCTTCCCAATCTTGGCCCTATGGTCAACCAGTTCTGTCACATTATCAACTTAATTACTTTCGATTCCATTTATCTCCTGTTCTATCACCAATTATACCTTAACTAACCTCAACTTGCCACCATCCATCTTCTCTCCTTCTATTCAAATGCTACTGGAGCCAGTACAAGTGTTTGCTATCTAATCTCAACTAAGCCCTCACTTCTGCACGCATTTGTTTTATTCTTCCCCATTGACTCTCCATCACACTTTCTCTACTTATTTCAAACATTTTCCTCAATGTGCACCACTATTTACCCAACCACTCACCAATCAACCTGCTTCAAGTTATGGACCTTGCCTCCAATCTTACTGGGAGAAGAAAGGTCATCTTTCATGAGCTCTCGTTTTCCTCCTATGCCACACATCAAAATCCCTCTTCATCATCACCTCCTCACACCCTTTCTTTTCTCCTTTGTTCCAGTTTCTGCTGAAGAAGCGGACCTTTTCCTTGACAAGATTAACTCCTTTACCTATGCTCTTCCAATAGCTATTCCCCTTAGTCATTCTTTTACATTCAAGCTCTCTTTTTCCACTGGTTTCTTCTCTGTCACCCACAAAGAATCCCAGGACTCCCACATCCTTAAAAAAAAAAAACTTTCCCTTGACCTTGACATACCCTGAGGTTATTGTCCTATAAAACTTTTTCTTTTCACATCCAAACTTTTCCCCCATGCCTGGAATGCCCTCCTTCTTTATCACTACCTCTTTGCTTCCCTGGCTTCCTTCAAAGGTACCAGCTAAAATCTCACCTTCTATAGGAAGCCTTTTCTGGTCCTCTTAATTCTAGTATATTCCTTCTCTTGAGTAATTCCAATTTATCCAGGACATAGTTTGTCTGTACATAATTGTTTGCATGTTGTCTTCCCCGTTAGACTGAACTCTTAAATAGCAAAGACAGCCTTTGGACATTGTCCCCAGTGTTTAGCACAGTGCCTGCCACATAGTAGGTACTTAAGTACTTATTGACTTACCTGTCACTCTTCTACAGTTTCACTTCCAACCCCATATCTCAGCTGAAAGTGTTCTCACCAAGGTTACAAATCATTTTTTAACAGCCAAATCCAATAGCTATGTCTCGGCTTTCATTATAGACTGCAACCTTTAAAGCTTCCAGCAACCCCCGATCTCCTGGATACTCCTTCCTCCCATGGAACACAGCTCTTTCTTGGTTCTCCTCCCAACCTACCTGGCCATTCCATCTCAGCTTCCTTTGCTGGAGCAGCATCCTTTTCCCAAACACTAAATATGTCGATATCTCAAGGCTCTGTCTTGGACTCCTTATTCATTGATTCCTACACTCTCCTCCTTGGTAATCTCATTGGCTCCTATGGATTCAACAATTAACTCTATGTCAATGACCCCACACCTACATATCCAGTCTCAATCTTACATACATATATGAAACTTAACAAAATAAAACTCATTTTTGCCCCTAAGCCATCCATCCTCCAAATTCAGGGGGTGGTGGTGGGGAAGAAACAGGAAAGGTGGGAAACACCTTTATTCTAGTCACTTAGGTTCACAAACTTACATCCCTAGCTCTTCTCTCTCCCTCTTTCTCCATACCCAGTCAGTCAATAAGTCTCATAGATTCTACCTCTGCAACATTTCTTACAGGGATTCCCTTTTCTCCACACATACAGACACTACCTTAATTCAGATTCTCATCACCTTTCATCTGGACTTCATTCACTTCCTAATTGGTTTCTTTGCTCTCAATCTCTCCTCCCTTTTCAATCTATCCTCTTCCAAATTGATATTTCAGCAACATAGATCTGACTATGTCACTTCCTCACCAACTCACAAATCATCAATGGCTCTCTATTGTCACTAATATATAGCTTCCTTCAGAGCAGGGCTTCTTAAACTTTTTCCACTCACAATCCCTTTTCACCGGAGAAATTTTTATGCAAACCCGGGTATATAGGTATATGAAATAGGTATACAAATTTAATGATAATAAATTATAAAAAAATTTTTTAAAAAATAATTCTTTGGTATACATATAATTTTACCATTTATTAAAGACTAAAGCAAATTTGCTTACTAATGAGATGGATGTGCTTGTTTATTTTTACATAAAGAATTAAATTCTGGCGGAATATTACTGCAGGACATACAGCATCTTCAATGTTTTTCAGAGTTGATCAATATTTTGATCTTATAATCATCAATGCTGAGAATGCCACTTTACATGAATATGTAGTACAAAATGGCAGAAATATGTTTAGGGCCATTTCAGAAATTGTTGCAAATTCTGTCCTAATCCCAAGCCAATATTCATTTAACAATTTTGTATGTACAGTAAAAACACTGCAATTCATAACATACAATAGTCTCAAATCTGAGCCGAGGTGTTTCTGGCAGCATTTGTTGGCGTTGCATGGTGTGATGGCATGTGCAGTGCAAAGTGTGCATGTTGTGTGTTCAGAATTGAGACTGCAGTGAAGTTGTGCGATGCAACACAGGCAAGCACTGCCAGAAACACCTCCAATTCATTTTGCATTTGATTGAATCAATTTTTGGTCGTTGAATGTTCAGAAACCTTTTATTGTTGCCAAATTTTTCATAACCCCCACATTCAGTCCCCACAGTTTAAGAAGCACTGCTTTGGAACAGTTTAGGTACCACTTCCTACTTGAAACTTTTCTGATTCCCACAATGGTTAGTAAGTAACTAAGTAAAAAAAGTAAGAATTCTCTCCCTCTTGAAATTACTTTTTATTTAATTATCTGTCTAAACTACTTTCCCTCCTTAAGGATAACATGTACTCCTTGAAGGCAGCATGTGTCATTTTTATCTTTGCATCCCTATCAATTAAAGTATATTATAGATAGTAGAAATTTAACATATGTCCATTGAATTGAGAAATAGAGAAATAAATGAGGAAAGGGCTTCTAGGCCAAAGAAAGAGTGGGTGGTACGGCTGTTAGTGGCTCTCCAAGAGTTCTCTTCCTCATCCTGAGCCTCTCTCCTCTCTAAGAAAAACAAATACTTTAGAAACATAAATAGAAATACATGTATGTGTGTGTATTTTTAAAAACCATAAATATTAAATGGAATTAATTAACAAAAGCAAAGAGGAAGGACTCCTTAGCTGTATGATTCAGGCACCCCCATCTCTTTCCCATTATCAGCAAAGGGCCAGTGACATATAGTAGGTTAGGATTTAGTTTGAAGAAGGAAAGCACATGTGGTCTGTTCTTTTTCTGCTGCAGCAAACTTCCTGGGGCTTCACAAGACCAAAGTCCAAATCCCCTTTATACCGTGAGACTGCCAAAGGGATATGTAGGCATTATGCAAGGGAGTGTCCCCTTTCATATCTATAAGCCCCTAGATAAATAAGGTCTTTGTCAGAGTGATGATATAAGTTTTGAGTCAGGAAATTGGAGTTTGAATCTTGATCCCTGCTACTTAGACCTGTGAGATATTGGGCAAATCATTTCCCCTTCTAATTCTCATTTTCTTCATATATAAAATGACAGGGTTGGACTACTTTCAGGGTTGGTTTCTAAAGCAATGACCCTGTGATTCTCTACTGAGAATCTCCTTCTCTCTTCCTTAAAGCCCCTGTATGAAAGGGGAACGGGAGTCATCCCATCTATTCTCCTCTTCATCCTAGTCCAGACATTTTAAGGATGGAGACATCCCCTGACCAACACCATCTACAAAAGCTCTTTCCCTCACTCCCTCCTCATTTCAATCTTTGAGAATTTACTTAGCTCCAATTAAATGTGGAGTCTTTAGATCTGGAGAAAAACCTCTGATCTGAGAATGCCCAAATAATCAAAACCCATTTTGTATCCTTTCCTGTTCTCACTCAGACTCAGAGGTCCAAACCCTACAACTCAATCTGAGTTGCAAATTCTACCCATCCTCACCCCCCAAGCTGAGGATAGATTTGAATTTTCCCTACCACTTTTTACCCAGGCTCTCCTCCCCAGCCTCAGTGGCCTAGTAAACAGAGAGTCAGTCTCAAAGCCAGAAAGACCTGAGTTCAAGTCCTGAATCTGACACACTCTGGATGTATGAACCTCCCAGTGCTCTAGGCAATTCTCTAAGATTATTAGTAGCCCAGGGTCTAGCCTACATCACAGAAGGAGCTTCCTCACTTAGAAGTCTGATATAATCAAGGAAATCCCAGATCCAGTCCGCATCCCTTTCTCACCTCCCACAGCAACTTGACCTTGGAAGTCTCTTCAGGCCTTCCCCATCATCCTTCCTCAATTAGGAGCTCCTGCTGAGTAGACACCCTCAGAACCCCTAACCCAGGGTTGTAGCCCTGCCTTAGAAAAAGTGCCAGTTCTGTAAGATGTCAAAACAATACCTGGTAGCCTGCATATTGTCAGTGAATACTTTGCAGAATAGAAATTTGTGGTCAAAACATACAGACGTGTGGCTAGACTCTGCCTACCTCCCCAGTCCCAACCCAACCCCTTTCAGTCTTTGTCCCTCTCCTCTCCTCTCCACCTTTCTGGGTCAGACCAATATTGGTCCTTCTAGTCACCTGCTGCCTCGTTGAGCTCATCTCATATAATGATCAGCCACATATACCCCAAGCCCACACTTACCTAATTATTCTGAAGACCTGTGTTCACCTGGGTCTCCAAGGAGTCAAAGCAAAGCAGTAGCTATGAGAAAAGTAAGAATGGAATGAGGGAGGGAAGTGGAATCTAGACAGAGGGTGTGGCCTGAGGCTTCCCGGCATAGTCAGTCCAGGATACTCCTCCATACCCTTTAAAAAGGAAAGTGGAAGCAAGTCTTGGGGTGTTTTTTTGTTTGTTTGTTTGTTTGTTTAGGGAAAAGGACAGTCTTAGTTCAGTGAACATTCAAGCAGGGAGATTCTGGGGATAGCCAGGCATGCCAGAAACCCAGGATCTTGCCTGTCCACATAATCTTGGAGGCGTCAGGTGGTTGCGGGAGGGAGGGGGAAGAGGAAGGAGAAATCTGCTCAGGTGAATCAACTAAAAACCTTGCCCTTCTACCCCCTCTAGTGGTCCATGATTGAATAATAGCCTTGCATGGATTTCCCTGCTTACTGACAATCCAGATGCCAGAGGAGAAGTTTACATCCTTTTACAGCTTTTGAGGTTGGGAGGGTACAGAACAACTGGGATGTTCAGATACCTTGATCTCCTAGGGGTGGGCTCAGCTTGTAGAGGTAATAGAATCTCAGAGTTAGAAGACGTCCTTTGAGATCATTCAGTATAATTTCCTCTTTTTACAGATGAAAAAACTAAGGAAGGAAACAAGCTTTTATGAAGTACTTACTATGTGTCAGACACTGTTCTAAGCTCTTTATAAATAATGTCTGATTTTATCCTCACAATAACCCTGAGAAGTTTTGGTGTTACTATTATCCCCCTTTCATAGTTGAGGAAACTGAAGCAAACAGAGGTTCCATGACTTGCCCAAGGTCACATGGTTACTAGTATGAGGCCAAATTTGAATTCAAGTCTTCTTGACTCCAGGCCTAGTGCTGTCTTCATTGTGCCACCATGCTGCCTCAGACCCAGAGAGATCAATCCACTTGCTTAAATCCCCATAGATGTGTCTGTGTTCAAGCTAGGATTTGGGCCCACATCTTCTGATTCTAAATCCATTGCTCTTTTCACTGCACCATTGGTCCTCACCTTCTGGCTGGATTCTAATTGAGGGGCCCCTGTGAACCTTCTCAGTCACCCAGCTGTCATTCCCCCTTAGGAAGGAAATTACTCTTCCTCTTCTAGTCTCAGTTAATAATTCTCTTACCTTCTGACACACCTGCCAGCCTGTCTCACTCCCCTCTTCTCCCCTGCTGCCCTCCCCCAAACCCAACCCAGAGTAAGAGCAGAAGGTCATAATATACTCCCCACCCCCAAATACAGAGGAAACCCTGAAGGATGAGGCAAAGGTGTTAGTGAGGGCAAACCTTAGAGAGTTGGCTGAGGGTCAGAGAATCAGAGAACAAGGTGACTTGGGGCTAGGATGGAGGAAGATGTTAACCCTTGGGGCTATAGAGCTCTCTACTTCAGTCAGTCACCAGGTGGGCTTCCTTCCTCTCTCACTGAATTCCTTGTCATTAGGTAAAAACTCATCACACTAACAAGTGATGTAGGACCTGTCTACCTGGATGGGTTGGTCCAGTTAAAAAGTAGAGTCAAAAATAACTGCTTATCTCTCTATTTGTTTCATGTACTACAAAGCAGTCCCAATCTTGGGACTTTCTTAATTTTTATACCTTGTCACTCTGATATCATTTCCACCTACAAGAATGCTATTGGGGCTGACTGTGATTAGAGAGTGACAGAGCCTTGCCTGAGGACACTAAACTCAGGAGCAGTGGAGCCAGAAATGGGCAGCAACTGAGAGCTTCTAGAAGGCTCTCCTGTCTTTCCATAAGATGGCTCCCTAAAGAGGATGGAATGGACAGCAGAGAAGAGTCAAGAAGGTTCAAGGAAATCTGAGTGAGGGGAGATTGAAAAGGTTAGCTCAAAGAATGAAAATGGCTAACAATTCAGGTACCTCCTCAGTGGTACCTTCTATGACTACTTGTCACCACCCTAGACATCTGGGAAAAGAAGGTAGTGAGCCCCACCCTACCTCCTCACACCCCATCTTCTCTGCTTTCCCTATACACAGCTCATCAAGTATAGAGTGAAGTCAACTGACTGAGGTAAGAAGAGGGGGGCATATTCTGTATGGAGGTGGGGACAGGGGCAGGGAGAATGAGAATGAGACAGAGAGAAAAAGATGTGGCCACAGAGTACTCTTTTAGGATAGACATAAAGAAAAAGGTGCAGACTGCAAGACTATTAGTGTCAGGCATCCAGAAAGGTAATAATAGCAGTAACTCACATTTACATAGCACTTTAATCCTATTAGATTGTGTGTGAGCTTTTTGAGCGAGGGGACTGTCTTTTGCCTTTCTTTGTGTCTCTAGTGCTTAGCACAGTGCCTGGCACAGGGTAGGTGCTGAATAAACTCTTGTTGACTGTGGCTTTAAGGTTTGCAAAGCACTTTACATATATTATCTCATTTGGTCCTCAAAAAAAAAAAAACTCTGTAAAGTAGAGGCTGTTATTATCTCCAATTTACAGATGAGGAAACTAGTAAATAGACAAAAATAAGCAGAAAGGGACACACTAAAAAGAATAGTCCAGCCTGACCAGGGGATCCTTGAAACCAATTAAGTTAGGATGTAGTTAAGGAGAACTGTGTGTGAGTTTGTTGAGTCAGTTTAATTTCAATCATCAGGGGCAAGAACATAAGTGAGGGTAGGGTGAGACTGAGGGGCTGGGCTAGGGGATTCTAAATGATCTTGAACATGCGTATTTCATGCAGATTAGCACAAATATTAGTGTGGACCTACAGTCCAGAAGACCTGTGTTTGAATCCTGCGTCATACACTTACTAGCCATGTGACCTTGGGTTTGGACTTTTTTTCTTTTTTTTCACTGAGGAGTTTCCGATAACCTGAGGTGGGGAAGTTTAGGGAGGATCTCCAGCCCCTGAGGTCTCAGCCCCTGAGGCTAGCTGGAGCTAAACCTCTCCTTAGAGAAGGAAGTAAACAGACTGCCAAGCAGCTGAGTTTGAATTTGGGCGGGAAGGAACTGGCACCTCCAGGCTGAGTTGGGCTAGCTCATGGCTGCCAGGCTGGCATCCATGGGGCAGAATGCCTGCGGAAGGTAGATAACTCCTGAAGCAGAGAGGGGAAAGTCAGATATTTGCTAAAAAGAAGCCTGATGATTCCTGGAGGTGACTAGATACTTAAACAAGAGATTAAAATGTAGTCTAAGGACAGATGCAAGATTTCTTACTGGAAGGGAATCTTACATATCATAGTCCAACCACATCATTTTACCGAGGAAGAATTGAAACCCGAAGAAGGTCTTAGAGAAGTAATTTGTCCAAGATGGTAGCTATGCGGCTTAGTGGCTAGAGTACTAGACCTGGAGTCAGGAAGACCTGAATTCAGATGTGACCTTAGATACTTTCTAGCTGTATGATTCTGGGTAAGTCATTCAAGGGCTGTCTGCCTCAGTTTCCTTGGCTGGAAAAAGGGAGTAGTAGCATCTACCTCCCAGGGTTATTGTGAGGATTAAATGAGATAATATTTGTAAAGGGCTTCACACAGTTCCTGGAGCATAGTAGGCATTCTATAATGCTTATCTCCCTCCTCCCCACCTAGGTTACCCAGTAGCAGAGCAGGATTCAAACTCAGGTTTGTTTGTTTGTTTGTTGCCTCTGATTGGGTTCAGTTGTGCTTTGTGTGTTTCAATTCAATGAGAGTCCTCAGGTGTCCAGCCCTCTACCGAGTGTTTTGAGGGATATTGTTGGGGAGAAAAGAACAGCATACATTAAACAATCAAGGCAGTTTACATACACCAAGTGCTCAAAGGTAGGGACAGTAAATGATGGCAGGAGGGGGTGAGAAGGCAGAGTTTACTCTATGGGCCAAGAACAGTACCAGAAGTTTCAGGGAGGATGTGGGACTTGAGTTGGACCCTCAAGTTTTTTCATAGGGTTTAGAAAAACAGAAAGATGAACCAGATGATTTAAGATTGTCAAAGAATTTTAGATGTCATCTCATTTGATTCTTACAACAACTCTACAGTATAGGTGCCGTTATTATCCTTGTTTTACAGATAAGGAAACTGAGGTTGCTCCCAATGCCTAGCCCAAAGTCACATGACTAGTAAGTATATGAAACAGGATTTGAATACAAGTCACTCTAGAAACTGGTTCTAGATACTGTCACAGAATCAGTCTGTGATTAGTCTATGGTTCTACAGAAGGACAGTGATGGGAAAGGAAGTGAAAACTGAAAGGGATACAGTTTTGGGAAGGGAGCAAAGAGGTGGGACAATGGGTAGAACTCAGGACCACCCTAATCACTGGCATCTCTTCTTCCTCAGGCTCAACCCCATTGGACAATGTGGCCTCAAAGCACCTTCTTCATGGCCTTGCCCCACGTGGGGCCCATTATGGGCTGGTTGTTTGCTCAACAGCACATGCCCACCTGGTATGCGACCCTGAAAAAGCCACCCTGGTGGCCATCCAACAAGCTCTTCTTAATTGTATGGACTGCCATCTACTCTACCATGGGGTAAGGCCCTAAGTGCAATCCCCTGCTCCCAGGCCCCAGTCTCTGTTTTCTGGGGCTAAAATAGGAAAAAAGCATCCCTGGGCCCATAATTTCTGTAACAAGCCCTACTCTAGAGATATGGAGGGTGGAAAGAGGGAAGAGAAAAATGGAATAAGTATTTATATAGTGACTGCTATGTGCCTGGCACTGTGTTTAGTGATTTTTCAAATTTTATTTCATTTACTTCTTCCAACAATCTTGTGAGGTAGATACTATTATTATTCCTATTTTACAGCTGAGGAAACTGAGGTTAAGAGACTTGCCCAGGATCATATATCTAGTAAGTATCTGAGGTCAAATTTGAACTCAGGTCTTCCTGATTCCAGGCACTCTCTATCCACTGTGCCACCAGTTACCTGGTTCCATCCCTATTTTTTCTTTTACCAAAGAAAGGCCCATCATTTCAATAAAGTCTCTGCAACGTTCCAGAGACCCTTGTCTGTTCCACTAGGGCTGATACTAGCCCACAGCCCCTCCATTCTAAATTCTTTCCAGCTCTTAACTAGGTGGCACAGTGGATAGAGTGCTGGCCCAGAAGTCAGGAAGACTATCCTTCCTGAGTTCAAATACAGCCTCAGACACTTAAAAGCTGTGTGACCTTGGGCAAGTCACTTAACCCCAATTGCCTCAGTTTCCTTATCTATAAAATGAGCTGCAGAAGAAATGGCAAACCACTCCAGTATCTTTGCCAAGAAAAGAGTCCATGAAAAGGCCAACAGAACTAATCAATTAAACAACAACTTTGTTACTTCTCTGCAGTACCTTTTCACCCTACCTCAGGAAACCCTCTGTCTCTCAAAGGCAGCATCATATAAAGTGCACTGGACCTAATGTCAGAAGACCTGGGTTCAAATTCCACCTAGATCCCACACTTAAGAGTTGTATGGACATGAGCAAGTTACTTCAACTAAGTCTATGTCCACATATGTAAAATGGACATAATACTTGAACTATCTGCCTCAAAAAATTGTTGTAAAGGAAAGCATTTTGTCAACCTTAAAGTTCTATTACAAATGTTCATCTTAAAATCTTATAAAAGTGAATGTTGAAAACTATTTTAAAAAAAAGTCTAGGCCTGATAAAAAAGATCACCTTAGTAATCACACTGTATGCTTTTAAAAAATCATTCAGTCATTTTTTAATGTGATAAAACTCAAAGGAAATATAAAAGTCTCTTAAAATTCAACAAATCAGATTATGGGTTAAGGGGGTGTCCAATGCTCAAAGCATTGGAGGTCCCTGTTTCTTTGCCTTGTTTACATTCTATAGATTCATCTGTTTTGTTGTTGTTGTTATTGTTTCCTTCCCTTTTTCTTTTTTAAAGCAATTGGGGTTAAGTGACTTGCCCAGGGTCACACAGCTAGTAAGTGTCATGTGTTTGGTCTGAGGCCAGATTTGAATTCAGGTCTATCCTGACTTCAGGGCCAGTCCTCTATCCGCTGTGCCACATAGCTGCCCCTTTCCTTCCCTTTTTTAAAGAGAGTGTGTAAATATATTCTACCAACTACTTAAAAAAAGAAAAAGAAATGTTCCTTATTATCAGGTCCCCAGTCTCTTCTCCTAGGAGTCTTCTGTCAGGCCTGTACTCTGACACCAATACCCTCCTGCTTCACATAGGCCCTTAGATTTCCTCTTGGGCTGAACTTTCTACCCTGGTTGTCCTACGCCCAGCCCTGCAATGACTCCTTCTCTATTCCTGCTCTCTCTTCTTCCCATCCAATATCAATTCCCTCCAGACTTTCCCACTGAAGTACATTCTTCACTTTCTCCCCAAAGCTATGCCTCCTACCTGGTGTGGAAGGAGCTGGGTGGGGGCTTTGCTCGTCCTCTGGTCCTGCCCCTTGGTCTCTATGCTACCCAGCTTATCCTCAACTGGATCATACTGCTCCTCTTCTTCGGAGCCCACAACCTTGGTCTGGTAAGGTGGAGATATTCAGGAACGTGCTTAGGTGTGTGCATGGATGGGGTGCGGGTATTCTTGAGAAAGGGAAGGGGAAAGAAGCAGTACCTTAAGATCCCCAAAGCAGACCGTTCATTCATTCATTCATTCATTCAGTGAGTATTTATTGAGGAAGTCCCAGAATATAGTCTGTAAAGTAAGGTAGGGGGAGAAAGGGGGAAAGGGGAGGAGTACCCAGGGTAGAAGAAATACTGTGGAAACGAAACTATTCCTGATGCCAGGGTTATCCCCGACATTCCCCTGGCCTGATCATGTCTCCACCCCACCCCTGTTTCTCATATCACTGTCTATCCCTTTTTCTCTAGGCTCTATGCCACCTGTTCCTGCTCTATGGACTGGTGCTGGGCATGGCATTGAGCTGGCAATCCATCAGTGGCCTAGCTGTCCTGCTCCTGCTGCCCTACCTGGCCTGGCTCACACTGACCACTTCATTGGCCTATCGTCTATGGATGGACAATTCCAGTTCAGAGCCACAGCTCTCTTCCCAATTTGGGCTTCAATCCATGGGAAAGAAGATAGACTGAAACAGGAAAACTGCAGAAAGGAGAATCTGAGGAGGGTCAAAAGGGGGAAAGATGTCAAGAGTTGGGGGTTGAGAAAGCTAAGGGAAGGGATTGAGGAATGAGGGAGGGCAGGGATAAGGAATCCCCAAATGCAGCCTCTGATCAACATTCCCATACCCTTCCTAATAAGCTGTCCTGATCTTGAACCTCCTCTCTAATTCCAAGCTACTCCATTTCTTCTTTGTAGAGGACTTTATATCTGTTTAAAAGAAGCATATTTACAAATAACAATAAAATTCTATTGGTTCTGTGTATGTGATTAATTTTGTATGTAAATGTTTCTGTTTGAAAGCCTTGGTATTAATGTATATGAATGCACAAGTATAAATATATATAAATAAAATAATAGCAATAGCAATAGTGAGAGACACTGGGGCTTGTGGGTGGAGACCTGGCCTCAAAGTCGGGAAGACCTGGCCAAGTCCTGGTTTCTTATATCATCTAGCTATGTGACTTTGTGGTATATGGGGTGTTCAAGGAGGACTAGCACCTCTGAGGTGAGGGCTCGCTGAGACTTTTTCAGGGCTGTTCATTCACCTTTGATGTCCACCTAGCACTCAACACTCACCCATGGCTCCAAGAAGCTATGTGGCATGTACAGTGGTCACATAGCAGATGGGCTAAACCAGATTGAAAGTTATCAGACAGGTCTCAAACCCATCAGTGAGTTAGGAGGATGTCCACCCCAAGCATGTGAAGACTGTCCCCAGCAGAATGGATGGATAAGAGCTATTTGTCCCAACGGCCATGAAAGTGGCTGGAGCAGGTGCTGTGGAGCACTTAGATCTTGGTCAGATATCAAAGACTCCAAGGTCATCCACTGCATCCCAGGCCATTGCCAGTCATCGAGAGAGAGTGAGGCTGAGGATTTTGTGCAACTCTTCTTCACTTAAATCCAATTCATGATCAAGTCAAGACATCATCCTGTGATGTCATTGGTCCTCTTCAAAAAAAAAAAATGAACAACAGCAAGTTACCTTAGGTAGGCCACTTAACTTCTTAGTGCCCCAGGCAACTCTTCCTAGGAGTACCCTATGGGGATGAAATTATCAAAACAAAACCTTTACAGTGGAAAGGTTTGCCATTTTCGAAACACTTTTGCACTTAAGCAGGGATTATTAAATCCATTTTTTCAGATAAGGAAAACTGAGGTTCAGAAAAAGTGACTTGTTCATATAGACACACATTAAGTGGGAGATTTAAGACCGGAATCTAGATTGCTGGTATGTTCAAGAATAAATGAATGAATGAACAAATGCATTTTATTAGGTACTGAGCTAAGCATTGGGGATACAAAAAGAAAAGACAGTCCTTGTTCTTAAGGAACTAGAATTCTAAAGGGAGAGACAACAAATACAGGTGGTTTTAATGAGTCAGATGGAGCCAATGGTCCTTATCAAAGCAAATTTTCTTTAAGGTAATTTCCACTAATACAAAAAAAAAAAAAACCAATCTATTTCTGATATCGAACAACCCCAAAGCCAAAGACTTCAGTGGCAAGAATTTTCTTCTACGGCTTTTCAGTATCTCTGACTGCCAAGGAATACGGCTATGGCGTGTGTGTGTGTGTGTGTGTGTGTGTGTGTGTGTTTGGCAGAGAGGTGGAACTAAGGTGCCAGAAGAAGCAATTGCTAGGTTTCAGCTCCTCATGGCTGCTCCCAAGCCTTGGCAGTGGGGTCACTAGTCTAGGAGAAGCAGGATGTTCTTATTCCCAGGACTCTTGAGCTCAAGGTCTCAGACTGTCTCCATCCTAGACTGAGGTAGTAGGTGTGGTGGTTTGACTCAACATTATCACAAAAGCTGGGAAGAATCTTAGAGACTAATATAAGTTGCTCAAGGTCTTTTGACTCCAAGACCAATCACCTTTCTATTCTAGGTAGATCTGTGGAATCCCAGGTCCTATGCCTCCTCCCATAAAGTATTAAGGTTGACAACTTCGGTGCCTGCCCCCAAGGCTCTCCCTCAGGCTGGTCTCCCTTTTACTCTTCCTGGTTTGAAGACAAGAGGAGGGCTTTGGAAATCAGAGGACCTGGGTATGAATTCAGGCTCTGCCTATACGTGACCTTTGTTTGGTTTTCTCATTTATGAAACAAAGTGTTTGAACTAAATGATTTCCAAGTTCTTTCTCAGCTTTAAATCTGCAATCCTATGATCTGTGAATGTCTGCCTCATCATTCTGCTCTTTTTTCCTCCTTATACTCTATTCAAATTTAGTCGTCAAGAAGTTGTTTGAGTTCCTCCAACCCTGAGGTTAGGTCTGAATTCTATATACTAGTACTGGCTGGACCTTCATTCATTCTCTTGGGCTCACTGGTTGAGTTGGAAAAGTTGAAATATCCCTTGCTTCCCATTGCCACTTCCAGGTTCTCTCCCTTCCTCTATCACCTCTCTTCCTTTGAGATTCATGTGATTCATATCTACCACCCAATCAAAATCCTGGTAGCTATTGTCTACAGAAAACCACCTACCCTTCATCACTCCCCTTCCTTCCTCAATGAGTTCAATACTTGGCTTACAATTTTTCTCTCCTCCCCAACTCCTGCTCTCATACTAGGGGACTTCAGAATACATATTGATTCTCCCTCAAATGCCCTAACCACTCAGTTCTTCAACCTACTCACCCTCCCATGAGCTACTCCTCCAACCCACCTCAGCTACACACAAAGATGTTGCCATCTTGCCACAAATGTACCACCTCCATGTTCAGGAATTCTGAAATTCCTTTATCTGACTATATATTGACCATAAAAGCCAATTCACCTCTCTCTCTTCCTTCCCTTATATACCCCACTCTTCATCCTCACAGTGCCCTCCAAATCTTTGACCCCTCAATTCTCTGCCAGGCTATCTCCCTTGCACTAGTCATTCTCTCCTCTTCCCCACCCACCACCACCCTGACTTCTTGATGAACCAATTCAACTCTACACTGTCTTCCTCTCTTAAATCCCTCGCTCCCTTATCCAATTATACCCAGTTACACCCAGCTAAGCCTCAGCCTTGGATCATTCCTACCATTTGTCACCTTTGTGCCTATACACAGGCTGCTGAACGAAGGTGGAGAAAATCACACAACCAATTCCATCTGGGTCCACTACAAATTTGTGTCATACAACCTCAACTAGACACTCATTGCTGCTAGGTAATCCCACTATACCTGCCTTATTTATTCACTATCCCACTCCTCACAGCATCTCTTCCAAACCTTTTTCATCCCTCCTCACACCTCCCATGGCTCCCCATCCTCTTGGCTGAGAACTTTGCCTCCTATTTTACAGAAAAAATTGAGGCCATTCACCATGGATCCCCTTCTTCCCCTCTTCCTCATTCTCCTGTCACTCAGATGGCTACTACCACTATCTCCTCCTTCACCCCTGTCTCACATGATGAAGTGGCCTTACTCCTTACCAAGGCTAACCTTTTTACTTGTTAAAGTAATCCCATTCAATCCCATCTTTTACAACAGATTGATCTCTAAATTGCCAGATCCAATGGCCTTTTCTCAATCTTCATTCTCCTTTGACCTCTCTGCAGCCTTTGACACTTGATCACTCTTTCCTCCTTGATACTCTCTTCTCTCTAGGTGTCCAGGACACCACTCTCTCCTAGTTTTTCTCCTACTTATCTGACCAGTCCTTCTCTGTCTCCTTTGCTAGGTCCTTCTCCAGGGCTCTGTCTTAGGCCCTTTTCTCTTTTCTCTCTATACTACTTCACTTGGTGATCTCTTCAGTTCCAATGGATTTAATTACCATCTCTATGCTGATGATTCTCAAATCTACCTTTTCTGCCCTAATCTTTCTACTGACCTCCAATCTCACATCTCCAATGTTCTTTCAGAGATCTTGAACTAGATGTCCAGTAGACATTTTAAACTCTATGTATTTTCCCCTAAACCCTCTTCTACTCCTACCTTGCTTATTACTGTAGAGGGCAACACCATCTTCCCAGTCCCCTAGACTTGAAACCTATGAATCATCCTAGATTTCTCACTATATCTCACACTCCATATCCAAGTTGTTGCTAGTGCCTGCAGATTTCACCTATGCAACATGTCTTCAATACATCTCCTCTCCTCTGATTTGGCCACCACTCTAGTGCAGGACCTCATCCCCTTAGACCTGGATTATTGCAATAGCCTCCTTGGGAATCTGCCCGCCTCAAGTTTCTCCCCACTCCAATCTATTGTCCACTCAGCCACTAAAGTGTTTTTCCTAAAATGAAGGTCCAATATGTCACCACCACCCCCTAGTCAGTAAACTCCAATGGTTTCCTATTGCCTCCAGAATTCAATACAAAATGCTCTCTTTGGCATTTAAAGTCCTTTATAACCTAGCCCCCTCCTACATTTCCCGTCTTCTTACACCTTATTCCCCAATAGTATGCTTTGATCTGGTGACATTGGCCTGCAGGTTGTTCCCTGAACAAGATGAACAAAACACTCCATCTTTTGGCTCCAGGTATTTTCTCTGGCCATTCCACCATGCCTAGAGTGTTCTTCCTCCTCTGCTCCAACTACTGACCTCCCTGGCTTCCTTTAAGTCCCAACCAAAATCCCACCTTCTACAGGAAGCCTTCCCCTAATCTCTTTTAATTCCATTGCCTTCTTCTGTTAATTATTTCCTATTTATCTGGCATATAACTTGCTTTGTATATATTTGTCGCACATTATTTTCCCCATTAGATTGTAGATTGTAGATTGAGGGCAGAAAATGTCTTTTGCCTCTTTTTGTATCCCTAGTGTTTAGCATAGTACTTGGCACACAGTAGGTGCTTAATAAATGTTTAGTGATAGATTAATGGTTTAATATATACATATATATATAAAACACATGCATGCACATACATATATGCGTGTATGTGTACATATATGCACACCCACATTTCCCACTTCCGCCTTTGCTCACACTGTTCCCAACCTGAATGTCTTCACCCCTGCTCTCCATTTGTTGAACACCCTCCCATCCTTTACATCCCAAGTAGGCCACTGTGATAGCACAGTAGATAGAATGCTGGTCTTGAAGTTAAGAAGACCTGATTTCAAGTTCTAAACTAAGGCTCATGCTTTAGGAGGAACTGTGTAGGCAGGCTCCTTCCTAAGGTCACACCTTTCATAGGAATTAGTGTCAGAGATACCTGTGCCTCAAATTATGGTAAATGGTATGGGCTAGTATCTTAATGGATTCCTCATACTTCCAGAAAACCAAGCAATACCTTAACCTAATGTATAAGGTTGTCCAAGAGGCCTGCCAATACTTTCTAGAACTTGGTCTCTGACCCAAACTCAGCACCTCCAACCCCAGCGCCTTGATTCATAGTCCCTAACCTTACATCACCTCACCTGCTCAACCTTCTCCCCTCCTCCACCACCAATTTCCAGCCCCTAGTCCCATGAAGGAAGCATTTACACTCCCTCCCCCCCCTTTTCTTGTTGCTAGTTATCCCTAAGCTGTGTATAAATAAAATCAGAAGCTGCCTCCAGCCAGAGCCAGATATATCTCAGAATTCCTCCAGCCAAAGCATACTTGAGTATATATGTGTGTGCATAGCTTTTCGTCCTGTGGTGAGTGTGTTTTTCCACCTGTCAGAGCACCTCAGTGCATGCACATGGTATTTTTGTGAGTGTGCTTTTTCTAAATAACAGATGAGCACCTCAGTCTGTGTACATGGTGTTTTGGTGATTTATTATAGTAGGAATGGGATGTGGGAGGATGAGGCTACCAACTACTAACTCTGCCTTGATTTCATACCCATGCCCCAGGAGTTCCTCTGGGGGCTGGAAGAGTCTGAGATGGGACAGAAATGTAGGGCAGAACAGGGGCTTTGAAAAGGGGGTAATGACCATGTTAGATAAAGGAGGGAGGATGGCATTTATATATTCATACTTGTATAATGTAGTTGGGTGTGGTGGATGTGAACAAACATTGGCAGATGTCTGGAAGAAGTGTGTGTGTGTGTGTGTGTGAGAGAGAGAGAGAGAGAGAGAGAGAGAGAGAGGGAGGGAGAGACAGAGAGACAGAGAGACAGAGAAAGAGAGAGAGAGAGAAAGAGAGAGAGAGAGGCAGTAAAATCTTCTTCCACTATATGCCATTGCTCAGCCTACCTAGATATACTTGGCATGAATTGAGGGGAACCTTTCCCCATATTCCCTACTGACATTCTAAGTTCCATCATCCCTGATTAATTCCTTTGGAGTTAAGCCTTGTCCTCTCCCATGAGATTCTATTTTAAGATAGCACAGTGCCTGGCACATAGTAAGCTCTTAATAAATGTTCTATCTATCTATCTATCTATCTATCTATCTATCTATCTATCTATCTATCTATCTATCTAT
>NW_020954589.1:3175837-3236876 GCF_900497805.2 Vombatus ursinus
TATCTATCTATCTATCTATCTATCTATCTATCTATCTATCTATCTATTTCATCTATCTATTGTGCAAATATGCCTGGGAAGGGCCACAGCCATTAAGTTCCTGACACTTTAGTGTAAGTTGATCAGATACCCTTATCTAGTTACCAGGACAGGCTAAGTAAGATGGCAGCTATAGGCTGCTAGAATGGGGCCTGGGTAGGGAAGCACAAAACAGGAGAAGACGTAAAGAAGAGAGAGGCATGGAAGCCACACTATGCTTACTTTATAATTTACCGAAGTTGAACCAGGATCCTATGATCCCTTTTAAGGTAATAGGCCACTGGGGACTCATTTCCCCATCGCAAACTGTGCAGCCCTCCCCATCCTTCATACACAACATGTTTATGTCAACAAAGCCTGTTGCCTTAGGGGGTTGGGTTGTACCTACCAGGGAGTATGTGTGTGTTGACCTATGTTTGTGTACTGCATCTAGTCTCAGTAGTGACAACTGGAGGGGGTGGGGGAAACAGAGAGGTCACTGTGGGCTGAGTTTGAGAGGCAGCACACTGTCCGGACCCCAGCTGTCCCTGCACATAAAGCACCGTCCGTTCAAAGAGCCTGGAAGGTGTCTCCTTTCACCACTCTGAGAATTTAAACCTTCCCCTAGTCAAACCTCCACTTTCCCCTGTCTCCAGGCCAGTTCTGTTCCCTTCCCCTGGGCAGGCAGTTACCTAGTCCAATGAAGAAAATTAACCCTCTGCCTCCATCTAGGCAGACTTTGCCTTCAGTCTCAATGCCATAATAAAAGGAACAAATGCTTCAAAGTGCTTTCTTAAAAGGCTGTGGGAAGAGAAGAGAAAAACACAATTAGTCCTAAGATTATAGATTAAAAGTTAGAAGGGACCAAGCTTGGAGAGACTGAGTAATTTGTCTAAGGTTATAATGGTAGTAAGTGACAGAGGCAGGATTCGAACCCAGATCCTCTGAATCCAGTTCCAGGCTTCTTGCCACTATACTATGCCATAGGTTCTTCCTGGATAACCATGGGCAAGTCATTTTCCCTCCCTAGGCCTCAGTTTCATCATCTTTAAAATCAAGAGATTTGACTCTACAGATGGTCTATGAAGTCCTTTTCAGTTTAGAAAACCTATGTTTTGGTTTTTTTTCCTAACTTAATTCAGTCTTGCCCACTAAATGGCACCTCAATACTACTGAGGAGAATCAGAAACCTGAAGAATGTTGGAGCCAAGTCTGGGAAGGAAAGACTTGTTCCTTGTTTTTATTCCTCAGTGGATAAAGTATTGGCCCTGGAGTCAGGAAGACCTGAGTTCAAATCCAGCCCCAGACATTTACTAGCTGTGTGACCCTGGACAAGTCCCTTCACCTCTATTTGTCTCAGTTCCTCATCTGTAAAATGGGCATAATACAGGCACATAACACTCACTAGCTGTGTTACCCTGGGCAAGTCACTTAACCCCATTGCCTCATCAAAAAAAAAAATGGGCATAATAATAATAGCCCCCTACTTCCCAGGTTGTGAGGATCAAATGAGATAATTGTAAAGTGCTTAGCACAATACCTGCCATATAATAAGAGCTATGTAAAGGTTAGTTATTATTATTGTTGTTATTGTTATTATCATTATTATCCAGCCTCAGACACTTACTAACTTTGTGACCCTGGGCAAGTAATTTAATCTCTGCCTGCTTCAATTTCCTCAACAATAAAATGAGAATAATAATATTACTTACCTCCCAGGATAGTTATGAGGATCAAAAGAGAAATAATTGTAAAGCACTTAGTCCAGTGCCTGGTACACCATGCTATATAAATATTAGCTATTATTATTGTTGTTGTTGTTGTTGCTGTTATCCAGACTCATACACTTACTGACTGTGTGACCCTGGACAAGTCACTTAACCGCTGCCGGCCTCAATTTCCTCACCTATAAAATGGATATAATAATAGTACCTACCTTCCAGGGGTGCTGTGAAGATAAAAGAAGAACATATTTGTAAAGCACTTGGCATAGTGCCTAGCAGTAGGTGCCTAAAGAATGCTTATTTCCTTCCGTCCTACCCTCTATCACCCTTGCATCTTAATTTCTTTCTGTAACCCAATGTCCTATGGCTCCTTCACCTTTGTAGGGCCTATTCCCCATGGATTGTGATCCTATCCTTCCTCATATCTTTCTAGACTGTTCCCTTCCTCCCCCATTCCTCAGATTCACAGTCAAAAGCACCCAATTCCTGTAGTACTCTCTCATTCACTCTCTTTCTCTCTCTCTCTGTCTCTCTGTCTCTCTCTCCCCCCTTTCTCTTTCTCTGTCTCTCTGTCTCTTTATCTCTCTCTCTGTCTCATTCTCTTTTCACTGATTCATTGTGAGAATCTCTCCTCTTCTCAAGGTATACCTTGAGTCATTTGACTCTTCTGATCAAAACCCTGCAAAATCTATTATCTGTGCAGTAAAATTTAAGCTTCTTTCCCTGTCATTCAAGGCCCCTCAATATCTGGTATCATCTCACCTCTCCCAACTTTTTCTCATACTATTCCCATTCACCTAATCTACAATTATGGCCAAATTGCACCCTTTGCCATCTCACATACAAATACACATACATACATGTATGCCTATATGTGTATATATATGCATACCTACATTTCCCACCTGTGTGCTTCTGCTCACACTATTGCCTACCTGAATGCCCTCAACCCTGCTCTCCACTTGTTTAAAGTGTCCTCAACCTTTATATCCCTGCTAGGCATTAGATAGTATAGTGAATCGATTACTGGTCTTGGAAGACCTGATTTCAAATTAGCCTCAGATGATTACTAGCTGTGTGATCCTGGGCAAGTCATTTAATCTCTATGTACTTCAGTTTCCTCACCTATAAAATGGGAATAATAATAGCACTTACCTCCCAGGGTTGTTGTGAGGAAAAAAAATATATTTGTAAAGCACTTTGCAAACCTTAAAGTGCTAGCTTATCATCATTATAACCACCATCATCATTATTAAAATGGTCTTTCTTCTAAGAAGTCTTTCTAATTGCTGCTTGGTAATTGATTATTCTAACCACTTCACATAGCACTTTTGACTTCCCTGATTTACATATCATGCATTATTTTGTAGAATATTTATCTCTTGTTATGTGCCAAAATTCTCATTAGACCATAAGCTAAAATAATATGGGGATCTGTCCTGTCTAAACTTTTTTTATATTCCTCAGTGTCTAGTTTTTAGCACAGTTGGTTCTAAAAAGATGTTTATTGTGAATTCCTTCCTCTCTGAAGCTTTTCATTTGACCTTTCTCATACCTTCCCGGGACAGAGTGGATGAATATAAGATAAGGTAAGGCAAGGCAAAGGCTGAAACATGTCTGAGGATTCTCTTAGCCAAGGATGTTACTGTGGGCCCTTTAAATCCATTGAGAATTGGGGAGGGGGCCCTAGTGGGGAGTTCACTGCCCTAGAAGGAGCTCAGTAGCAGCTGGAGGGGGAGGAGCCAGGTCTCTGGCACTGAATTCCCCAGATTAACTGGAACACTTTGAGGTGGGGTGGGGGTTAGGGAAAATGCCCTGGGTTGGGCATGATAGCTAGGGAATCTAGCCCCCCTCCAAGGGGAGTCAAAAATAACTAGTGAGGGTCAAAGGGACCTCCAGGAATGGATTTGGTGAAGGGAGGAGGAGAATGGTGGTGGTAAAGGAAGCTATCACTCATCAGGGGAAGGCGTTTGGCTCAAAGCCACTCTCCTAAATGTCAGAGGGAACAGGGCTGGGTTGAAAAGAGAGGAACAGAGAACCTAGACTGGGTTACTTGCAGAGGGCTTTCAGAGGTCCAAGAGGTATAAAAAAAGATTCCTCTACCACCATCTCACCTTTGCCCAAATCACTTGACTTTCCCGGCTCATTCTCAAAGAGTGAGGATGTTGGAAATATAGACCAAACTGTCAGTAACCAGAGCCTGCAAGAAGGTAGTGGGGAGGTGGAGAGTAGAAAGGAGGACCTCTTAATGCCTTCTCATCTTTTACTTTGGTCCCTTTCAGACAAGGGGCCATCTCCAGTTGTCCTAATCTATATCCAGCCACTGGACCCAGATGGAAAGGGAGGCTGGTGACTTTGCACAGCCCTTCCTCACTTAAATCCATTTCATTGAATGTCATGGCATCACCTCCCTGATGTCATGATCCTCTTCAAAAACAAAGGACAAACAACAACTCTTTCAGATCACCCCTTGTAAGAGTAGGAAGGACTCTATACATATCGGAGGTAGGAAAACTGAAGCCAAGATTGATTAAACAGTTAGTCTGAGGTCCAGATCTATGTCAAAGGTTAAATTGTAGACATGAACCCAGATTTTCTCACTTCCAAACCATGGCTACCTCCACATATCCAAAACCTAGGAAGCTATGATAAAAAGAAAAAAGATTCCCCAAAAGTGAAAAGTCAGATATGGTAAAAATGAATCCAGTCATTTTAGGAGCCAAGTCTAAGAGGATTGTCTGAGGCTCACTCAGAGAGCTTGTGACTTGTCCAGGGTCAGACAGCTAGTAAGTATCCAAGACTGGGTTTGAATCCAAATCTGGCCAACTGTCCACTATGCTTCTCTGTGAATTGAAATGAATCTCAAATATAAGCAACACCCTAGCACACAGACGTAGATGTGATGTAGATATCTTTTTTGCTTCCTTCCTATTCCACTTTTTCCAAAAACAAAAACATATTTTTAAAAAAAAGCACCTTAAAGAGCTACAGAAATGCTATACTGTTATATTATCATTAGTATTATATTATTGCTATTATTATTATTATAAGTAATAATAACAAAAGGCTTAAAGATTTCATACCAGACAAATATGGGGTAGGGAGTGTTGCAGGGCCCAAGCATGGGATCTGCTCCACGATTCTCTAGAAATGTCCTGTTCAAGGCAAATTCAAATTCATTATACAGGGTGTCCCAAAAGCCTTGGTGTAGTGTTAAGCTTTAATTGCTTAATAGCTATTAGACTTTAATAGCTTACAATTGCACTAAGATTTATGAGACTCCTTGTATATAAATATTTTATATCTCTTTGACCATGATAAAGACATACTTGGTTATATATTTTGTTTTCTCACTGTTTTCTATCTCTTTGCTCATCCCTGGTCTAAAATCACCACCACCCACCAATCAATTAATCAATTAAACTATGTTCACTAATAATTCTGGCACTGTTAGCACCTCTACAGGGTGTATGTGCATCCTACCCCCAGTTCATTCCCCAAAACACCCTTGAGACACACAAGATTGTGTTCCTATTTGTCTCCAAATGTATTTATATCTGCACAAGAATGTTTGAAGATACCTCTGGCCAAGTAATCCTTACCCCTCTTACCTCACTGGCTTGAGACCACCCTAAAATGTCCCTGACCAGATTCACACCCTGCCCTCTTTAGGCCAGCTTGGGATTCCTTTGCCAGACCCTGAGCATTGGAGCCATATTTGAAAATATCCCACTTTGAAGATTTTTCTCAGGTTTTAGAAGTAAGGAGACTTGGTACTATGGGGAAATGAAATTGCTATGTGACTTTCAATTAAATAAACATAGATAAATTAGCATCTGTTAATTTTGAATCAATAGCTCTGGCACTGACTTTTTCCCATTCTGAAGCCCCTATTCCACCGTTTTACTGAACTTTGACCTAGCCTATTCCCAAATCTCTCCCCCATCCTGATCCTGCCCAACTTCTCATCAGAAAGACCTTTTATCCCTATTAGAGGACCCAATGACCCCAATCTAAATTTTTAGGAGACACTGGTCACTCCACCACCACTTCTACCCACCCAAGATGGGGTTGTGGGAGCAGGGAGTTGATGAATATAAGCATAATGCTGGAGTAGAGCAAGGTAGTGAGTGGGATGAGGGAGGCATCGGAGAGAGGAAGGCCAGGGCATCTGACCTGCCAACTTTCTGTCTCTACCTACTGATAAATAGGGGATTCCAATGGCCAAGATTTTCCACTCCCCCCACTGCAACATATTCGTCACTCAATTAAAAAAAGAGTGGGGGAGGGAAGGCACTGGTTATAAGGCCTGTGCCACAGAGGGGCCGGGGACGTTGAGCTCAGAGAGCCCCAGATCTCTCCTGTTATTCTCAGCCTGATTTAGCTGTTGACAGCTGCTGCCCACCAGCCCAGCTAGCTCCCTGTCAGCGGCCTGGCCAACCCCCAAGCCCCAGACTCTTCGGTGCGGTGACTTCTACAGCCCACCCCCAAATGGCTGAGAAAGAACAGGCTGCTGTTGCTCCTCAAAATGGAGAGGGGGACTCTGAGAACCTGGATGACCCTGAGAAATTGAAGGAGCTGATCGAGTTACCGCCCTTTGAGATTGTCACAGGGTAAGAGACAGGTTGTTGGCTACTCTTCTCTGGGTGAGGTAGGAGGAAGATTTTCCGGATGAGTGTGAGGCCTTGGGAAAGGTGGTGGAGGCTGACCAGAGTTGAGAAGGGGAGAATTAGGGAGGAATTGGCTAGACTGTGCCCTGAAATTAGGGTTGGAATGTAGACATTAAATCCAGACTAAGGCATAAGTGTTTTTAATATGTCCATTTTGGGATGTTAGGACATCAGCCTTGAGAGATAAGGGGCTTCTTTGTGTCCTTGCTACTAATAATAACACATTTATATAGTCTTCAAGGTTTACTAAGAATTTATTTCACAAGTGTCTGAGGTAGCAATCTCAAATCAGGTAAGACTCCTCCAGAGAGTTATTTGCTGGGGTCAGGTTTGGTTGGTATTTTTGTCTGTTTTATTTTTAATCCTTTTAAAGGATTCAAGAGAGAAAGGAATAGCAGAGGCTTGGAAACTACTATCTCTAATCTTGGCAGGGAGGTGGGGCAGTGAATGAACAGAGAGAGAGAGAAAGAGAAACATTTCAACAGGGCCCCATTTAAAGTTGTCCCCTTCCCTGTTTGCTGAGCTCTAATCTCTGAAGAGAAGATTCCACAACAGGAATTGAATGAGAGCTAGTTTCTTCCTATAAATCTTTTGTGAATTTCCCCAAGGGAGAGAAGAAGTGATCCATGAGCCCCATGAGCAAGGAGCTAGTACATAGTCCAGGTCAGAGAAGCCAGGACAGTGAGATAAGGGCACACAGTATGAAGCATAGGGACATTCCGGTCAGGTGGGAGGTGGAGGTTATTGGATCCAATTCTGCCTAAGCAAAGTGGGCTTCCTGGACAAGAGGAAGTAGGTTCAGGTAAAAGGAACAGGGCAGAAGAGGGGCTGTGTTCTGCATCCATTTGGGCCCCGTTGACTTGTCCAGAACATGCCTACTCCATATAGAACTCCAAGAAATTCCCTTCATTTCCTCTCTTCCTTAGCCCTCTAACTATAGCTACTGCCAAATTGCTAGACAGAGAGAGCAAGACAGGGGTCTTTGAAGAGCTGAGCTCAGCTGTACCTGACCCCCAAATCCTTCCCCACACCTCAATATCTCTCACTGTCACTTGGAGAGAACAGCAGCGAGCTCTCTACTTGCCCCTTAAATCTTTCCCCCATTCCTCAATGTCTCCCTCTGAGATTGGGGAGAAGAGCAGTGCTCAAAGATGAGTGGGCACCACAGTCTCAGAGATGGTGGGCAAAACACAAGCACAGTAGCTTCCAGGGGCAGGAAAACCTTACTCGGGTAGGTGGGGGGGGGATTCATCCTGAATCCTGAGAGGAAGAACAGCCCCCAAGTTTGTGCTGCCCTGTGCCCACTCACATAATCTCACCCTTATCCTGGGATTAGGGGAGCAGCTGGGGCCAGACAGGTCCAGGGACAGAGAAAGCTCTGGTGCAGCCTGGCCAAGAGATCCCCACCCAGCCCCCCTTAGATCTTTAACTGAGCCTCCCCTCTACCACTGATACCCCTGAATGAAAGAAATAAAAAGAACAGCTAAGGGTCATTGGTGAGTGGGGTGGGGGAGGTGAAGGAACATTAAGAGGCTTTCCTACTATCCAAGCACCTTATTGTATACAACCCTAGGCCGTACACACATATGTCCCTGCCACTGCAATGGAAAGAAGTTTCCTAGCCTATGGATATGACCAAGCACTGACACCTCTTCTGTGATTTGCACACTCCAAAGATAAGCGATTCTTAGTGACAGACAAGTCCCTCAAGAGCGTGAAGTTCACATTTAACCTTTGTGTAACCCCAGTGTTCCCCATTGGAAAAAAAAAAAAAGCAAAAAGCATCTTGCCTTCCATTTCCACACCTCACATCCCCAGTCTAGGGGGAAAGGGAAGCTGTCATTGCAGACTTGCAATAATGAAAAGCTAGAAATCTGTAGCAGAGAGAATAGAAAGCTCTGAATTGAACAGTGAGAAACCCTACGTGTTTCCTTTCCACACTCCAGACAAACAAGCAACAGATGTAGGAATTTGTCCCCTGGGGCCCCTCTGGGTCAACCAGCTCTGAGATAGCCTGTAGGTGTCACTGTCCATCTGTCCTGGGAGGTATGAAGAGGAGGGGATGTTTGTACCCCTCCTCACTTGTCAACCTCTGTGTCACTGAGGTCAGCAAGCTCCCAAGTCAAAGGCGACTCTTCAGGTCAGACCCCTTGAGGGGCCTCTGGGATTTAGGACTTGATTTGGCAGATTAGCTCAGAGTACTTCATACCCTGTGACTTCTTGGTGGCAGAAGAAGGGAGGGAGGGAAAGAAAAGAAGGTAGGGATGGGAAAGAGGATAGGAAGGAAGATGCAGAAGAAAGAGAGAAAAAAAAACACCTTTTTTTGCCTGTAGAGTTCCTGTCTTCAACCCAGAGACTGACAGGATGCATACAAAAGACACAGACCAAGAACTTTTATAAAATAATGTGAAAAAAATTTCAAGGACCACCCCGCAGGGGTGGAATAGAATAATACGGAGAAGTGGCAGGGTAGAGGAAAGATTAAATGCATTTACAGATGAGTTGGTACCTCCAGAAGAGGGAGAATCTGTCTTTTGATGCTCACCCCATAAGCCCCCCACCACCTTCTCAGCCCCTGAGCCAGATGAGCCAGAAGGTAACAAGTATGAAGCCTTGGAGGCAGAAGGCTGGAAATATAGGCATGTTTTAGAGAACTGAAAAGTTCCCCTGGGGGTGTGGGGTGGGAGTGGTACTATAGACCTGAGTACCACAAAGCTTTGGGCTTCTGGAGAACCAGAGCTTGGTAGAGAATTTCTACCTGGTCCATTGAGTTTTGCTGTCGCCTCTGAACACAGTGGGGCAACTAGATGGTATGCTGGATAAAGCTCTGGGCCTGAAGTCAGAAAGACTCCTCTCCCTGAGTTCAAATGTGACCTCAGACACTTCCTAGCTGTGTGACCCTAAGCAAGTCACTTAACCCTGTTTGCCTCAGTTCCTCATCTGTATACGCTGGAGAAGGAAACGGCAATCCACTCCAGTATCTTTGCCAAGAAAACCCCAAATGGGGTCATAAAGAGTCAGATATGACTGAACACAGTACAACTGAGGGGAGTACCAGAGATAAAGTCCATGGTTGTGCGTTCCCCTTCTGTAGGTTACACGATTGGTAGGCATGCCTCTCCACAACTTTCACCCCAAAGTAATGTACATCATACATCTTTGGGGTGTGTGTGTGTGTAAGTGTATGTGTCTACCTGAAGAAAGCTGACATCAGCAAATGAAAGCAGCAACCCTAGCAATCTCCTTAGTCATGATGCATCAGCAAAAATGAGAGAAAGGTTACAGAGGAAGTGAAGTATCCTGGTCATAATCACAAATTCCAAATGCCCTTTGGGCTCCTGGAGCACATTAAAGGGATGGCCCAGAAGGAAGAAGAAATATCCAGCTGACTCCATCCAGCCTTGATTCTATGGCAAAGTCCTGGTCCTTTGGATCTAAAAGGAGGTGACACAGAAGTAGGTGAGTGGTGACAGCTGGAAAGCTTCCTGGGAAGGAGACATAGATATACAGCAGGCTTGGGCCTCCCATCTTCTTGATTAGGGACACCAGAGAGGTTCCCTTCTCAAGAAGGAGGACCTGTGCATGAGACAATGTTGCCACAAAGGGAAAAAGGGAGGGAATACACATTCATGTAGCACCTACTATGTGCCAGGCACTGTGCTAAGAACTTTTTTCAAATATTACTTCATTTGCTCTTCACAACAACCCTGTGAGGTGGGTGTTATTATTATTCCCATTTTACAGTTGAGGAAACTGAGGCAGACAGCGGTAAAGTGATTTGCCCAGAATCACACAGCTAGTAAGTGCCTGAGGCTGGATTGGAACTCAGGTCTTCCTAAGTCCAGGCCCACTGCCCTACCAGTTACCTCTAACAGGAGATGATCTTGACATCAAAGCACCAGGCTGTTTGACTGACTGAGTGATTACTAAGGTTCCTTCTAAATCGAAGTTCTACTCTGCTATACTGATTTCACAAGGCCATGGAGTATACTCACCCCACTTCAGAGAACCTTCCCGGGTTCCTTTTTGTTCTGGATAGAAGTAGTTAGGGAACAATCTACATTTTTCGTTACCCCAGGAGATGAGGAAGTGAGGGGTTCTTTTCCATGACAGAGGAAACTGGGCCCCTCAGTTACATGAATCCTGATTCTCACCCTAGACTGATTGTTTGGCCTCCTTCATGAAAGGATTATTGAGCAGGGGCAGAAGTAAGCAGAAACTTAGAGAAAAGGGGAGGACACAGGCATTTACCTTCACTGTAATATAAGGATATCTCACCTCCAGTGCTGGACACCAACATCTTCCCTCCAAAATCCCCAGAGAGGCAGTCAAGCAGGCAGTGGGGCAAGAGGCCACGGGAAAGCACAGATGGGTCAGGTCGCCTCCCTCCATAGCAAAGCTCACCTTCTCCAAGGAAAGGTCAAGGGATCATGGGATTTTAGAGTCTAAAAAAGACCTCAGAAACTTTAGAGATTATCTAGTCCAGGGGTGGGGAACCTGTGGACTCAAGGCCACATGTGGCCTTCTAGGTCCTTGGATGTGGCCTTTTGACTGAGTCCAAGTTTTACAGAACAAATCCTTTATTAAGGGGATTTGCTCTGTGAAGTTTGGATTCAGTCAAAGGGCCACACTGGAGGACCTAGAGGGCCGCACTGGAGGACCTAGAGGGACACACTGGAGGACCTAGAGGGCCGCATGTGGCCTCCAGGCCACGGGTTCCCTACCCCTAATCTAGTCCAACCTACTCTTTTTACAAATGAGGAAGTAGAGGCCCTTAGAAGGGAAGTGACCAGAGTACAGTCATACAGGTGACAAGTAATGGAGCTAGGAGTGAAACCCAAAGCTTCCAGCTTCCAAATCCAGTGTTCTGATGTTGTGAGGCTAAAATGAGGTATTTGTAAAGTTCTTAGCACAGTGCCTGGCACATAACAGGCACTTAAGAAATGTTCATTCTCTCCCTTGTTCTGTTTTCTTTCCAATTCCTGGTCTCTGAGGTCTCCAGGGTTTTCTAAACTTCCACCGGCATAATCTTCCTGAATGGTTATCAGTCAATAAACATTTATTAAGCACCTACTATGTACTAGGCACTGACCTAAGCACTAGAGATGCAAAGAAAGGTCAAGACAATTCCTGTTCTTAAGAATCTCACAGTTTAATGGAGAAGACAACATGCAAACAACCATGTACAATCAAACTATATGTAAGCTGGAAATAACCAACAGAGGGAAGGCATTAGAATTGAAGGGGGATTCCTGTAGAAGGTGGGATTTTATCTGTAACATGAAGGAAGCCAAGAGGCAGAGATGAGGATGGAGAACATTCCAGCCATGGGAATAGCCAATGAAAAGGCCCAGAGCTGGAAGATAGATTATCTTATTCAAATAACTGCAAGGAGGGCGGTGTCATTGGATCAAAGCAGACATAGAAAGAAAGAGGTATAAGAAGGTTTAAGAAGACCAGAAGGGGTCGAGGGCAGCTTATGAAGGGCTTTGGGCTTTGAGTGACAGAGTATTTTACAATTGATCCTGAAGGTGATTTTAGAATTTATCAAGTAGGTGTGACGAGGTCAGCTCTGAGCCTTACGAAAGTCATTTTGACAACTGAGGTGAGTGGGGAGAGATTTGAGGCAGGACCCTCTCCCTCTCCCAGTCTCACTCTAAGGTCTTAGACAATTGGCAAGGATAATTTTGTCTCATTCTCTCCAAACCTGGACTGCCCTGTGGGCTAATGGAGATATATTTACTAGGACAAGCATCCTCCTTCCCTCCATGGCTCATCTAAAAGAGCAGCTGGCAGAGGTGATCCTTTACAAGGAAAGAAAGCAAGCTTAAGATGCCTCCCAGGCTCTCACTTGGAACATACATACGCTCTTACAAATACGTACAAGTTCTTTAAATCTCTCACAAGCATCTTCCCCTGATGATGGGGAGGGACAGGAGAAGAGAGAGAAGGGGAAACTGGAAAGAAAAGAAAAAAAACAACAAGATAATATTTGTAAAGCACTTAGCACAGTGCCTGGCACATAGCAGGCACTTAATAAATGTTGATTTCTTTCCTCCCCTCTGTTTTGGGAGCAAATCTAGTGGAGGCATTAAGGGGATGGAGAGAAAAAGAGAGAGTTGAAACTAGGTAACTTTCAATGATCCATGTGTAACTTGGGGATTTTCTTCCTGCCACAAATGTTTAATCCCACTGCCACCCATGTTTCTGTGTGGCAAGTAACCTCTGTTACTCCCAACATGCTGGTATGTGCTCCTAGGAAGTGGTGCCTTAAGGAATGTGCCCTTCCCCAATCTCTCCTCCCTTTCAGTCCTCCCCAATATATCGTATTTATCATATTATAGAACCTAATTTATCATATTTTAGCTTCTTTTGGAGTTATCTGGATACATGCTGTACACCATTCTAAGGCAAAGGCCAACTTTGTATCCTTCCAAGGGCCTAGTACAATGACAAATACTGCTGAAGTGGAAGGAGGGCTGAATCTGGAGCCTAAATAACCTGGATTCAAATCCCAGCTCAGCTACTTACTAGTTATGTGAACTTAGACAAGTAACTTTATCTCTGGGACTCAATTTCCTCATCTGTAAAATGAGGGCATTGAACTAGACCTTTAAGATCTCTCCTAAGATTGGAAAAAGATGTTTTATTTATTCACGTGTCCCCTTCCACCACAGAATAACACAACCCTCAAATTTTGAGGACATGTTTTGATTATCAAGAGCAACTGGTTATCATAGCTGGAGGTACTATATAAGATTGATCAGAACACTTTTGTTGTTGAGTCATTTCAGTCTTGTCTGACTCTTCATAACCCCATTTTGGGGCTTTTTGGCAAAGATACTGGAGTGGTTTGCCATTTGCTTTTCCAGGTCATTTTACAGATGAGGAACTGAGGCAAACAGGTTAAGTGACTTGCCCAGGGTCATACAGCTAGTAAGTGTCTGAGGCCAGATTTGAACTCAGATCTTCCTGACTCCAGGCATGGCGCTCTATCACTGCACCACCTTGATGCCCCACCTCAAAACACTAGCCTGTCTATATCACAGAATTTCAGAACTGAAAAGGACATGAGAAGTCATTTAGTTTGGCTCGTATGTGACCAAGAAGCCTCTTTTACAAAGCATCTGACAAGCAGCCATCCAGCTTTCCATCCTAGATTCTATTTGTTCAAAGTAAATAGAAGAGTGCCTAAAGAATTGTTTAAGAGTGTCAAGTTCTCCTGACTAAGCAGTGAGGTGGTGCAGTGGATAAAGCACTAGTTTGGGAATCAGGAAGACTCATCTTCATGAGTTCAAATCTGGCCTCAGACACTTCCTAACTGTGTGACCCAAAGCAAGTCACTTTACCCTGTTTGCCTCAGTTTCCTCATCTGTAAAATCAACTGGAGAAGGAAATGGCAAACCACTCCAGTACCTCTGCCAAGAAAACCCCAAATAGGGTCACAAAGAGTAGGACATGACTGAACAACGACAACAGGGGAGAATCATACTCTTGGTTGCAGCATCCTAGGACACTAGATTCATAACATCAGCATCAGCAGCTGGTAAAGTTTCTCATAACAATTCCTTCCTTTATCCCTTCCTTCTCTCTCTCTCATACCCATCTCTTCCTCCTCTGCACTCAGTATTTTAGAAGTAAAATATGTGCTGAAAGGGTTTGCATAAGTAAATGTGAAAATTAGGTAGAGAATTCTACTACTACTGCAAAGAAAGAAATATATATACTGTTGGATTATCTGTGTCACTGCTTTCTTCTGTTAGGAGGAAATAATTGAGACCATTATATTACGACTAAAAAAAAAATCACCCAATAGAGGGGAGCTCCTTAACCTTTTGTTATGTCATGAGCTTCTTGGAAATTTGATGAAACCTGTGGACCCTTTCTCAGAACAATATTTTTAAATGCATAAAATAAAATACATAGGATTACAAAGGAAACCAATTACATTGAAATGAAGATAAATTTATTCTCCCATTCAAAATCATAGACCACTTGAAATCTATCCACAAGACCTCTTGAGGATCCCAGATTAAGAACCTCTTCTATAGGGAAACTTTAGTACCCCTTTCAGACATTTTAGCTGTCTTTCTGACCTGTTTCCATCTCCCCAATGTTGACCTCCAGAACCTGGATGCCTTGGTTTCAAGAGAAGCCCCTAATTAGATGGTGAACTTTCTTTATGTCACTAGCATTTAGTACAGTGCCTGGCATGTAGTAGACATTTAATAAATGTTTATTGACTGACGGTAGGCAGCATCTCTTTCACCCTTCATGTTCCTTTGGTCAAGATACCCCAAGAAAAGCCAAGCTGTCCTAGCTTCCCAGCCCTCAGGAGAATCAAGGGTCAAGACTTCTATGATTTGTTCTTCTTTTGAAATAGTTTCCTCTGTAGCAACATCTGGTATAGCGCACTCACTAAGCAGGAGAGGAGTCTGATGCTGGAGTGAGGAGTAAATTGGGTATTAATAGAGGGCTGACCTTTTCTTCTCTCCTCTGGTTTCTGGTTTCTCTGGGTTCCTTCCTTGTGCTCAGGGAAGCTAGGTTTCAGCATTCCAGTAGAGTAGAGGGCTCTTTTCAAGCTGGGCACCTCATCTCTAGATCTAGCATCTAGTACCAGGCTGGAACAAATTAGCTTTCTCTGCTTGAGAATTTTATCTGGCAAAATCTTTGGGATGGAAGAAAGTCAAAGTGATAGGGAACTCTGCAAGTTCTATTAATTTAGTCATGAATAATTTACAAAACATTTGTGCATTTAACACTTGCTTTGGCTAAATCCTCTAAACTCTGCAGGAAATACCTGCAGGACTTGTGAAAGCACAGCCACTCATCCTGTTAAGGGATTTACTCAATTACTGAGATTGCTCTGACCTGCACTGGGGGGTGGAATGAGGGGAAATTATGTCAAAGAAGAAGCAAAATGCAAATGAAGAGTAAGTTAGAGTTAAAGCAAAAAATACAATGCCTTTTCCACTCTCCATATTCCTCTCTTACATATACTATATACACACAGGTATTTTACATGTACATTAAATATAGTGTATGTAATATAGAATAGATATGCATGTTCTATAAACATTATATATATGTTTTGTAGTTTGTCCTTCGTTCTCAAAGAGGACCAATAATAGTAAGAGGGTAATGTCATGATTAGCAAGTGAATTGGATATGAATGGGACAGAGCTGAGCAGAGTCAGCAGCCTTGCTCTCTCCTCCAGAGTTATCAAAGTACAGTACCAAGACAAAGGTCAAGACTGTAGATGGCCCAGGATTCAATGGATGACCTTGGTCTTCCTAAATTAAGGTCCTTCCCAGGTCTTGGTTTGTCTGAGGCCGTGCCCATTCAATGACTAAGGGCTGCATAAGAATTGAGACAAATGATGGTTCAATTTACCACCATGAAGATATCAATCTGGGAAGGGAAGACCCTCAGAATTTCTGGCTAGAACGGAAAACAATTGCTATTTACACTTATCCTAAGCCATCAAAATCTAAACAATGAGCTACCAGGCTTGAGTTAGGGCTATTATTGGCAATTCAATGAAAGCCAGAGTGATTTGGGTTTTAAGGTGGAGTCACTAGCTCCATTTAAATCATAATGGGCTTTTAAAAGCCTGTCTTTTCAGAGCTACATTTCAAGAAATTGAAAATGAAAATCACTCAGGACAAAAAAGTGAATTGTCCAAACCTTTTTTTGGGGAAAAAAAAGAATAAAATAAATAAATGAATGATGTGATGAAGAATAAATAGCAGCATTCCCCAACTTCTGCTCAAATAATATACACATTAATGTAAAAAAAAAATAACATTATGTGTATATGTTAACATTATATGTATATGTTAATTACAAAGAGTATATATTTATGTATTTTACATAGTATATAATATGCATAATATATTCTAATATACATGTTGTGTGTGTGCATACATGTGTCTGTGTATGTATATATGTAAACAGTTCACATTTCTGTACTATTATAAGGTTTACAAAGTGACCTCCCACAATAGCCTTATGAGGTAGGGTAGTGCAAATATTATTTCCCCCATTTTGCTTATAATTCTACAATTAACACTGTGAACATTAAAACCAGGGCTTAAATCTAGGTCATTATCTCTCTTCCCATAAACCCATTCTTCTTCCAGACTTTCTTACCACTATACAGGGCTCCACCACCTTTTTAGCCAGCCAGCTTCAGTAAGCTCAGAGTAAATCTTGACTCAGTTTCCTTGGTTCAGCTCACATTTCTGATAAACTGACAAATCTTGCAATTTCTTTCTCTCCATTTCTCATACACACCCTCTCTCACAAACATAGCCATCACCCTTGTCCATATCCTCATCATTTCTCACCTAGACAAAGACCTGCTAATTGAACGCCCTGCCTCAAGCCTCTCCCTACTCCAACCCATCCTCCATACCAATAGTGTCAAACATTCTACTTGTAGACTGCCTGTTGCCCAAAATACACCCAACTGTCTTTACCAGATTAAAGTGTAATTGAGAGATATTTAAAAAAATAAATAAAAATCAATGAAACATAAATAATATTACATTTTAAAACTATGTCAATATGTAGTCCACAGGGATCCTTATATGTAGTTTAGTGGCCTCCATTTCAATTAGAGTTTGATACCAGTGCTCCACACTGCTGCCAGAGTCATCTGCCTAAAGCCTATCCGACCACGTCACCTCACCCCTACCCCCACCCCACCCTGACCAACTCCTACTCAAGAAATTCCAATGGTTCTCTATTACCAGTAAGATTATATATAAACTCTGCTGTTTTGGAACTTAAAGGTCTTCACAGTCTGGCTGGCCCCTTGCTGTCTTTCCAGTCTTTGAAGTCATTAACTTTTTACTCTACAAACCCCATAGTCCAGCCACATGGGCCTATGTGCTATTCCTCCCATCTCCTATTTCTATGCCTTTGCCCTGGCTGTGGCCCCTGCTAGAAATGATCTATTTTCTAACCTCTGATTCTTAGATTCCTTAGCTTTCTTTAAGACTCAGTTCACGTGCCACCTCCTCCAGGAAGACTTTTCTGGTCTCAAGCTACTAGTGACCTCTGTGCTTTAAAGCTACCTTCCATCTACTCTGTCTTATATGCACTGATTTGTATATGATGTCTCCCCCATTATAATGTAAGCTTCATGAGAGCAGGGACTGTTTTTGCTTTTTCTTTGTATCCCCAGCACTTAGCACTCTTGCCCCAACACACAGTAAACATTTAATAAATACTTGTTGGGTAATAGTCTCAGTTATCTTTCCACTTTGCTATGCTAACTGTCACACAGATAACACCCATTTGATAAAAAACCTTGTTAACAATTTATATATTGCCTTAAGTTTTACAAAGCACTCTATATAACATTATCTCATTTGATCTTCATAACAACTCTGAGAACCAGGCATTATAGGTATCAATGTCCCCATCTTACAGATGAGGAAATGAAGGTTCAGAGGAGTTGTGACTTGCCAGCAGTCACAAGGTTAGTGTCAAAGGCAGGATTGGAACCCAGTTCTTTGCTGATTCCAAGTCAAGCACTCTGCTTATTAGACTACACCATTTGATAAGCACAGTAAATCCCTAAAAGAGCTCTATTTGAGGTCTAAGAAGAAAAGAATTGCTAGCCACCAGTGGGGTTCAGGGAAAATTTCAAAGAAAAGTTGGATTGTGATTTCAACAGAGGGAGGTAAGAGAAGAGGGGCAGGGGTAGAGAAGGCCGTGAACATAGGCATGGAGGCAGGACAGCACAAGGAGACTGAGCTAGAGAGTAACTTACATAGAAGTTAAAGAAAGCAAGGGTAGAAAAAATAGACTGGTGCCAGTTTATGGAGAACATTGAGTGGGAGGCCAAGCAGATTCTATTCTATTCGTGTAGGGAGTCACTGATAGATTTTGAGGAGGAATGATAGCATTAGATTTGTCCATAAGTTAACCTGACAGCCCCAGTAGATTGATGGGAGGGAGAAGGAGCAGGACAGGAGGAAGAGTTGAAATGGGAAGATCTGTAAGGAAGCTATTGTTATCAGCCAGTTGGGAGGTAATGAGGGACTAAGGTAGTGGTAGTGAATAGAAAGTAGAGAAGCAAGAGAGATTATAGCCTTTTGGAATTAGTTTGGAGATCTGCTTACTTCAAAGTTAAGAAAACATATGTGTTATGGACCTTCCTGGAAATTTTTGCTTAGGGACCCAAACCTTCTGTATATTCTGCTACATGGGACAATGTGTCAAGAGTTATTGCATATCCTCCATGTGGAGAGTCCTATAAAAGCCATTCTGGGGAAACAAGGTTCCTTTCTATAGAGAGTTCCCAGCCTGAGGGGGAAAAGGTTCATAAGCAGAAAACAGATGTAAGACAACGTAGCAAGCAACATGGAAGTGACCTCAAATGAATATTGTCCAACAGAGCAATTAAATGATAAAGGGAGAAAGAATAAAGATATGATCTGGAGTCAAAGGGCTTCAATTAAAATCCTGGCTGTGGCACTTATCACCTGTGTGACACTGGTTAAATAATAGCCTTTCTGGGCCTATCTCCTTATCTGAAAAGTGGGGGGGAGGGTGTGGATTACATGACTCTATGGTTATCTAGTGATCATCTATGGTCCCTTTAAGCTCTAAGTCAGCTCTATGGCTACGAGTAGGATGAGGGTCTTGGGAAGGAGGTTTTCAGATTGGTTTGAAAGGGAACAGATCCATGGTTTGATGGAAAAGAGAGGAAGAATAGGATCATAAAAGCATAGATTTCAAGATGGAAATTATATTACAGGACATCTAATTCACCACCTTAGGTCAGAAATGAGGAACTGGGGTCCAGAGAATGTAAGTGACTTGCCCAAAGTCTTGCTGGTTGTAAGTAGTAGAGTTAAGATTCAAACCCAGGTCCTCTGACCCCAAATCCCCCTCTTTCCATTGTTCCAAAGTTCTTCTATTTAGCTGCCAAGCCTAATGATTCATCTTAGACCTGCTAAAGGGTTGGTAGCTCGGGGTGAGTCTGACCTTGTGCTGTGGTAAAGAGTGGGCTCCAGGACAGGGACCTCATCAGAGTCCCCATTCTTTTGAAATGTTAAGTAAATAATAAACACCTCTGGTCCAGGGACAGAGGGGCTTAGGGAGCTAAGTATAGTGTACTGAGGAATCCCAGGGGCTGGGCCCCCACAGTCATTTATCTCTATAGTGGAAAATTAGCTTGACATGAGGGAACATGGAAACTTGAGTTTCAGTGGGGGAAGGGAGGGCATGGTTTCTACAGGGGGTTATTTAGCTTTCACCCCAGTCTTTGGCATCCATGGCTCATCCCTTAGGTCATCAGTATCTGGGAGCACCAAAGTTTTCCCTGCAGGTTTGCCAGTGGTTTGAGTAATTGCTACTTCAAATTAGGTCACAATAGGATCATGGATTTCAAACTGGAAAGGACCTTAGAGGTCATCTTAGTTCAACCCCCTCATTGTACAAAGGAAGAAACTGAGGCCCAGATACAAATGACTTGTCCACTAATGAGTGATAATTAGTTATCGGCAATGCTGGTACTTGAACCCAGATTCCAAGACTCTCTCCATACTACTGCTTGAAGTCTAAACAATTTAGCCCTTAATTAGATGCTGTCTCATATTGTTCTGTTTCGTGTATGTCTTATCTTCCTTGATTAGATTATAAGCTCCTTGAAGGTAGGAACTGTTTTTCATTCTTCTTTTGCATCCTCCATTGCATCTAGCACAGTTCTGGACATACTGTAGGCACTTCCTCAATAAATATTTTATTAGAGAGGTAGCTGTTTGACTTTGGATAAGTCACTCACAAGGTTGTTAAAAAGTGCAAGTGAGATCAAGTATATTGTCAAGGAATTCTCTTGACTGGGAAGAATGGAACCTCTTAGGAGAGGTGTACCAGTAAATGGAGGATGTAATGATTATGAGTCAAATATAGGAAGTCAAATTAGAAACAAAGAAATTTATTAGCATGCTAAGGAAGGCTACTCTCACTAAAAGAAGCTTCTTAGGTTATAGATCTGGTTTTTATAACCTTTTAGGTCTGCTTAGAGTACACAATCAGCAGCATTTTGTGGCAACTAAGGATAGATTAGAAAAGCATTTCACATAAGGAGAAGTAGAGTAGGGGGGATCAGTTAAGGGAGAAAAGCAAAATCATTGTAATGCAACCAGCAAGATTTATTATAAAAAATATTCTCTGTTCAAGGGAAGGAGACAAGGGGAAGTGACCAAGTACTCTTACAATTGTGAAAGAAGTCCTTTTAGGAAAAAAAAAACTGCAGGATCTCCTATCTAAGGATAAAAAGTAGTTGTTACAACAGTAAATGAGACCATCCACTTTACTGTATCCTTTCTAGTTTATTATATTTCATTTCTCCTTCAGTAGGAGTTAGGAACTTCATAATATTTGGCCACCAGATAGTTCAAGGATTAGTCCATCAAGATATTGCAAAATAACTGTAGTTCCTATTTCCCACCATGATGTAAAGAGTTAAGGTATTTGGATGCAAGGTATTATTTCTATTTTTCATAATAATTAGTAATTATTAATAACAATGATGATGATAACAGAGTTGAATGTTGACTACTTCTGTCCACCAAAGTGATTAAGTAACAGTGATTAGGATAAAAGCAAGGAAAAGGGAAAGATAGGTAAGGAGAATTCTTGCAAGTTTATCTGCAAGACTCATCAAAAGTCACCTCATTTTCTTCTACACCATGTTTAAAAAGAAATGACTGTGGTGGAAGAAGAATGGAGTTCGAAGTGAAAATGGACAATTTACCTGAGGCTTTTGGTAAATGGATGTAAGAGGAGATGGATAAATGAACACTAGTAAGGTAAGAAGAAAATGTAGTTTTGTGAATTCCATACTTATTATATGCCCAGAATTCACCACCTAGAGTCAAGAGAAAATTAGGAATTAGCCCCAGATGGCTTTGGATGGGAGGTTTGTATGGGAGTTTGGTCTGTTTTCTTAGTGGGATAAAACTGTGTACAAACTACACTCATCTCAGCCCCTCATGCTGGGGTCACTCTTGTTGCTTTTCTCATTTGTTGGCGTTTTAGTGAGGGCAGGAATGTGTCCCATTAGTAGGGAATCTGCTGAAAGCTGGGAGGCAGCTTAGATTAGTGAATGGGGTGCTGAGGTCAGAAGGCCTGTATTTGAGTCCAGGATTTGACACACGTAAGTTGTGTAATGTCTGTGCCTCAGTTCAGTCACCTGTAAAATCATAGTTTAATATTTATACTACCCACCTCACAGGGTTGGTATGAGGAAATTGTCTTGCAAACCTTTAAAAAAAATACTGCATAAATGTGCAATTTTATAGTTTCTTTGTCTAATTTGAGGAGTTGTAACATAATATCTCAAGTTTCTTCCAATTCTGAAATCCTATAATTCTTGATTTTTTTGGCCAGGGGGTGCGATGCTGGTTAGCCAGGCTCTCCATGGTATTGATCTTTAGCTGGCTATTCTTCGAAACAAAAATCTCACCCAATGGCCCACCTCATCTCTTTTTCCCCTCTTTTCCCCACCTTTAGGGAACGACTTCCTGTCAATTTCTTTAAGTTTCAATTCAGGAATGTGGAGTACAGCTCTGGGCGGAACAAGACCTTCCTGTGCTATGTGGTGGAAGTCCAGGGCAAGGACGGCCCAGGCCAGATGTCCCGGGGTTACCTGGAGGATGAGCATGCGGCAGCCCATGCAGAAGACGCCTTCTTCAAAACCATCGTGCCCACCTTTGACCCTGCCCTTCGCTACAACGTCACTTGGTATGTCTCCTCCAGCCCCTGCGCAGCCTGTGCTGACCGCATCTCGAGCACTCTGAGCAAAAACAAGAATCTTAGGATGCTCCTCCTGGTGGGTCGTCTCTTCATGTGGGAGGATCCTGAGATCAAGGCTGCCTTGAAGAGGTTGAAGGAAGCGGGATGCAAGCTACGCATCATGAAGCCCCAGGACTTCGAATACGTGTGGCAGAATTTTGTGGAGCAAGAAGAGGGAGAGTCGAAGGCCTTTGTACCCTGGGAGGACATTCAAGAGAACTTCCTTTACTATGAGGAGAAGCTGGCTGAGGTCCTGCACTGAACTGCCTTCACATGTAAGTCTGCCTTCTCCCTTAAGCCTCATCTGGGCCAGGGCTTGGGGAATAGGAACCCATAACCTAGTCCCCTACGACCTTTCCAGTCTCCTTCTTGTACCTCATCCCCCAATGTGTACTCTTCAGTCCAGTAGCACTGGCCTCCTGGCTGTTCCACACATAAGACACTCCATCTCTTAGCTCTGGCCATTCTCTCTGGCTGTCCCCCACACCTGGAATGATTTCCATCTTTCACTCTGACTACCGAACTCCTTGACTTCCTGTAAGTCCCAACTAAAATCCCACCTTCTACAGGAAGTCTTCCTCAACCTTTCTTAATCCTAGTGCCTTCCCCTCTGTTAATTATTTCATTATTATTATACATCATAATATTATTTCCGATTTATAGCTTGCTTTGAATATATTTGTTTGCACGTTGTTTCCCCTATTGGATTTTAATCTCCTTGAGGTCAGGGACTGTCTTCTACCTCTTTTTGTATGCCCAGCACTTAGCACAGAGTCAGGAACATACAAGAAGCTTAACAAATGTTTTTTGAATGAATGAACAGGTAGGAAGGGAGCTCCAGTTGTCCTATGGAGGGCTTTAACTAGGGCACAACTAGTCCTGATGGTATTGGTATGCCTTGGTTGATTTGTGCAAACTGGTCTCATCCCACTATATCTACATATCTTGGTTCCCTTCTCTAAGGACACAATTTCCTCCTCTGTAAATTAGGGGATAGGATTAGATAACCTCTAAGATCTCTTCCATGTCTAAATCTATGATCTCATAATCAAAATAATTTCCCCACACCCCAGGAGATATAGCTGAAGTTGGCTAGGGATCCTAGAGTTGGGACCCAAAGCCCTGGTAGGGTGGGAAGTGCATTTTCTATGGCCAAAAAAAAAAAAAGGGAGGGGGGATATGAGGGCTGAATTTTGTTATTAGAGCAAACATCAGAGAAGGCATTTAAATCCACAGATTACCTTTTTTGTCTCATGTCTATTAAAAACCTGAACCCTTCAAAAGCACACTGCTGCTGCTACCCTTTCATTATTCTTACTTCTCTTTAGCAGGTTTCTCTCCCTTCGAGGAATAATGTTTTAATTTCTAAATAATTTTTCAAGTCCCACAAGAGGTTTGACTTTAATATTTCTTTGGCTTTGGTGTTTCTACACAAACAATTATAAAATTATTTTAAAGGAGATTTATGAATGGCATTTAGATGTATAATGCAAGAATCATTTACTTTTTGTCAAGAAACACCTCAGTAAAAGCCCATGAAAAGGTGCTGAAAGAAAAGGAGCTTGGGATGGCAATAAGCTATGCTCTGCAGGAAATGTGGTTGGTTAAGATGACGTGTTTATCAAACTAGTTGCAGCATCAAGTCAGACCCCTACAGTTGTCAAGAAGAGATTAAAAAAAACTGGAAGAGTAGTTGTGATAGGGAGGATTAGCTATTTAAACAGCCAATTAGGACACAATTAAGGCCAACTTGGCCTCTTGCTGAGGGTGAATTAGATCCTTAACAAAAACAGACTGAGTGCCCTCTGGGAGATTAATGGATCCTTTTCTACACATTTCTGGGTTTGTTCTGCTCTAATTTTCAACCTTAGGAATTCGATGTAATATTCACTGAATCCCTTTGCCAGGCTCTGGGTGGGTGGTCACAATCATCCAACCATTGAGAAAAGGCCTTGGAAGACATCCTGACTTTTATATTACTTTACCTTAGGTATTTATCAGCAGTTCTTTCCCCTATGTCATTCTTCATGTTAGTTTGAGATGTTTTAGGATGCTATCAGTGAGGATGTTTCAGTGTCCAAGATCCAGTGTTTTCTGTGTACCTGATACATACCTTAATGGTAAAATACTCTTTCAAATGATATTTTTAAAAAATCTTGAAACTGCTTAAATTTAGTGGGAAATGCAAATGGAGAGGGATCTGGCCACTAAATAAAATGTTTAAAGGCCTTTAGAAAACTAGGAGAGGGTTTTCAAATTGAGCTGTATTGAATCCACAGCCTGGGGTTTCTACCCTGCTCTCCTCACCAGAAATTGGACCCTTTTACTTGATTTTAAGTTTAAAGCAATTCTCCGGTTTTAGATGGTGCCTTTGACTTCACCATCCAAGTAATTAGAAAAATAAATCCTGAGCCCAGGTGGTCAAGTGGCAATATGTAGGTGGCTGAAGAGTTTGGGAAAGGACAAGTTGGCAGAGTGCTCATAGGATCCCAGTTTGAGATCTTGAAGAGACCCTAGTCCAATCCCCTTTCAAAGATGAAGAAATTGAGATTCTGAGAAGTTAAATGACTTGTCCTGGGTCACACAGCTAGTAAAGTGGCTGAGGCCAAGCCCAGCACCCTATCCACTATACCATGCTGCCCCATTGTTGGGCCTTTTAAAAATATGCTTAGCCAGAAAGTTATTGGTATATGCCTCTGTAAGTATGACAGTGCACACATGGATTATTTATAACAATTTTTAAAACCCTGCTTGTTTTTGCCTTTATCATTCTACAGTTTCTTGGACCTCCTGAGGTCCAATTATTATATGTTCAGGGAATACATGCTAATTTTTTTTTTTTGGCCTAAGAAAACAGTTAAGTTTGCCTCAAAAATAATCACTAAAAGCATTTCAAAATAGATTTTGAGATCACCTTCTGATTATCTGTAACCACCAGGCCATGGCTAATTAGGGGTTTTGGTTATTGGTATAACTAATCAGAAAGTAGGTCTGTGGGTAGAGAGTCTAGGAGAAATAGTCATTCCTAGGTCAGAGAGAAATGATTTTTGAATCCAGAGTAGTTGGAGGTTATTCAAGTTACCAAACATTTAGTGATTAGTCTGTGTAACAGCATTATCTATATTGATTAAAAATGCTCCCTTCTTTTGAGCTGATCCTGTTACTGAAAGGGTAATCATAATTATTAAGTGGTTAAAGGATCAACATGGCTGAACCAATAGTCCTGGAAAACAAGCATCTGTTTCAGCATTGATTTGTTGCAAGTTTCTTACTCGGTTTTGAAAAACACAACAAAATTTTTCATTCAAGATTAGAAATGGCTAACACTGGTTCTCTTTGCATTTTCTATCATAAATATGAGGGGAAGAAAGGAGCTCAGCCAAAAAGCAAACCAGAAATCTCAAGACATTATGAAGGGGATTCAAGGGACTAGCTCTAATGGGAATGGTATTGTTAACTCTGAAAGAAATTCTTATTTTGGACCAGCAGAGTTAGCCTCTAGTAATGTTTTTTCTCTATCTTTTCCCTAGGGCTAGCTTGTCACCTCCAAAAGACATCAGTGACATACACAGCCATCTGGGACATGCCTGTGGCTTCCTAATACCACTTGGAGCCAGACCATATCCAAGTCAACCTCATCAGACAGGCCCCTAACGGACTAAAAATACACTCCCTGTGCTGCAATTAATTTAAGCTGTGCCCCTCTTTGTTAAAGTTGCTCGTGGGTGGGGGGGAGGGAAGTGGGGGCGGGGCAGCAAAAGTGAAAATTTAATTGTTTAGGCAACAGTTATAGTCACTCCCCAAAAGGCTGCATCATAAACCAAATATCCTCAGACCCAAGGTGCACATCTTAGAAATATGTCCAGCAATGTGTTTTGTAATGTTAAGAAACTTTTTTAAAAGAGAAAACCAGTGATCATTATCAAAAGAGAATAATGTTGTGTTTTTTATTTCTCATGCAAACTGATGGAGTTACAAACAGCAGAACACAGCCCATTACAGGGTAGAAACTCAAGTCTGAGGATATGAACCAACTTTTTTTTTTTCTCAACCTGTGATTTCACTGGTGCAGAAAATCCTTCCACAGAGGTAGCTCAGCAATTTGTGTATTTTATTATTAGAGTAATTTAGAGTAAATTTGTGCATTATTATTAGAGTAGCTAAGTGTGGTTAAGTGAATTATTATCTACGGTCATAAAGCTAGTATTTGTGAAGAGGCAGGACTTGAATCCAGGTCTTTCTGACTCTAAGGTCAGCCCTGTCTCCACTACATCACTCTGCCTCTGAATCAGTTCATACTAAAACATAATAGAAGGCTTAAATTAGCAATTGCTCCAGCAACATAATGTCTCCTTACACAGTCTTTCTACTGGTGTCTTTCCTCTCCATAGAAAGGTTGTTTTTTGGGGTTTTTTTTACCCCATATTCAGGCTGGCTTCTGGATACAATTATGTTATTAAATTATCTTTCTCCCTCAACCTTCTGTGAAAACAAAGATCAGGTATGAAACAAAAGAAAAGTGAAATCTTGATCCCCAAGAAGTCCAAAGCCTAATTACCATATTGATTAAGCAGCTGACTTTGCTGACTCTAGAAAAGTCAGGAATTCCCACACAGTGAGATGAAAATTAAATCATTTACAGAGCAGCTAACATGTGAAAATCAGTGTCACAATACCCATTTCTCCAGGACACGAAACCTATAAAAATAAACTATGTGTGAATTCTTGGTGTTTTCCTAACCTTGGCCAGGTTTCCAGGAATAACATTCCTCATTTTGAAATCAAGGTCCTGTCTCCTTTCTCTACTTTTGAAGTGCGATAAGCCAAAGGAATCTGACCCACGTACTATTTGCAAATGGCAAACATTTTATCACATCACTGCTCCTGACTCCATTCATCCCCAGGCCGTACTTGCTGACACAAATGTAGATCTCATGGCAAAAACCAATGAGACTCTCCCAAATGCAAATCAACCCTGAATTCCTTAAAAATGAGGAAGGTAGGACTTCAGGGAAAAATCTTGGATTTAATAGTGCTGAGTACAACAGCTATGTGCAACCATGGGCCTGTCTAGCTTTCAAGGCCAAAGTCTAATGGAGACACACTACACAGGGGAGTCCTAAAGTCTATGTGTAGATACAAATAAAGTTAAGTAGTTATTGAAACTGTTTTTTCTTATCTGAACGAAGTGATAAGCCAGACACAGGTCTGAAGTACAAAGGTTACATTCAAAGGCAGTTTTAAAGTGCTTTACCAAGATACATAAGCCTTCTAACATTCAAATTTTTTTTTTCCACTTGGAAGGGTAGCTCAAGAGGTCTTACGTTGTGCTGAGAATTCACTATAAGAAAAAATCAATAATTGGTCTAGCTGTTCTAATCCTTAGCATAGAGGTATAGAAAGAAAACATGTACATGCAGCTTTCATAATGCTACAGCTCTGATACAAAGCTACTCATTCTAAATGTCATGAGCTTTGTTCTGCTAGTCTGAAAATGAGGTAAATAAAATGGATGCAATACTTCTCCCTTAGTTTGTCACAGATAGGTTTGGTAATACAGGATGAAGCTAGTGAGGGGAACAAAGAAGACTACCACTAGGATATCTGGGAAGCTTTTGCTTCTATCAGCCTTTAAATAGCCAGGTGTGTTGGTTCTTTCTGGGAGTGGGCTACAGGTGAATCTGCTACCTGGCACTAGCTAGCTAGCATTTACTCCAAGTAACAAATAGCATCATAGATGGTATTCCCACTGGTGAGAGCTATCTGCTTGGCAATATGTAAAAAAGGAGGAAAGAAACTCCACCATGGAGGAAGTTGATTTTGCACATCATTGTAAAGCTATTTCCCAGATTACGATCTGGAGAAGATGTGGAGAGATGATAGAGATATGAAAGCCATAAAGCACAAATCTCAATCACTCATGGAAAGGGCTCCTGACTCATCATTAATTCCAGTTATGTAATTTCTCATCAAAGTGAGAGTATGGTTCCTTGCAGTAGCTTTGAAATAAGGTACTACTGTTAAATATAACTGAAAACTCTTGCAATTGCTTTACACTAAAGTTAAGACTAGATTACGGTCCATGAGCACAAAACTGCATTTTACAAAACTCAAGAGAAAGATCTTTTTTTTTTTCACTTTATTAAACAGAACTCCCCCTGTCAACAACATAAAGCTCAGTTATACAAATTTTTTTTTTAAAAACATCTTAATTCACCTGTCCTAGAATGGCTCTGGCAACACAAAGACAACACTAAACAAGTGCACAAATCATGATTTCAGGGGGGGCAAATATACAAAAAGAAATGCCAAGCCAATTGAAACTTTCATCCTCCCTGAAAGTGCTCTCCTTAAAGAGAAGCAGAGTCAATGCTGCCGCTTAGTGGCCAGCTGAACAAATCAATGATACTGGCCAAGGGGGGTTCTACCTGGCATTTCCCCGTCTAACAGACCACCCAACTTCTCATGGTAAAACAGCAACATATTTGAAACACCCTAGCTTCCAAAGCCCATCCAAACAACAGCAACTGGAATTTGGCCAGTGTAAGAGAGAGACTACTTCAAATAAAACTTTTCCCTGCTCAATTTAAGATCTTCTGTCCCAGTTCTCTGGGCTTGGTGGGGGTGAGATGAGAGACATGGACATATCCACAAGGTCCATCTGTTTAGAGAGTATATACAGTAATCCTGATGTCTGTGCCCTCAAACACCTCTTCGATCATTGCAGACACTTTCTCCCACTGTAGCCGATCAAGACCACATCCAATCCTGGAAGAAACAAAAACATTCTCGTTGGATGGAAATGAGGCACTCAGACAACGTCTCCTGGGCACCCCCCTTCCCAGTTTCCATGAAGGTTTTTTGCACAGCAAATAGACAAAGAAAAAGGTTTTGCTTGGTGGCTAATTTCACAGTGATTGGCTTTGTTTTAGGTCAAGAATTATACAGTTCATGCTACCATGAATCACCTAAGGCTAGCCCTGGTCAGCCCCAAAGGCGAATAGCAATTTATATCTCTTTTCCCAGTAGAACACTGCATCTCAATCTTCTATTTCAAAGCAAACTTTCAGAAAAGTCTAAAATTTTCACAGCACACTCCAGAAAATTAAGGAGGGTGAGGAAAAGAGACTTTCTCTATACCTTCTAATGAAAACTGCCTGGCAGTGAGAGGGAGTGTAAGGCTTCTAAAATAACATTTCCTATGACAATGGATTCCAAACGAAGGTATAAGAAAAAGAAGGAAGAGAGCATGGACTGGGCGCATGGGTGTGGAAACTTCGACCATACGTGGCCCTCTAGGTCCTCAAGTGCTGCCCTTTGACCGAATCAAAGACAAATTGCCTTAATAAAGGGATTTGTTCTATGGAGTTTGGATTCAGTCAAAGGGCCACACTTGAGGACCTAGAGTGTCACATGTGTCCTTGAGGCTGTAGGTTCCCCACCCCTGGATGAGGATCTCTTTAGGTACAAAGTTTATTGGCCTAAAATATATTAACATCTTTGTGGAAGTCACATTTCTTTGCATAATCTATGCAGAGCACTTGGTTCCTGCCTTGAAAACATTACTAGTTCAATTTATACTCAGCCCACAATGTTGTGTAGGGGAAAAAACACTGGGTTTATGGTCAGAAACCTGGGTTCTGGTAGTTACTACTCTAAGCCTTAGTTTCATCTATGAAATGGGTAAAATCTTCTATTACCTCCTTCACAAAGCAGGTAAGAGGAAAGCACTCTGCAAAGCTTCAAAGTGCTATCAAAATGTTATATTATTATTAAGTCAACAGCTTCAGCACAAGTGGCTGGGTAAGTCAGAAAAGGATATTATTCCCTGAGGAGACATATGCATTTGTTTACAAACCATACCCCCTGACATTTTCCTGATACCTTCCTTCCATTTGAAGGCAAGCTTTCTCTACTTTATTGATTCTTATCAACCCTGGAGGCAGGTAGAGACCTGGCATCAATGCCATTTTGCAAAAGGAGAAAAGTGCTAAGGGCTTAATTCAGCCCAGGCCTTTGAGTAACAAGACCAAACTACTACTAGAAGAAAAAACAAAGAGATAATTACTCTAGTCAGGTTCCCAAGTGATAAGAGCAAGGGAAATAAATTGGCACTTCCTAACAGATGGAAAGAATTTAAAGGAAGCAGTATACTAGAACCCTAATGTGACCCCCATAGGCCCACTTGCACCATAACAGCTATAGAATCAAAGCTCCAGATGCCAATGAATTTCCAAACTGAGATTACAATGGCCTATCTTCTAGTTATTAACTCTGACAGTTCAACTTTCCATATAAAGGGAAGTGATCATTTTTACCACTTTTGTGCCACATGCTTAACACCTTTAGGGGACCTTGATGGGACATGAAAAAGTCCAAACAGCCCAGATTTGGTTCTTAAGCTCATATGACTTCAGGAGTTGAAGCCTCCAACCTTAAAATGTTGTGTAAGAAGTTGATATTTGACTAATAAAACTGAATTGTTCCACTTTCATCACGTAGTAAGGATAGAGTCCTTTTTCAGCACCATTATGCAGGGACAGGGAGTGGATGTCTAACTCTGCAAATTTATAGTTTTGAGAGTTGCCTAGTGCACTGAGAAGCTAAGTGACTTTCCCGGTATCACACAGGCAGCATATGTGCCAGAGGTCAGACTTAAACCCAGGTTGTCTTGGCTTTGAGGCCTGCTTCATTTTCACTAAGTCTCAATGCTTCTCTAAGTTATCCACTATCATGAATAAACACTCTGATTATTCAGTGTGAATAAGCTGGGATGGAAATGGCTTCAACCCAAATTTTCACTTCTTATTTGAAGACTGAAAATAAGAAAATCAATATTTAAGCCCATAATTATGTGGAAAATTAGACCATTTACACTATAACACTGCAGGTAATACGGTACATTAATATCCTTTATGTTGCCAAATTAATGAAATTTTAATTCCAGACCCTAGAATTTCTTACCTAGGCATGGAGAGGTCAGTCACCCCATTTTTCAGACAATGGGTTTTCATGGCCTCTAGACTCTTTTGCAAGTTTTCATAAGTTGGCTTGTGAGAAGCCCTCTTCTTTGTAATCTGAGCACAAAGGGAAGATTTAGGTTCTTATTAGACAAAATGATATGGAGTCAAAGATCAATATCATATTATAATCACCTGGCAATAAAATGTTGATTTTACCTGAATCATCTGTCAGGTACAATAGGTCTGTATGATATTCTTCTGAGCTGGTCTTTTTTTATATGTGTGGTTTAAAAAACTTAACAAAATTATTATATGTAAGATTCTATTAGCCAGAATGTTAACTTTTCCATTACATCAATTAGAAAATTTCCCCTCTAAAAAGCCCACCAGGAATTATGTTTCTAATCAACCTTAAAAGCACACTAAGAGGCTAATTTTCTCTTACCAGGTAGTATACATATCTTTCATCTCTCTTTAGCACTGCTACTTCTCCAGATTTCTTTTCTTTAAGGAAAAAAAAAAGGACAAGTATTCAATATAGGAAGAAAAAAGAAAACTTAAACACTTAAGTTCATTAATATATTAGTTCTCTTTCTAGAAATGAGTTAGAAAAGCTTTCTAACTAAAAATGGGAATGCTAAGTAGAATTCTATCCCTTCTACATTCTGTGAACAAACATCAAGGTGTTCTCCTCCTAATCTCCTTAATATCCTGTCCTTCTCCCCTTCCACTGTTATCCACTTTACTCTAGCCCCACTCTATTATCAATTTGCCAATACCTGATTCACACCTTACCCTGCCTCTTTAACTGTTTATAAATCCAAGTTTCAAAATAACAAGACCAAAAAACTTAATAAATCTTTCAGTTCAAAAACCTACCTATGTTATATCTGTATATTTTTCATTTCTCAAAACATTATCCTTTATCAGCCACATTTACTCATTCAACAAGTAACTGCCAAGTGTCTACAATAGTCAAGGCACTAAGTACTTTAGACACTATAAAGGGATACAATGATGTACTTATATAAAATCTTCCACCCTCCAGGAGTTTAAATAGACTTGTTATGACTTAGTCTTATTATAATAAACAATAAATTAAATAGACTTGTTATAACAGATATATTAGGGAAAATGACGTGCACATGCCAAAAGTGTAGTTATGCTAAGTTCTACAGATAAAAATGCTATAGATCAAGGGACAGAAAGATCACTTTTGGCTAGGAAAGTTTCACAGAAAGGCTGGGATGTGAGCTGGGCCTTGAAAGACAAGAAGGATTTCACCAGGCAAAGGCATGAGGAAGGATGCAGCATTAGAAAAATGCAAGGCTGGTTCAATGAACACAAAATAGAGCTTTATGGTCAAGTAAGAGTTTTTCCAGGAAAGGAATAGAACATGCAGTTAATGGCCAGCTATGGAGTACAATAGACCTAGTTTCAAGGCCTGCTTCTAACACACACTGGTTACATGGCTATGAATGAGTTTATTTAGCTGCTTATTATCCCCAAACAATACTCAGAGTATGTAAAGCTAGTGGGGGCTAGAGTGTAGAAAGCCTTGAACACATAGATTTTGTATGGTAGGCAAATGGAAACTACTTAAAAGTTGTTGCATATGCAACTAATGAAGGGAGAGACTAGGTAAAGATACACTTGAAAAGCTATTACAATAGCATAACTAAGGTGGCAGTATTCAAAATAAAAGGATGTATGGGAGTCTGGAGGGCTGTCAATGACTATCTTCTAAACTCCTAGTGAGGAACAACATCCTTGTGATCACATTCTGGACATAGACTTGCCCATAGTAGTTCAACTAATGTTTCTAGTTAACTGAAACCACAAGGTAAAGCCTAAACTCTATACAAACTCACGTTGATTCAAAAGCTCCTGCACCCCTCCAAACTTCTTTTTGAAGAGAACAGCTATCCCAGCACCCATTCGACAATCCTCACTGATGCAGTGGGCCAATGAGTCTGTTTGGGGGCATGCAAAAAGGTCCCCTTTCACATACACAATCTGGAACAAACAAGGAGGTGAAGTGAGAGAAAACAGTTTAACAGATACGCAGAAATGCTTTGCTGTTTCTTTTGGCCACTTTCTCCCTCTTCCAGGGAGCAACTTTATTCTTACTGGAATCAAACATAATCTTTCACAGAGAAAATCCCAAGAGACTAATTCAAAGAGCTGAATGTGAACTGAATCATGAATAAGATGGAAGTGATGATCCCTGCCTAAGATTGCATTAGCCTCTTTGGAGTAAATAAGCTAAGAAAAGATAATTCAGTTATGTTGCTTAATTTAAAACAGTGCTTAATGCCTATAACCTCAATTATTCTGGATTTTTATTTGCCAATAAGTCAACAATTTTTTACGCACTCTGTTCTCTCCTGGATCTTCATCAGGGCTGCTGGCCATGATAAGGAGCTGCTATTTCCAAGACTTAACAGTATTTTTTCTGCTAGAAGAATGAAAAAGAAAACCAGTTTGCTTCGGGTTAAGCACACACATTCCCTGACCTGGCTCTCCCTGTTTACTACATCTAAACTCTTTCACTATTCTCATGCCAAAGTGGCCCCCCCCCAAAAAAAATCCAATGCAAAAACTGGAGATGCAGACAACCGTTGACCCCATCCCAGCTCCCCAACAGCACCCTCTTCCCATTCATTCCCTCTAGCTTGGGGCAAGTTTGGCCCTTCCTTTATTCGACCCCGACTCCAAGACCCAGCTCAAATCCCCTTCAAGCAAGGCCCTTCTTTGGGCCTCAGTTTCTTCAAATGCAAAATGAGGGGCGTAAAAAAGGCCCCTTCCAGCTCCCATTCTACGTTTCTGGCTCCTCTCCACAATCACACATGATGGAGGTTTCAGAGATCTTCAAGGGCTGGTTGCTTAACCGTTTTTTGTTTGTGCCAAGGCCCCCATGGGCAATCTGGTGGAGTCTCTGGACCCTTCCTCAAAATGTTTCTAAATGCACAGAATTACAAAGCGAACCAAGTATATTGAAATAAAGACGTAATTGGCTTTTTCCCCCCATCCAAATTCAAAGACCCCCTGAAATTTATCCACGGACATCGGGTTAAGAACCTCAGAAAGAATAGCCCAGGCCTCGGAAGGAGCTTAAGGTTCCACCAAAGGCCCGGGGACAGGGAGCGGGACTGCTTGACCCCTCCAGTAGGGTTCTTTGTTTTCCTCGTGCCCCCGCCCTCTTCCCGCGGCTTCCCCTCCCCCCCGGCCCGAGGGGAGGAGTGTGCAGTCTAGCTCCTCCCTGGCTCCCGCTCCGGGGGACCACCGGAGGAGCCCGACAGAAGCCTTTCATGCGACGCCCGGCCCGAGCCCAGAGACAGACGAACTGACGCCCCGCCCCCTCCCCACCTAACCCGGGGTCGCCGCGGGGGAGGGGTGTCTGCGGTCCCAACATACCCGGGGTCCCGGGAACAGGCCAGCTGCCGGGAAACCCAGGCCTCGGCCCCAGAAGGCAGCTGCTTCCGATTCAGCCCGGGTGCTCGTGACCGAGCCAAATCGGACTCGCGGCTGCCCCCACAGGGACCCAAAATGGCCTCCCACGATCCGCCGGGGGAGCGGAAACGGGGCACCTCTAGCCAGACCGGAGGGAGGGCTGCGCTCTATGGTGGCGCCCCTTCGAGAACTTCCGGCGGCAAATTTCTCCCGCCGCCAGGCTAAGCATGCGTAATGCGAAGAATGGGAACATGCGCGGGACGAATAGGCGCTTGCGCGCCAAGCACGGGGGTGTGTTTTCAAAGATGAGTGGCGGACATTGGGGGAGACGGACGGAAAGGGCCGGTGAACGCTTGCGCAGTAGCATCTCCAAGGTGGTGCTTGAGTTGAAAGGGTGGGTCAATATGGCCTAGAGGAGCCTTCGCGTTCTTCCGGAGGTGGGGGGGTGGGGCCTAGGCTGGGTCTCGGGGACGCGTGCGCGGTACGCACCCAGCGCGGGGCGGGGAGAGCCCGCAGGTGGGATGGGGGGTGGGGGCGGGGAGAGGGGCGTGACTTACAGGCGCATGCGCCGAGGAGGTTGGAGGGGGGGCCCGGGGCTCCTTTGTTCGCGTTCGCCATTTTGCCAGGCAGCGGCAGTGGCGGCGGCAGCGGCGGCTGGAGCCTCTGATTGGGTTTCGGGGTCCGGTACTGGAGCCAATCAGCGCGGGCAGCGAACCGGGGGAGCGAGGCACGGTGAGTGTGAGGAGCCAATATCCAGCGGCCCAGAGCCGGCCCCAGCGCCCCGATTGGCGGGTCTCGCTGACCACTCAGGAGAGGCCCAGGCACCCGCCGAGCCCGGGGAGCGGGGTGGGTGGCGGCGGCGGCGGCGGCAGCAGCGGAGCCTGTGGGGCGGGCCTGTCTGGAACCGGGCCTTGGCGTGGTGTGGCTGTACCGGGGACTTCCCGCCACTCCCGGCCGAGGCCTGCAGGGGGCCGCCCCGCCCGTGTGGGGATGGCTGGGGCCTCTTCGGGCGCGGCACCTTGACCCAGGGGTCCCGACGTCCCAGATGGGGCCCGGATTCCCCATTCGGCCACGGCTCCAGGCGCCAACCCCCAACCTCCCTGGGGCTTGGGCACCACCTCCTTGGGCCCGCAGGCTCCAGGGGCTGTGGTGGACGGGTCTCCAGTTAATGCCACCCCTCCAGACCCTTGCCGACCTTACTGACCACCCAGCACCCCTTTCTTGCTCCCCTCCGTGGTCTCCGTCTGGACGTGCCCTTTGTACGTTTGTGTGTATGTGTGCACGCACTCACACTCATTCGTTCTCCTCTCCACCCTACTCAATCATCTGGACCCTGAAATCCCGCCTGCTTCGTCTCCCTCCTCCCCGTTCTCTGTGAGTGGGGTCTGCTTAGACCCTTGACCAGTCCCCCTTTCACAACCCAGGACGGGCAGTCTGGCAAACCTGGTACAAAAGCCCCCTGCCGTGGTCTCCCCCTCCCCCCATACGCTCCTTCTTGGTTCCTCTACTGTCTGACTTCCCTTGTCCGCTTGGTTCCTGGATCCGGGAGGCCGGTGGCCTCCCCTCCACTTCTCCCACCCCCCACTCCCCTGGCCTGACCATGCCCCTCCTTCCAGCCAACATTCCCTGTGTCTCTTGTCCCGTTACCGTTACCACCCCCTTTTGGCTCGTCATTTCCTCTTCTCTCGTTGCTGGGGCAGAACATCAGCCCCCTCCAGACGTGGTGCCAAACCAAGCTGCCTCCTTTTCCCAGGCTGCATGTCCATTTGGCTCCTGAAAGCTCCCTGTACCAATTTGTTCTCCTCTCAGAAAGAGTGACTGCAGGAGGCCTCTTTCAAAACATGGAGTTAATTTTCCCCTACCACCATCTTCTTTCTTACCTGACTTATGGCAGCCAGGACCTCAGGTTCCTTCTCTTGATTTATTTTTCTCCTATTGTATATAGTGTGTAGTTAGGTCCCTATTTATAAAATGTTTTGCATTTTAAGTTTGTTTTAAAAAAAAACATTTTTATGTGTTTGTCTTCATGTTTAGGACCAAGCTTCTTTTTCTTAAAAAAAAATGAGAGGGTCCTTTCAACTTTAAATCCTATGGTTCTGGCTGCAGTAAAGTTGTAGCAAGTGGTGACTTTTCGGTAGAGTTGTACAGTACTTGGATTCAAGTGAAGTGTGTGCGTGTATTACAAGATTAAGTCAAGTTAAGAAGTACTTAATTAAATACCTAGTAGGTGCTAAGCACTGTATTAGGAATGCCCCTAAGACAAAAACAGTCCCCTCAAGGAATTTAAAATCTAATGAGGACAACTTGCAAACAATTACCTACAAACAAGGTGTACATTGGATAAATTGGAGACAATCTTGAGTAGGCACTGGCATTGACCAAGACTGGGAAAGGCATTTTGCAGAAAGTGGAATTTTAGCTGTAACTTGAAAGAACCCTGGAGGCAGAGATGAGAAAGGTGAGAATTCTAGGTATGGAGAGAGATAAAATGGAGAGTTGGGAAATAAGAGTGTCATGTTAGAGGAATGGCGAGGAGGCCATTGTCACTGGATGGAAATACTCAGAAAGGAGGAAAGTAAAAGAAGACTGGAAAAGTAGGAAGGTTATGAAGAGCTTTAAAAGCCAAACAGGATTTTTTTATTTGATCCTGGGGGTAATATGGATCCACTGGAATTTATTAAATGAGGAAAGGGTTGACATAGTCAGAGGTGGACAGAAAAATCACTCAACTTTCTAAGAGGTTCTGCTTATTATTACTAGAGTTGATTTCTTTTGTACATAAAAGGAGATTTTTGTCCCAACTCTTTTTCTTGGTCCTAGCTGTTAAGTAAGGAACCCTCAAAGAACTTTTTCCCCCTCTGCTTTGCTTCTTAGAATTCAGTTTTCTTTGATAAAAGTAATGATGAGTTCTTAGTTATACACATTATTGAATAGAGTTTGATGGTATGGATAATTAAAAAAATAACATTTGCCTTTGGAATATGTTTTTGCATATCTTTAAAAAAAGAAGTATCTCATGTTTGTAAATTCCCTTCACAAAATTGAAAGCTACACTCGAAAATCCAACATAGGGAAGCTATCTCAAGCTTGCTCTTTCTGCTCTCTGCTGGAGAGTGCACATGTGTTTTATCTGTGTGAGTGTGCACTGAAATTTGGAATGCTTAAAAGTTTCATTCTTGGAATTGTATCCTGAAAATACACATTGTGTTCACTGGAGGATCTTTGAATTTTGGGCTTTGCAATTTTTATGGGATACTTTAGGAAAATAGTTTTTTACATAAACTTTATTTTCTTGTGTGAATGTAAGACTTAGATTTTACGTTAATCATAGGGTGGGATAAAAGCCAAAAAGGCATACTATGCTGTCATAATTGACCATTCAGTGGAGAAGAAGGATATTTTTGAGGCATAACTGTGTTAATGAAATTGTCATTTGGCCATCTGAAGGCAAGAATAGTAGAGTTGAATTGTGCTTTATTGAACATCAGGGTCACATGCAATTGAGCTCTTCAGAGGCAGTCTAGAGAAATGTATAGAACATGCCTGGACTTGGAGTGGGTAACCTTTGGGTGTGTCTCCTGAGGCTGTATATAGTCTGGTTGGCTATATAACCCCGAACCTCAATTTTTTCATGTGTAAAATGGGAACAATAGCACCTACCTTTGAGGGTTATAAGGATCAAATGAGCTGTGTGTGTGTTCGTATGTATGTATGAACGTACACGTGTCTCTAATGTGAGCTGCAGTCATATATGCAATTTCAGTAGAAGGGCCTTTTTTACGCCCCTCATTTTGCACTGGAAGAAACTGAGGCCCAAAGAAGGGCCTTGCTTGAAGGGGATTTGAGCTGGGTCTTGGAGTCCGGGTCGAAAATGTAGAAAGTTGAATCAACGTGAGCTTGTATAGAGTTTAGGCTTTACCTTGTGGTTTCAGTTAACTAGAAATCAAAGATACATTCAGTATTTAAATGCATTTCCTTCCATTCATTGAAATCCCATGCAAACTCCAGAACCCTCTAGATTTTGATTAGGTAGTCCTTTCCTACTTAAAAACATTTAATGGCTATTTGAATAATATTGAATTTGATCTCAGGCCTATGTAATCTACCCACTTGATTAAAATAGTGTATATGTACCATAACATTGAATGAAAACAGGCCTTACAAATGTGCCACCTGCCTTGAAATTATTTTAAAAACTGTTGTAGAAATATAGGCTTATTGTAATTACAATCCAACTGTATAGTAATTTAGCCTTGTAATTTTAGTGCTAAATTATATGCATAAGTCATATATTATTATAGTGATCTATATATCTATTGACTATAATCCTCTAGTAACATTTCTTTCTTAACCTTTCTAATAGGAGCACACTCTTAGCCATATCCCAGGATATCCAGTGGGAGGTTGTCATATACGGAATTGCAACCTAAATGAGACATGGAACAGTATACAGCAAACAGCAATAGTTCTACAGAACAGATTGTCGTGCAGGCTGGACAGATTCAGCAGCAGGTATGAAAATGATTCAGCTTTGAGTACTAAAGTAACAGAATTGGCTATAGTATTAATAGGGACTGCTGTAATACCGTTGAAAAATTATCATGTTCTGGGTTTGGTGAGATGCAAAGGTCTAGAAATTTGCCTGGTAAGATTTCCTTCTATTTGGACTCAGTATCTCAAACTGTGTATTCAGGTTTCTTTGCAACTTGTATTCTATCCACAGCCCACTGGAATTGTTTGTTCATGTTACCTGAACAGCCTGCCTTCTTATTAATTAACCTGACAAATTTATTTCCTGACAAATTATTAAAGTTCAAAATGTCAGGCTACTTTCATGTTGAACTTTGGAATGGTTAAGTTTGTCTTCATGTGAATATATTGAACTGATTCTGTTCTGTTTCTTTTCCTGATGGAATTGATGTATGGACACCTTGGCTTTCTACAGTAGATGAAAACAAAACACTTAGATTCAAGTAGATCTGCTTTGAACTGGTCCACAAGATGATTATTTTGGAAAGTTAATATCTAGTTCAGCATTAGGATAATATTTAGACAGCTGCACTTGCAAGTATAGATGCATTGGAAAAGGATTTAGAGCTGCTGGTTTTTAAATTAATCCCAAATCCAGGTAGGATATTGTTGTGAAATATATATAGATGACATTTTTTGCTGTTTCTTGCTTAGGTTTACTTTATTTTAGGATAAGCTTCCACTTTTTTTTTTCCCAGTAAGAGACATTCATTGTACGTTAGTCTGACTTCAGATAGAATTGCTGATCAGGTATAAATGAAAAGGGAATTAACTTTTTGTTGGGTTTGGCATTGTTTCCAAGCTCTAACATATTGTACTTAGAAAATTGAAGTTTTCAGAGGGCATAACGGAAAGTTGTTCCTGATTAGTGGCTAAAGGATGAAGTCAATTTGAATTGATTTCAGTTCACTGAGATCACCCTTTCCAAATGAGCGGTTTCCACAAAAGCTTCACCATCTAGATAGTATGCTAATTGATGTAAAAAAAATTTTTTGTCAGAAATAACCATTAAGATAGACACAACTATATGAAAGCCATTAGATTCATTTACTACTTTATTGCCTCTAAGGTAGTTGAGTTGAATAGAAATAGTTTTAGGTTATAAAAGTTGTAAATTTGTAAAGGTGCTTAGTCTTTAATAATTTGTCCCCATTGCATCATAGATATTTGTAAGGTCCTTGAGAGCAAAGGTCTAGTCCAGGCCTGCACAACCTGCAGCCTGTGCAGACTGCTTATGGCCCACCGAAGGATTTTGGGTGACCCACAAAAAATGTAGAGGATGTTTTTCTCTACATTTTTTGTGGGCCGCCCGAAATCCTTTGGCGTGCCCGCAAGATGCTGTGGTCCACAGGTTGTGCTGGGGTGGTCTAGTCTTGTGTTTATATCCTTCTCTGTCTAAAACAGTGCTTTGCATGTAGTAGGCACTCATTATAAGACTTGAACTGGTTGTATTCAAATGCTGTGAAATTCTTCAAATGTACATTTTCCTTTTGAAAATGTAGCTGCAGTTCCAGTAACTTTGCTATCTAAATGCAGTTGAATACCAAGTGAGTGCTGTAATACAAAGGAGCCCTGTAATGCTTCCATAAGCAAATGAATTGAATTGCCTGTTTCTGAAAGCTACCTTACAATTTGGTTTTAAACATGATGAAATGGCATCTAATATGACCATTGGCATATTAAAGAGCAGAGTCTTGAGTCTCAGTAAAAGGACAAATGCTTATCTCCCCATCATTGTTCCAGTTGATGACAGTAGCAACTCGGTCAGTTCTTTCAGTCTGAGAGTCCAGGAAAAGGGGCTTTTGAGGAGAGAATCTCTCGGTCCCTCCAGGAGGTAAGGTGATCTCTTGTCTTGAGCTGTGCGTTTCCTTGTCAAGTTTCAAGCTATTCCTGTTCCTGTTCCCAGCAGCAGGGTGGTGTCACTGCTGTCCAGTTGCAGACAGAGGCCCAGGTGGCATCCGCCTCAGGCCAGCAAGTCCAGACACTCCAGGTAGTGGTGATTTCTCTGATTGTATCTATGTGAGCACTGCATGAACCTCCCTTTCACTTCATGTCTGATGCTGTTTTGTCAGGGTTTGAAATGGGAAAGGTAAAGAGAGTGGCATATGATTCTCTTCTCTATTTGATGCTGCCAGTTTTCATTTGAGACCCATAAAAATTCCTGTTGAGTTTCTTAATGTTTCCTAGAAAGCATGCAGAAACTGTTGTCATCCAGTTCTGAAATCATACGTATCTCTCTATTTGGAATTAATAGAAAGGGAATGATTGAATGAGTAACTGGAAGCAATTCTCAGCAGTAGGAATTTTAAATTAACTTAGAAATTTAATTAGGAGTTTGATCTTTACTCTTGTACTGAATGTGAATAATTTGAGATAAAAGGAGACAAGAAAAAAAATGAATAAGGCTTGAATTAGCCATTTTTTTAAATTAATGAACTAAATGGCTAGAAAATAGCAAGCTTAATATTATGTATTATTTTCAATAAATTAGTGTAGTAGTGGGCTGACAATGTAATGTATTCTCATAGAAGGAAGTTCATTATTAGCTGTCCGAAGTAGGCAATAGGAAAGCTAAGTTGATTAAAGAATTATCATTGACATATGTAAGCAGAATTAGGTACTTTGTCAATAGAAAACTTCAGAAACTAGCATATTGGATGGTCCCCTGGAGTAGATCTTTATATGGTTAAATTAAACAGCTTTTTCTATGCAGAAACTCTACTAGAGCATCCCATAAATAGATATTGGTGAAATACAAATAAGCTCATCAAATTTATATGTATAAACCATTACCTTTTCCTGACCTGAGATTGAGAATTACTTTACTGTTGGGTTTGGAGGGAGGTTCCTTCCCTTTTAGGGATCAAGGCCAAAAATCCCGTTGGTGAGTTTTAGTAGAAAGTACTTTAGGGCAATTTAAATCGATCAACCAGCCAGTATTCCCCATAGTGTAGATGAGTTGGTAAAGAAGAGCCTTGGCTTTTGCTCAGAAAACTGGAACTCTAATTCTGTATCTAAAACTTTGGGATTAGATAGTGTAATAGTCTGTGAACCTGCAGATAGTATCTCCTTAACTTACCTAATTGAACAATTAGGACAGAAGGTAAGGTAAGTTATTTCAAACCCTGATTTGTGCGGCCCGTTTCATTTGTTCCATGTAGATTGGAAATTCTTAAAACAAAAGCTAGGGTACAAGGCTCAGATCTTTACTGCTTAGTGCCGTGCACTGCGTGGTTCCTTACTGAATTGGTACTGGTTTTCCTTTTCATGCCAGTTTGTCAGAAAAGAATAGTTGTAGGATAATGAATTATGCAAATTTCTGAATATTACATCCTGGAAGAAGTTGATCTTATATGTGCTACCCTAATGGTATTTGTCCCAGGGTTCAGTGGCTCATCCATCTTTTCTGCTTGCTTTGTCTTAGTTTTAATATATAAATGCAGACAGTTCTTGCTTTAAGTAAATGGACCATTCCGCAGACCTATGTAAAATGATTTTTACATAATATGAATTTGCCTGCAGATGTGAGGGAGGGAGGCAGAGAGGAAGAAGGCATATACTCATCTGGTTCAAGGACAGGGGCCAGGACAGAGAAATGAGAACAGGAGAAGGAGCATGCAGGGGCTGGGCCAGCCACATGGTGGCTGGACATAGACATAAACGCCATGCCCAAACATAGATAGAAGACAGACACGTTGGGGAGGGTGTTCCAAAAGTTTTGCCAAACTCTCAAGCCAAACCCTCAACGGTCTCTCCAAGCATCCTTTCTTCTGCTTTCACTCGGAGGTTTGGGTGTTATTTTGGGAGGTGGGGTGCGGTGGGAGGCCTCAGTGTTGGAACAGAGAGCACAGTGCTGTACAGTAAAGTTAACATAGGTGTGTTTTTGGAATGCAGGTTTCTTTCAGAATTCATAAAGTTGAATTTGTGTAATGCCAATTTACACAAAGCCAGAACTGTCTGCAAGTATTGCAGATTGTCATTAACTGCCTGTGGAATGGGAACATAATAACATGCTGATTAACCGTTGCTGCTCGTCTTGTGCATGTACTTTTTAACTGTTCACATATCAAAGGCTTCTCCTTAGTCAATGTTCATTTTTGAGTACATATAAGTGGTGATCTGGAGAGTTATTGAGAGGTGATGGATAGCTAGATAAATAGGAGTGCCATATATAAAGCTTATCTCAAGTACTTTCACACTTTTTTTTAAAGAAAAGGAAGCTCTTGATGGAAATAAGTAGCAGCCCTTTTTCTCTAGGGATCTCATTATTTTAGAGGATTGTTAATTGCTCTTTTAGGTATTCATGCAATAAATGTTCTGAAAACCTATCTGTGTATCAAATATTACATGGGCTGTGTGTCTCAAAAGGAATCCACTTTGGAGTGAGAAGGAAGAGGAAACAGGTATATAAGAATCTGATAGTAAAATTTGTAGATGATAAATATGGAATTCTTCCAAGGGACAGAATAATAAAGCCTGGAATTTGAAATGTCTTAATAATGTTCTTTTACTCTCTCTCACCTGTTTTTATAGTGGAGAAAATAATTCCTAACTTTGTAGTCTCTAAAAGTATAAACTGACCCTTTTATCAGCATATTTTAGTCAGCTACTAATTTTTTTTTTTTAAGTAGAAAGTTCTTTTGTGAAAGAGTTTCCTTTATTGGTTTGGAAGAACTCCCATCCCAAAATCATGATGGAACCTGAGAACAGAAGGTCCATACTACCCTTGTGGCCCTTGATCATTTTTATTTCACTGAAGTGATTTGCACTATGGTTTCCAGAAGGAGTTCTGGGAAAAGAACATTTCATTTTAAGAATCAAGATGTTACATCCCACTTGTAGTTTCCAGACTTAGAGTGAGTTCCTCTTAGAAACTTGAAAAGTAGGAATTCTATTCATATCAGTTGCCTCTATATAATTTCCACATTCCTCATTCTACTGAAATTAAAATCAATATGGTTGTATTAAGGAGCATTTAAGGGGATCCAAACATCTCATATTGGTTGGAACAGCACATGGAGTACATCCATTTAAGATCAATCTATAATTTAAGGCAGTAAGCATTAAATGATGAAAATTACTCAGAATCCTCAAGGTGAGTTTGGAAGAGTGAATCAGAGTTGAAAGAAAATGGAGAGAGGAGCTTACTTTTAAAGACCCTAAATGAAGGTGCTTTCCACGCAGGCGCTTTGTATTTTTTATACTCCTCTCTCCCTCTCTCCCTCTTTCTCTCTCTCTCTTTCTTGCTCTCTGTCTCTCTCTCTCTCTCTCTGTCTCTCTCTCTCTCTCTCCCCCCCTCCTCTCCCTCCCTCTCCACATTACCTAGAATCTTCACTCTCCCCTTTGATAAATGCCATTCCTGGAAATTGGTCTGCTGGCAAGCAACCAAATTTTCTTATCAGCTACTATTCCATGCATGTTGATAAAAATCTTGGTTTTTTGTAAATCTGTTGAAACTTCAAAAGATTATACTTGTGTTCTATTTTAACTTTAAACTACCTTGACATTTAGTCACATATCTTACACTGAAAATCACTGATAGAAGGCCTCATACACTCATTTTTCTTCACCCCAATTCCCAGCACATTTTTGTCCTGAGTGACAAAAAAGGTAGTGGGTAGTCCTGATGACTGGCTTATAGTTAAATTCTTTCTCTGTGTAGCTTTATTTCATTGTTCTCATTCTGTTGATCTCTAGGTCCAGGGCCAGCCTTTGATGGTACAAGTGAGTGGAGGTCAACTAATCACGTCAGCTGGCCAGCCCATTATGGTCCAGGCTGTCCCTGGTGGCCAAGGTCAGACCATCATGCAAGTACCTGTGTCTGGGACACAAGGATTACAGCAAGTAAGCTTCTTCATGTCATTGTATGGAATTCATTAGGATGTAAATTGTTGTTATAATTTTTCTTAATTATACTATCTTTATTTTTGTATCTTGCCTTAACCTAACACAGTGCATTTGACATTTAATAAGTGTTTATTTAACTTGTTCTTCAGATTAATTGAATACACGTTGCCACAAATCATTTGTTGATTTCATTTCACCAAACTTTTACCAGGTTTGTCCTTGGTACTCTGTGCTAGATCTTGGAGATAAAAAGACGAAACAGTTCCTGCCCTCAAGAAGTTTACATTTTATTGGGGGAGTACAACATGAACACAAAAGAAAAATAGAATACAAATGACTGGAGGAGTTGGGGGTTGGCAGTGGCATCAGGGAAGTCTTCATGAAAGAGGTCATACCTGAATTGTGGCATAAAAGAAGACAAAGTTTTTGAGGGGTTGAGATGAAGAGAGAATCCATTCTAGCCATGAATAATGGATTGAGTGAATACATGGAGAATAGAACATGTATTAAATTAGGAGAAAGTCTAGTGTTCCAGTTCTTCTAGAACATAAAGTTTGTATAAGGAGCTATTATAAAACAAGGCTGGAAAGATAGGTGGAAGCCAAACTATTGAGGGCCTCACATACCAAGCTAAGGAGTCCATATTTTATATCAGAGGCATTGAAGAACCACTGAATATTTCCGAGTAGAAGGGTGATATATTCATAGTTAGGAAGAAGTTGCCTCAGTTCCTCATCTTAGGAAGATGGTTGGGGCAACTGTGTGAACAGTGGATTGACGAGAGGAGAACCTGGAATCAGGGAAATCGATTGGGAGTCTGTTATAATAGTTTGGGTTGGAGGTGATGAGGACCTACTTATATTAGTCTGGTGGTTCTGTGAATGGAGTGGAGGACCCAATGTGTGAGTGTTGTGGGAGTTGAATTGACAGGGTTTGACAACTGATTGGATGTGGGGGAGAGGAAAAGAATCAATGATAATTTTGAGGTTATGAATGTAGGTAACAATTCTAATTGCACTAAATGATTTTAATAATCTCTATTTCCCCATACCCATCTGGTTTTTCTTATTAGAAACTGAAATAGAATCATTATAATGTTGGATATATAGGATAAGGAGTAGGATTTTAGAAATATGCTTTAATCAAGTTAAAGACAGGAATGGGGTGCACCTTCAGCAGAAGGAATTGGTGTGAATTTAAGCAGTACCACTGAAGTAATTGAAAAGAATTTATTAAATGTGTTAAGTGTTTTGTTGTTGTTCAGTCATTTTTCAGTTGCGTCTGACTGTGACACCATTTGAGGTTTTCTTAATAAAGATTCTAGAGTGGTTTGCCATTCCTTCTCCAGCTCATTTTATAGATGAGGAACTGAGGCAGAGGGTGAAGTGACTTGCCCAGGGTCACACAAGCTTGTAAGTAGCTAAAGCCAGATTTGAACTCAGGAAGATGAGTCTTCCTGACTTCAGGCCCAGCACTCATGCCATCTAGCTACCTTGCTTAAGTGCTTACTGTATACCAAACCATATACTAAGTGCTGGGATACAAATTCAAAAGTGAGATGGTTTCTACCCTAAATAATCCTACGGTCTAAAGGGGGAAAGAACACATAAAGGGGAATGAAAATGAGGGAGTCACAGGGATGTTAGTAAAATCATAGAAGAATATACACAGCCTTTCCAGAAGCAATGGCAGTACACTGATTTGCTGTGTTTGTGTGCGTGTGGGGGGGGTAGCAAAGAGTGGGAAATTGAGGGAATGCCTGACAATTGGGAAATGGCTAAAGAAATTGTTACATACTTATGATGGAATACTATTGTGCTATAAGAAATAGTGAGGGGGGTATTGTTTCAGGAAAATCTGGGAAGGATGATATGAACTGATGCACAGTGAAGGGTGCAGAACCAGGAGAACATTGTGCACAGTAACTGCAATGTTAGACTTTGCTGCTTTGATCAAAATAATGATCTATGATAATTCCAAAGGACTCAGAATAAAAACTGTTCACCTTGAGAGAGAAAATCGATAAACCCTGAGTGCAGATTAAAGCATATTTTACACTTTTTCTTTTTCGGCAACATGACCAATATGGAAATGTGTTTTGCATGATATCACATGTATAATGAGCATCATTTTGCTTGCCTTCTCAATATGGAGGGGAGAGGAAAGAAAGTGGAATTCAAAATTTTAAAAATGAATGTTAAAAATTTTATAAACTCTTCCCTCTGTAAGATACCTTGAGATGGCTATTTATTTCTTCCCCTTGCCTCTCAGAAGGGGATTTATATTTACCATCTTTGAAAGATAATTATTTCCTGTGTTCTCAGTATTCTAGAAGAGGTCCTACAGCTTAACCTCAGAAATTTGTTCTAGTGTTTTCTTAGCCACTGTAGTTGGCTTCTTTAGTATGTGTCCCTTCCAGCTCTATAGATCCTATGAAATCCATCCTACTTTGGGAGCTATCCGTTCCCTCTTGAACTAAACTGAAATAATTGATAAGTAGTTCTTGATTTACAACGATGAGGAGGATAAAGATAATGCCATTCCTTCCTTTCTTACTGTGTGCCACTTTTTTGAAGTATAAATTGAGAGAAAATAACATTAGAAGATCAAATGAGGGAAGTTTCAAGATGAGATAATTTTCTTTTTTTATCTTTTTAACTTCCATAGATCCAGTTGGTACAGCCAGGACAGATTCAGATTCAAGGGGGTCAGGCTGTGCAGGTGCAGGGTCAGCAAGGCCAAACCCAGCAGATCATCATTCAGCAGCCCCAGACTGCCGTCACTGCTGGGCAGACCCAGGTAACTGCTCTTTTCTAGAAAGCAATAAAATGGTTCATTCGAAAGTATTAAGATGCTGAGCCAAACCATTTCATATATATATTAGAGATGGGAAGTTAATGGCTGTAAAAGATGAGGAAGTTAAATAACAGATATAAACCTCATCTTTATTTTTAAGGGGAGGGTGAAACTAAAGAATCTGAAGATTTGAAACAAGTATCTAATAGAAGGAATGAGAGTTCTCCAACTTCCATTCTGTTTCTGTTTTGGCCACATTTAGCCTTTTTGTGATAGTTCAGTTCTTTACCCCTTGTAAGGAACCTCTATCTTTCTCTTAAAGTTGCTTTTTTGGATTAAACTGATCCCTTTTCAGTAACATGCTTATGAAATGTATGTGGATCTATGTGACATCCCATTTCTTTTACTCTGAAAATACTTTTAGGAGGATATATGTTGCCTATTGATAGTGTTTATTGTTGGCTCCTTGCAGACTCAGCAGCAGATAGCTGTCCAAGGGCAGCAAGTGGCACAGACGGCTGAAGGCCAGACCATTGTCTATCAGCCAGTCAATGCAGATGGCACTATCCTCCAGCAAGGTATGGGCCATATGTGTGCCTTCACGTCACTGTTTCTCTCTTTCAGGTGTATTTTGTTTCTCTTGGGTGGCTGGCTTACTCTTGAAGAAGGGGCATCTAGCTTCCCATAAGTAGTACTTTTCATTCTTTCATATCTTCTTCAGTCTCATAGTTGAGTAGTTGCTGTAGTTTTCCTTTGCCAAAATATTGTGATCACTTTTTCCAAATGAAAAGAGGTTTCCCCACAAGAAACTTATAAAACCTTGGTCTCAGGAGTCCTACTGATTCAGACTTTGAAAGCTCTTTGAGAGCAAATGTGGAAATGTTTCCATACGTTGGAGTTTAAAGATTGAAGATGGTCAGAGTTTTAAAAGTGGAAGCTTTGGAGTATTGGGAAAGAGAAGGTTGTGGTGGGGAAGGATTGATTTAGCTTCTGGAAGCGTAGCATTTATAGTCTTGTTGCTAGTATAACTGATCCTAGGACACTTTGTCATCTGTTCAGGGAACTGGGAATCTGAATTTTCATTTACATTTTGCAGCTGACTTGTGACCTTGGGCTATGAGTGGCTGAGTCTCCAGTTCACTGCCAGTGAAAAGCTTGAATGTGTATTTCAAAGGGAAGTCCACTACTTTGGATGCAGAGTGGGACTATTACCTCCCTTGGTGTGAATTTAATGTTTCTTTTAATATAATCTAAGATTGACAACATGGTGTAGGAGATAGATGGTTGATCTTAGAGTCAAGCATATTTTGGCTCTTTGAAGACCCCAGGCAAACAACTTAACCTTTCAGTATCCTCAGACAACTCTTTAATATTGTAAGTTGTAGAACAGGTGTTATTGGAGAGAATATTTCCTCTACCAGTGAATTCACAGTTCTGGTCCAAAAACCAAAGAGATGGGACTTGCAGGGCAATCATAGTACATTGTTGACTGTTTAGTCTCAGTGCAAGTCAATAGTATGTTTCAGTCATGTCTAACTCTTTTGTTTAACTAACATGATCCTATTTTGGGGTCATCTTGGCAAAGATACTGGAGTGGTTTGCCATGTCTTTCTCCAGCTCATTTTATAGATCAGGAACTGAGGCAAACAAGGGTAAGTGACTTGCCCAGGGTCACACAGCTTGTGAGTGTCTGAGGCTAGATTTGAACTCAGGTCCTTCTGTCTCCAGTCCCAGTGCTCTATCCGTTGTGCCACCTAGCTGCCTTCAGTAGTACAATATGGCTTTCAGTTCAACAAACATTTTTATTAGGTTTGAGATGTATAAAAACCAAATGTAATCAGGCTACATTAAATAAAAGTGTCATGTCCTGAATGGTAGTAGTCCTACTCTACGTTGCACAGGGCAAACCACATCTGAAGTCTCATCCAGTTTTAGGCACCTAATTTTAAGGGTGTGTAGGTGGAATTGACAAATAGTCTAGAAGGAAGTGACCAGGAATTGTAAAAGTTCTGTATACCACGTCATCTAAGGAAGTATTGGCTGAATTGAATTTTGAACTGAACATTTAGCCTGGAGAAAAGTCTTTAGGGAAGGAATATGTTATCTTCAGATATTTGAAAGACTGTCATATGGAAGAGGGAGCTACTACTACTGTCACTTCAGTGGTTAGAATTGGGACCAATAAGTAGAAGTTATAGGGTAGGTAGATTTCAGCTCACTGTAAAGAACTTTCTTTTAGCACCCAAAAGTAGAATGGACTGCTTTGTGAAGTAGTGAGCTTCTCAGCACTGAATGTGTTCCATACAAAACCAGAATATTGTAGAGATAAAGTTCCTGCATTGAGTAGAAAGCCAAACTGGATAGCCTCCCAGGGCCTTTTCAACTCTAGTATTCTATAATTTAAAAATACTTGATGTAAATACTCTGACCTAGATCCTTTGGTTTCTGGTCAGTGGATCATATAAAAATACAGTTTGTTACAGAGGCACTTTTATTGACAGTCTGAGGAGAGCAACTTTTAAAAGTTACTAAAAAGAAGCCGCTTTTATCTTTGGACAAGTCCTATTAATAATTATAGCTGACTTTTGTCCAGCATGTAAAGGTTTGCAAAGATTATATATGTATGCGTGCACGCGCACACATACAATCTCACTGATCCTGAAATCTTGCACAAAATTTATATGTATGATTATAGTCAGGTCAGCTTGTGGAGGGGATTCTACAGATGCAGATCCTTTAAAAATCAAAAAGATCCTACCTTCAAATATGGGAAATGTTCATGTGAATACTTGAATCATTCCAGTTGTCCTAAAGATAGGGTGAGACCATAGTGCTGGGGCCCAGATTGATCCTTTTGAACTCGACTTAGAGAAAATCAGTTCTTATTAGAAAGATGGTAAGATGAAGAGATGACTGCCTACTCTATAGCTACCCTGGGTCACTGAGAATGTGCTCAACAGAAGAAAGACTAATTTCCCTTGTTTATTTGTGCTTTTTACAAATGTTTTATTTTCTTAAAGTTACCGTCCCTGTTTCTGGCATGATCACCATCCCAGCAGCCAGTTTGGCAGGAGCACAGATTGTCCAGACAGGAGCCAACACCAATACTACTAGCAGTGGACAGGGGACTGTTACTGTGACACTACCAGTTGCTGGGAATGTGGTCAATTCAGGAGGAATGGTCATGGTGAGTAATGGATCCTGTTGTTTCCTCTTCTCTACAGGTTTTAGTACTCAGTTTACTCTTCTGTAAAATGAGGGCATTAGGCCACATCATCCCTAAGGTACTGCCTGGGTTTATAATTCTGTGACAATAATTACAATAGAAAGAGCATTGGCTCTGGAGTCAGAGGACCTGGATTCAGTCCCCATATCTGATAGCACCTGTATGACCTTGGGCAAATCATCTAACCTTCCTGGGCCTCAGTTTCCTCATCTGTAAAATGAGGAATTTGGACAAGGTGCTCTCTCAGATCCTTTCCAGCTCAATTTTACGATGATGCTATGACACAAAACAGATTTTTTCTTTGATGATTCCTTGACATCTCAATTTATGCCTTCCAGAGCTGATTTCATTTACAAAAGCTGTATAATACAACTCTAGCCTTTTTTTGTTACAGAGATTCTATAAAAACCTGTTTAAGACTTTTTTAATATATGAATTATGAAGGTCTATAATACTTTTAAATTAAGAATTTGATTTTGAAGTGAAATTCTTACAGTTGGAGCCTTCACTAATAGAGGAGTGTGTGTGTGTGTGTGTGTGTGTGTGTGTCGGGGTGGGGGGAGCCCATTCTGTGCCTCCACTCATGCTGCCCTTCTCCTTCCCCCTGCCCTTCATTGCAGGTATTCACCAAGCATTTATTAAACCCCTACTATGTGCAAGGCTCCGTGCCAAGCACTGGGCATACAAAGATGAAAACAAAACATTCCCTGCTGGCAAGGAGCTTACATTCTATTAGTAGGTGAGAATCTGTATGTTAGTGAATAATTTAGAGTGATTAATCGTTTTAACAAAGGATTTTTTGAGGTATTAAAGAGTTTTGCTAAGGAAGCCCCTTAAAAAAGCAAAATAGTTTATATTTTAAATTAATTAATTTATTAAAAATATCATTTACATAAAACTTTATCAGGGAGGGACATGTTAGGTAAACTCTACAATATTTACCAACAGTGAGATGCTCTCAGAGATTAGGGAAGAAATGTTCAATCCCACAAGGATTGTGGGTTTTGTAGTACTCTATACATAAACAAGTTAACTCATAACAGAGTGAAGACTTGAATTTTGCAGTTTCTCTTTGTAGTGGAAAGAATACACAGAATCTTCCTGCGTGAAAAGGGCCTCAGGGATCAAAGAGGTTTTGAGGGCAGTTTTATTGGGATAGTTAACTTAGCAAGCATGACAAAAGAATGATCAAATGACATATAGACGGGCTCCCAAGGACATCTAGGACACCAAAAATTCAGTAGGACAAGGCTGGCTGTCATTGGTTAGTTTGTTTCATCAGAAATGGCAAGGAAGCACAAGATAATTATTCTTGGTATTTGCTACTATAGGTTTGAGCTAACATTGTGTCACACGGTGATGAGTCTGAATAAATATCAAGTAAAATGAGATTGGTGCATTCTACCAACTTTATTGTGTATATGTACCTGATTGCTGTTACTGCTGGTATTAGTAATGATGATAATAGCCATTAGATGGCAGCAGCTATTCGTAGCAGATGAAGCAAGCAGTGGACATGATTTGTTTTGAGATACTTTGAAGTCATCTTTGTGTTTCTTACTACAGAAGCAAAAAAAAAAAGGGTAGGCAGGGATCCAGCAACTCTGCTTTGTCAGGGCATTTATGCTGCTAAATAATAAGTTCTGGGTTCTTTCTTATTCAGATGGTACCAGGGGCTGGTTCTGTGCCTGCTATCCAGAGGATCCCCTTGCCTGGAGCAGAAATGCTTGAGGAGGAGCCCCTCTATGTGAATGCTAAGCAGTATCACCGGATTCTTAAGAGGAGACAAGCTCGAGCCAAGCTAGAGGCAGAAGGGAAAATCCCCAAGGAAAGGAGGGTAAGTATATAATTGCAAAGTATATAGAAGAAGTGCATTGGGCCTTTTTGTGGTCTGTAAGTTAATAGTCGTAAGATCAGTCTATTTCCCCTTTGACTTTCCTAGAAATTTATCTATAGTGCTTTTCTTTGTCTTCATTGGTAATAATTAATCATTGCTAATAATTAACTGAGAGACCCAATTTGGTAGAGCATCATCTTCCATGTTTATGTGGATTATAAGAAGGGAAGCACAATGTTATTTTGGATATTAGTAGATTTTGACATTTGAGATCATAGGGTTAGAACCAAATTTTTATTTCACACAAATTTTACTTGTTTACTGTACTCAACTGATTGTCAGATTTTCTTCCCAATCATTCTCTACTTTTCCCACTGAATTAAAGTTATTTGTCTTTTACATTGCCAAACACAGTGCCTTGCACATCGTAGGGTACTTAAAAACTGTTCATTGAATTGAAACTATATATGCTGAAGCTGTTTTGAGGGGGAAGATTATACTTAAATAATTGAGGTCTCTCTAAGTTAATAGTTAAATAGAAGGATCTCTGTCATTGCAGAAATATTTACATGAGTCTAGGCATCGTCATGCCATGGCAAGGAAACGTGGAGAAGGTGGTCGATTTTTCTCTCCAAAGGAAAAGGATAGTCCTCACATGCAGGTAATGATAATAGTAATAAGAACAATGACTTACATAAACCTAACATGCTAGTTGTATCACACATACATTATCTCATTTGATCCTCATAACAACCCTATGAGGTAAGTACTAACATTAGTCAAAAAGCACTTATTAAGCACCTGCTATGTGCCAGGCACTGTGCTAGGTACTGGAGAAAGTTAAAAAATGAAACTGTCTCTGCCCTCAAGTAGCTTATTTTATTGGAGGAGAAAACATGTAGTCAGTCAATAGTTAACAAACAAAGTTAATTAAATACTTACTATGTGCCAAGCAATGCCCTGGGAATACCCCCCAAAGGGCAGAAATAGTTCCTGCTCTCAAGGAACTCAAATTTTAATTGGGGAGACAACATGTGAACAACTATGTATATCCAGGTAAATTAAAGGTAAACGGAGAGGGAGGGCACTAATATAAATGAATATGGAGCAAGAGAATTCTTGCAGAAGGTGGAATTTTAGCTCAGATTTACACATATGTATTTGCAAAGTAAATACAAAATAATTTTTTGAAGGAAGGCCCCAAACATCTTGGAAGAATCAGTAAAGGTTTCTTATAAAAGGTGGCATTTTAACTGAGCTTTGAAGGAAACTTAGTAATGTTCTGAGAGTTGGAGGTGAGGAAGGGTACAATTAGGGGTACAGCCAATGCAAAGGCAGAGAGTTGGAGGTTTGAAAGGGAGAAATAGTAAGAAGGCTAGTTTAGCTCGACTGTAAAGCCTGTGAAGGGGAATCATGTATAATATGGCTTGAAAAGTGGGCTGCTAAACAGAGGAGTTTATATTTGATCCTGGAGGTGATAGGAAGCTACTGGAGTTTATTCATCAGGGGGGTGACCTGGTCAAGTCTGTGCTGTGTGGAGAATGGGTTGAAGAGGGGAGGAGGTCAATTAAGACAGCAGTAAGAGCAATTAGGAGTCCATTGCATTAGTCCAGGTCAGAAGTGATAAGAAGTTGAATTAAGTTTGTGGTTGTGAGTCCCAGAAGAATGTGAGAAATGGGGGCAGCTAGGTGGCGCAGTGGATAGAGCTCCAGCCTTGGAGTCAAGAGGACCTGAGTTCAAATATGGTCTCAGACACTTGACACTTACTAACTGTGACCCTTGGCAAGTCACCAAAAAAAAAAATGTCAGAAATGTTACGTAAAGGTAGAGTAGAAACAAGATTTGGAAACTGAATGTATGGGCTGAAAGGGTCAAAGATGACACCAAGCTTATGAACTTGGATGACTGGAAAGATGGGTGGTGCCCTCAACAGATAGAGGGAAATTCAGAAGAGATTTGGAGAAAGCAATAATGCATTCTGTTTTGGACGTATTGGGGTTGAAGTTACTTTGGGATATCCACTTTGAAATGTCTAATACAGAGGTGTCAAACACACAGACTGTGGGCTGCATTTGGCCCACATCATAGCCCAGTACAACCCAAAGGAGATTAAAGTGTAATTGGGAGATATTCAACAAAATAAAAATGCAATAAAACATATCACACTTTAAAGTTAAGTCAATATGCAGTGTGCAGCAATCCTTATGTACAGAGTAGTGGCTCCCATTTCTGTTTGAGTTTGACATCACAGGTCTAATAGGTGATTTGGAATTCTGGAACTCAGTCTAGGGCTGGATCTGAGTCATTTGCATAGAGATGGGAATTGGTGAGGTCACCAAGAGAGCAGAGAAAGAAGAGGAGAGGCCCTAAGACAGTGCATTCCAGTACCTCAAAGTTAGCGGTGGAATAGCATGATGATGGAGAGAAGGACCAGACAGCTAAGGTAAGAGTATCGCCAAAAGAGAGCAGGTGTCCCAGTAATTCAGAGAGAAGAGTGTGTCCAGCATTGTTAGGTGCTGCAGAAAGGTCACAAAGGATGAGAATTGAGAGGAATCCATTGAACTTGGCAGGTAATGAATATTTCAGATGATTATTGTCATCATCCCTAATTTTCAGATTAGGAAATTGAAGTGCAAAGGTTAAGTGACTTGCCCATGGTTGCATAGCTAGTACATGTCAAGATGGGGTTCGAACACAGATTTTTCCTGCCTCTAGGTCCGGCATTCTTTGTACTACTTCTCTTCTCATCGAGTGAGGATTTGGTTTCTGTGCCATTGCCCTGTTCTCTTTCTTCCTTTTATTTTCTGGATTAAGGGGGAGCTGAAAGGGGCAGCCACGTGGCACAGTAGATAGAGTGCTGGGCCTGAAGTCAAGAAGTCTCATCTTCCTGAGTTCAAATCTGACCTCAGACACTTAATAGCTGTGTGACTCTGGGCAAGTCACTTAATCCCTTTTGCCTCAATTTCCTTATCTGTAAAATGAGATGGAGAAGGAAATGTCTGACTACTCCAGTATCCTTGCTAAGAAAACCCCAAATGGAGTCATGAAAAGTCAGACATGACTAAAAAATGATTCAACCACCACAAAGGTGGCACAGTGGATATAGCATCAGGCCTGTAGTCAGGAAGACATGAGTTCAAATCCAGTCTCACGAACTGAGTGACCCACAAGCCACTTAACCTGTTTGCTTTAGTTTTCCTCATCTGTAAAATGAGGATGACAATAGCACCTACTTCCCAGGGTTGTTATGAAGATTAATAATGATGATGATGATAATGATAACTAACATTTATATAGTATTTATTACATACCAGGCACAGTGCTAAATGTTTTATAGTTAGTATCTCTTGATCCTCATAGCATTGTAAAGTGCTTAGCACACTGCCTGGCACATAGTAAGCTCTATATAAATGTTAGCTGCTGCTATTATTAAATCTTTATCTCCAGTCGTGACATCTTAACCTTCATGCCAGTCACCCATTCCCAATTGCCTACAAAATGTTAATTGGTCACTTCAAATTGAGCGTATCCAGAACTAAATTTATTATTTTAGCTTTCAGTTCCCTTCCACAATTAGCCAGTGGTTGTTTATTACAACCTTTGTCACTTTTTTTCAAACTGGAAACATTGGCATCATCTATGTATATAACTTGTCACCAAGTCCTTTTGGTTCCTTTATCACAACGTTTGTAGACTTCATCCTGTCCTCTTACCCAGGGTTGAGCCTACATGACTTCAGTAGTCTCCTGGTCAGTTTTCTATTTCTAATCCATCCTTCACAGCACCAGTGCCAGATTAAGTTTCCTTAATATTTCCATCATATCCTTACTGGGCTCAACAGTCTACTTGGGCTTCTCATTTCCTATGACATCAGGTCCAGGCCCTTTTGCCTAGTTCAAGACCTTCCACCTGGATTTCACTTTTCCTATCCAATCTTACTGGCTGTTTTGTTTTTTTTTTTTTGTTTGTTTATTTTTTGGAGTATGAATTCTCTGTTCCATCATTCAGCAAGCATTTAAGTACCTTCTGTGTGGTAGGTAGTACCTCCTACTGAGAATGAAAAAACCAAAAAATAATTTAAATAATCCCTACTCTCAAGAAGATATATTTCAGTCAGGTTTCACACTTCACTGCCTCTGCCTAAGTTATGAATCCTGCTTTTGTGCTTTGGTTTTTGCTACTTCCCCATTCTGAAATGCCCTGTGCCCCTCCTCCTTTTCACCTATCCAAGTTTTACCTCCTGTATGAAGCCTTCCCCAAGTACTTTGATTCACATCTCCCCAGTTATATCTCTGACCATAATAGATGATTAGCACATTCTGTTAGTAGTCAAGCTAGGTTCTCATCCTACTGAATAAAGCCTGCCTTCCAAACCTGGCTTCAGAACCTCATGGGGTTCTACTAAATACTAAAAATCATTATGTAAAAATTACATAATAAAGGCTATTTCAAGAGAGCATTCAAACCGAGATAGAGACTGTATCTTTCACCCAACATTCTTGGCACATGTGACTGGTTGGGTCTTTCCAGGAATGCTACCAGCTATACTCTTCTGGGGACAGTACTATCATAAAGCCTCTGCCACCCTTCTGGGCTGCCATCTTACTAGCCCGTGACTCTCCTAAGAATGCTGGAAGCTACATGTTCCCTGGCCGGGATCAAGGGGCTGATCCCTATGGAAATACACCAACCAGAGGATATCTAGCTTCCTGTTACTGTTCCTCATAGACTCTTTCCCCCTGCCTTACCCACTGGTGTTGCCAGGGGCCAGAAATTTGGGTTCCTGGAGGGTCTGATTCCCAGAAAAGAAATAGGGCAAAGTACTGAGATGCTGATAAATTTTTTTTTTTTTTTTTTTAAAGAAAAAGTACAGATCAATCCTTTTCCCAGTTTGGGAACAGAGGAGGGAGGGACTGAGAAGAGGGTGGGACCCAGAAGTCTGAGACTTCCTGGTTCACCATTCCCATTTTTTGTTCTCTAGCCCTATTCATTTACAAAACTCCAGAAAAACCAATGAAAACAGCAACAAAATCTTTTGTGGTCAAAGAACAAATCATAGAACCTGTAGATAAATTCCTTTATAAAACCAGAATTATGAAATAAAACACTGAAACTTTAGGAAGGTAGCCAAAAGAGGAACACAGGTTGTCAACAATTGTATGAAACAGTACTCCAAATCTCTAATAATAATAGAAATGCATTTTGAAATAATTCTGAGGTTCTACCTCACATTAGAAGTGGAAAATGACAATTGTTGGAAGGGCTATGGGAGCACAGACATTGGTAGTAGAGCTATGAAGTGATTAAATCCTTATAAAAAAAATAATTTGGATCCAAGCCTGAACTGCATACCCTATAATTTGGCAATACCGCTATTAAGGGTATACCCCAGGAAGGTAAACAGACACTGGGGAAGAAAAATATTTATAGCAATACTTTTGTTGTAACAAAGAATTAGAAACATGGTGGGTGCTTCTCAATTGTAAAATGAATGGACCAATTTTGGAAGGTTAATGTATTGGGATATTGCACTATAAGAAATGACAGAAGGGACCGATTCAGAGAAGCCTGGGAAGAAGGATTTATTTGAACTGATTCAGGGAAAAGTGAATAGAACCAAGAGAACAACGTATAAGAAGACTACAGCATTGTAGAGGAAAATGACTGAAAGAATTAAGAACTATGATCATTGCAATGACTAATGAGGACTCCAGAAGTCAGATGATGACTCAGTCCTCCTTCCCATCTCTTGGCAGAGGTGATGGCCTCCTGGTGCATTATGATGAGTCATTTATTTGGGGACTTAGCAAACGTGTGTGCATTTGTTTTGCTTAACTGTGCTTATTTGTTTCCTGGGAAAGCTCTAATTTTTTTCTGGGGTTGGAAGTGAGGAAGGGTTATGAGACTTAGGCCAAAAAAAAAGAAAAGAAAAGAAAAAATAGAAAAGAAAGTCAAGATCGTTTTTTTAATACACAGAAGAGAGCAGAGGAAACAGGTCAGTGTTGGTACTACAGTGTTAACTTATGATGTCCTTAAAACCAGGGTTACATAATAGAGTTTCACAGTTCCATATACAATTCTCTTTTCTTTGTATATGAAAATGTTAATGTTTGTTGATTTTCAGATTCATAATTTTAAAAAGAATATTTTTAAAAATCATTATGTTATTTTCATCTCTAAGTAGATTGTAGCTGTCAGTTGTGGGCCAGGCCTGACTCGATCCAGTGTGGTGGATTGGAGGGAAATGAGACACTCATAGATCATCTAACAATTAACAAAAAGAAGCTCACTTAATAGCATGGAGAGGATTTTCAGCAAGGATACAACCTTGATACAGTTGAGTGAAGCTCCCCCTACTTTCACATTAGCCAGCAACTCATATGCATTTCCTCTCCCACTACTTCAAACAAGAGGTCATACTGATTCACTCCTGCCAATCAAGGCCAAAATAAACTTATAAACATTCAACAAAAGTTTTACTGAACAATAGCAGGATATTTAGCAAGGATATAATGGTTCCCTTGCCTCCAAATTTGCCATGATAGCACTCTTGGTCAGAAATATGTGCCAAACCCAAGGAGCCCCAGATTCCTCCTGTTGCTAGTTTTTTGTACTTAGGTGAAGAGGAAATTATTTCAATAGTTGAAACCTTAGTCCTTTGGACCAATGAATGGTTTCATTCTCTTTTAAGGAAAAGCAAACAATCTACCTGCCATGGACCCTAGTTCCTGGACCTAGATGTTCCTTCCACAAGCTCCACAAGACAGGGATTATTTTATATTTCTCTCCTAATTCCTACTAGGGACATAGTTGGCACTTATAAGTACCTGTATATCCAAAGTGGAATGTGTTAGCCCCATCTCTTCTGCCTTTTAAAAAGGCAGTGTGCAGGCAATGCTAACCGCTCCATATACTTATTGCAAACTGTGTAGACAGATAAACTTTACTGATGCTGAATTTTGTTTTTGATAAAACTGTCTTTTTTCTATGAAGACTTGTTGTGAAAATCAGAAGTATTTAACTTTGGAGAAGAAAGATGATTTTTTTTTTTTTTTTATCGTTTCTTTGTCTCCAGGATCCAAGTCAAGCAGATGAGGAAGCAATGGCACAAATGATTCGAGTATCCTAACCAAAAGCAGAGAGAGTGAGCTGATCCAGGTTCCTCTCCACTGTGTCCCATTATCCCAGGAAATTGAGCAGACCTTTCAGTGGGACACTCAGGATCACATTCTGCCCTTTTCTGCAAAACAGAAACCACTTAATTTTTCATAAGTGGTTTGGTATTATAATTGCAGTGATCTCTGGCGAATTGAAATTCCAAGGACTCTGTCCCACCCTTCTCAGTCAGGACTTCAGACTGTTAATGACATTAGTATTTCATATATTTGGATGGTACAAGAGACAAAAAGCCAATGAGACAGTACTACAAGCAGCACTTAATTTCACTGGTGAAGCAGGGCCATCCCAGGGGAGAGATACTGTTCAATCGTTAGCAGGACTGCAGTCCGGGAAACAACCACAGCCCGCTCCTTCCCACTTGGAGTTTGGTTAGTCTCATCCATCCATGAAGTTTGAGATTTTATGTGTGACCAACAGAATGAACATGTTGCATGCAGAGATGACTTTCAGGCAGAGGAAATTTCCATCCTGTGATGTGTAAAGAGCATACTGTTCCCTAAGAATAAGGTTCAATCAGCCTGTGATTGTAGCAAGAACCTGAATCCACCTGTTTGGTTTAATGCCAAGGGGAAAAAATGTACCTCTGGAGTAGAACAGTCAAAGACTCAGTAGCATTTTAAAATGCTTCTCTTCTCAGCGTAGGTGGTCTTACCTGCCTTCCCACACTGAAAATGTAACTGATATAGAGATCACTTGGATTGCAGATTTTCTCATTTTTCCCCCTATAAGGTGCTAGGGATGGCCAGTCCTAGAAGTTGCCATTCCTGGAGCAGAAAACAGAACAACTTAAATTCTTTTTGTGTTCAGATGCTGAGAACGTTCGTAGTCAGTAAAATGTCAAGAGAGCAAAACTGTAGGTTGCTGATCACAGACTTTTTGTAAAACTGTCCACCTTTGACAGCACTTCAGGAATAGAAGGGAGAATGCAATGATGTGTGTGTGTGTGTGTGTGTGTGTGTGTGTGTGTGTGTGTGTGTGT
>NW_020954589.1:3236886-3413149 GCF_900497805.2 Vombatus ursinus
TGTGTGTGTGTGTGTGTGTGTGTGTGTGTGTGTGTGTGTGTGTGTGTTTTATAACATGACTCTGGAGACCTGGAGTAGATTGTTAGGAAGTGAAGAGTGAGGAACAGATTCATACTAAAACCTAACCTAGCAAGGGAGTGGAAATTCACTTACTGTCTTTTAGTCTGAGATTTATTTTGTTAGTCCTTGGCCATTTTCAGAAACTATTGTTTTTACCCAGGTGCCATGGTTATTCCACGTTACTTACTGGAGCCAGTAATGAAATTTTGTTCCTGCAGCAAATCCCCTTGGCAGCTGATGTATGGATGCCTGGTTCCACTTGCTTTCCCCATTTGAGATGTAACCTTATACTTTGATTCAGGGGTCTTGTACAGAAAGGCTTTCACATTGTACCCTTACTGTGGGACCAAACTGGAAATAGATTCTGGAGCCCTCTAAACATCAGGAATGGAGCAGGGTTCCCAGATCTGAGTACCCATCATAAAACAAGCTTCCACCTCTTGGACCTTGTGGTTCAGAGAATTAAGGTGATAGTTTTAGAAGTCACTGTCTTTTGAACAAAAGTGGTAAAAATGTTCCATATTTCTACTGAAAAAAGCTGGAGCTAAGTATAAGGGGGAGGGGATGCTTTCTCAATTTTGTCTTCCCTGTAAACATGTTGCATGAAAAAGGAAGGGAAAAATTAAACCTTTAAAAGGAAATGAATCTAAAAAATAAGGGCTGTTATGGGGACAGTGGCAGAGATGTGGTTGGGTACATTTCCCTCATCCCAGGACTCATAGGTTCTGGAATCCATGTATCCAGTGTGGCTTCCAGATGCTAGGAGGTTCTGTCCCTTTCAGATGCTCCCTTGGGAAGTGGTTATTTGTTATTCTGTAGTTTTAGAGGCTCGGTTTACTTGATAAGAACAAAGTTTGTATGATGATGATAAAACAGAAGGGCTTTAGTTTCCTGGTTTATCTTTAGGATCCAGTATTAAAGGAGTAAGCCCATCAAACCTGATCTCTAAAGCTTAAGCTCATTAAGAAAATCGATTTTTAAACTGTATTTATTTATGTTTGTAAACTTGTACATAGTAACAACCCTGCAAATGTTCGTTACTCTATTTTACATATTTTAGGTTCCTTTAGGGTTTTTTGTTGTTTGGGGTTTTTTGGTGGGGAAGGGGGGTGGTGGGAGGAAAATACTTCTGTTTTCAATTTGACTTTTGCATTTAGAGTGTCAGGTCTTTTTTTTTTTTTTTTGGTGATCTTGAAACACCATGACTTTGCAAGGAAAGTTTGGGGTTTGTGAAATTATTTTTATTTGCTTCTAGGAAATCCTTTCCTTATTTGTAGGTGTGACTGTTCTAATGATCTTATGATTGAAAAAGTGGGTGACTGGATGAATGAATAATTGGCATAATGTATAGTGTTAAATTTCATTTGAGTACTTTTTTTTTTTTGCAGGATAATTGTGTGTGTGTATGTATATATAAATATAAATATATTTTTAAGTGCATTGTTACATATAACTTGTCCATGTCTATACCGCTGGACCAGGGGAATGTTTTCTGGGTTGTGGGTGCCTGTTAATAATGTCTTGGCTTTCATTTGTGACCTTAAGCTATACGAAGGTTTTTCCCCTAGAGAGGGGAGTACAGGTGATCATTGGTGACATTGGAATTCAGAGTAATTTCCCATTGTTATTTTTTAAAAGAAATTTATAAAAATATTAAAATAAAAGTTTGTGTTTTAGGGAAGCACTTTTATTCCTTCGACGCCTTTCATCCTGTGTTCATAGATGTAGCTTGTTTGTCTGAGGTGGCAGTTATTAATTTTGTAAGACATAAGGTTGTCCTTGGATTCTTATCATAGAAATCATCAGTTTGTTTTTTTAAGGGATAATACAGAAGTTAGATTTTATTCAATATAGATCCAGTTGGGAGATTTTCTTTAAAGACACTAATGGCCAGCTAGGTGGCACAGTGGATAGAGTACTGTTTGATTTGGGCCTCAGACACTAGTTGTGTGACCTTGGGTGAGTCACTTAATCTCTGCCTCAGTTTCCTCAATTGTAAAATTGAGTGGTTATTTAAAGTGTCAGCTGGACTGGAACCGATCTCTAAGCTGTGGGTGGCTGGAGCTGAATAAAGCCGGCTAGAGACAGCAATCAAACAGAAGTTTAATTTCAAAGTGAGGAAAGCGGCTTAAAAGCAAAAACGTGCTGAATCCCCACCCATAGTGGGGGGCCCCCGAGGCAGTGTGAGGAGATCTCAATACTTAACCGATGGCTGTGCAATGAGCTGTAGCCCTGACAATGAGGGGTCATAGCAACAATGTGGTAAGTTTGATTCATAGGATATTCATGACCAGAACATGGGTACTAAAGGTGCTTGTCTAGGGTCAGAGACCACCTGATACTGATGTGAAACAGTTTTGGGATTTTGCTGGGACTGAGATCATCCAGAGGGTGAGCACAAAAGATTGTTGCTATGCCAAGCTTAGGGCACAGCTTGCTTGCCAGATGGTGATCTAAGCAGGTGTGGCTCAAGAGTTTGAGCACCAGAAAAGCTGTGAATCAGAGCAGCTGCTGGCCTGCTCAGAGCTGATCCTTGACAGCTGGAGTGGGATGTGTTTTTGCTGGGTGTTACTTGCCCCATTGTGATACAGCCTGGGTGCCCTCCTGCAGTGAGCCACGGCACATAGCCTGGCCTTCTCTACCTTGGCTGCTGGCCACCACCTGGTAACTAGCACAAGAGCAGGCTGTCCTGGAAGACTGCTGGCCTTGTTCTGGCTGACTTCTATTTGCTGCTGAACTTGTTGGGAGCTGCTTCTGCCTTCCAGGCAGGTGAGGTGTGGGTCCTTGTCTGCCTAGCCTGCTTCAACCCAGTTGGCTTATACGATGCCTGTCCGCCGCCTGGATCAGGATGCTATCTATGCTATGTCTTGTTCCTCTCTACTGACTGTGAGGTCTTCCAGGCCCTGGCTGGCTGACAGCGAATAGCTGAATAGGGCCTACAGTCCCTGGGTGCTTCTAGATTCTGGCAGCTGGTAGGGTAAGGTTGACATTACTGGGTCATTGCCCAATGGTGGCGGTTCCCCAGTGAGCCCTTTGACGCCCTAGACAGTTCTCAATCAACAGCCGAGACAGTTCATTAGTTCATTCGGGGTGGAGGGTCCATATGCCAGTGAGTGAACGTCAGAGGTTTTTTTACCTCTACCATCACCTTCGTGGGTTTCTGCATTCTCCAACCTAGCCCCTTTAGCTCATCAACCATGTGGCTGAGGAGACTGCTTGCTTGGCTGATGCCACTGTTTACAATATCAAGTGCCATCCATGCTGTGACCAAGCTCCTACAAAGGAGGACTGATGGTATCTTATCCTCTAAAGCACTCAACCACCCAGCCACCAGGGGAATTCAGCAGACCTTACTACTTTGGAGAATGGCCTTTGACACCCTTTCCAAAAGTCCCTGTCCCTTTTCACACCTTAGTATACTGTCTTGGCAAAGAAGGTGGTGGCTATATTGAATGATTCCTTCTCTGGCTTGTCTTAGGGAGGGAGGATGGAAATGAGGGAGGGAGTAATATGTGTGTGATAGAGAATAAACTGTGAAAAAGAAAAGCTGTGAGAGCTTATCTGTGGGTATGTGTCTGTAAGGGTCTGTCTCTGGGTGTGTTTTTTTATTTGCCAGGGTCTGTGGGTGGGTGGGTAGGTCAGTCTCTGGCTGAATAGCTTTGTGTTGCTGTGAAGCTGTGTGTTCCTTTGAAGTTATGGATCTGGGAGCATGAGGGTCCTTTTATGTGTCCGTGCCAGGCTGTCCCCAGATGGGCTCATCTCTCAGCATGCTGTTCCATGTGACCGTGTCACAGTATTATGTGTGAGTCACTGAGAGGCATCATCTGCCTCTTTCCACAGTCTAACCCAGTTCTTCTGGCCTCAGGCTCCATCTCCTCTAAACTCCCAGACTGGCCGTTTATTGACAAGGGACATTCTTTTTGCCACCCCAAGACACTGACTTTGATGTATGTATATATAATAAAATATTTTAAAATTTTAAAATAAGTGCTAAGTTGAAAATTGTATTGAGAACCAACCAATCAAGAAGTTGTCTAACTTCTTTTAAGCACCAAAGATACAAAGAATGAAAACAATATCAGCATTCTAAAAAGGGAGACAAGAAGTACATAAATATAAAGAGAATAAATACAAAACAATTACAACCAAGGTAGTTTGGGAAGAAGGGCACTAGCAGCTGAGGGCAGAAGCAGGGTTCAGAAGTGGCTTCATGTAGAAGGAGTCCTTGAGCTATGTCTTAAAAGAAGACCAGGTCTTTGAATAGGTAGAGGTGAAGGGACAGTCAGTGCAAAGGCAAGAGAAGCGAGATGAGAGTGACGTGTGAGGAACAGACGATTTGACTGGGTAGTGGAGTGGGGGGGGGGATGTACAAATTGAAGGAGGTGGTGAAGGGCTTTAAACATGCAAGGAATTTCTATTTTCTCCTAGAGGCAATAGGGGCACCCATAGAATTTTTGAGTAGCAGATGCTTATGCCTCCGCTTAAGGAAAATTATTTAGCAATAGTGTGAAGGATGGACTGGATTGGGAAAATGAGAAACATGGCTCAAGAAGACCAATTAGGAGGCTTTTGGAACAATCTAGACCAGGGGTGGGGAACCTGCAGCCCTCTAGGTCCTCAAGTGCAGCCCTTTGACTGAATCCAAACTTCATAGAACACATCCTTTCATTATCACCTAGATTCTAGGTGAAAGGTGATTAGGACCTAAACCAAAGTGGTGAGAAGGGGTCAGACACAAGAGAGTTTCGGGAGGTTTCGGGAAGCTAGGTGGTCCTGGGTAGATAAGAGTACTGGGCCCGTAGTCAGGAACACTCAATTCTTGAGTTCAAATCTGGCTTCAGACATTTAATAGCCATGTGACCCTGGGCAAGTCACTTAACCCTGTTTGCCTCAGTTTCCTCATCAGTAAAATGAGCTGGAGAAGGAAATAGCAAATATAGCAAATGTTTGCCAAGAAATCTCCATATGGGGTCATGAAGAGTCGGACACGACTAAAAACAACTTGAGATGGCAAAATTTGGCAACAGATTAGATACATGGGGTGAGTTTGTGAGTAATTGAGGATAGTGCCAAGATTCCAAATTTGGGAGACCAGAAGAATGGTGATATCTTAGAAGTAGCAAAGTTTGGAAGAGGGCTGGGTTTTGCGGGGAGATAGGGGGGACGTAATGAGTGCTATTTTGAATATGTTGAGTGTGAGAGGTCTCTAGAACTTTCAGTTTGAAATGTCCTACAACTAGTGATATGGGACTGAAGCCCAAGAGAAACAAACGCTGGATATGTAGATCTGTGAATCATCTGCATAGATATGGATGATTTCACTGATGAAGTTAATGGAAAATGTAGATCAAGAGAAAGAGAATGTAGGTCAAGCAAGAAGAGAAGAGGGCCCAGGACAGCCTTTGGAAATGTTCACAGAGGACATACTATGGATGACGAACCAGCAGAGGAGACTTGCTAGGCACTATAAGGAAGGTAGGAGAAGTGTATTGAGAAAACACGAATGTATTCAGGAAGACAGGGAGGGATAATCCAAAGTAAACCCACATAAATCATCAGCATTTCTATATATCACCAACAAAACCCTGCAAGAGAGATAGTAAGAGATATCCCATTTAAAATAACTGCAGACTTTATAAAATACCCGGGAGTATGACTGCCAAGACAAACTCAAGAACTACATGACATAATTATAAAACTTTTTTTATACAAATAAAGTCAGATTTAAATAATTGGAGAAATATGAATTGTTCATGAGTAGGCAGAGCCAATATAATAAAAATGACAATTATACTAAGTAATCTACTTATTCAATGCTATCCCAATTAAACTACCAAAAATTATTTTATTGAGCTATAAAAAAATAATAGTAAAATTCATTTGGAAGAACAAAAGGTCAAGAATGTCAAAGGAATTAATGAAAAACATGTAAAGGAAGGAGGTTTATCAGTACTAGATCTTAAACTATATTATAAAGCAGTAATTATCAAAACTATCTGGTACAGGCTAAGAAATAGAAAGGTAGATCAATAGAACAGAGTAGACATACAATACACAGTAGTAAAATAATTATAGTAACCTTGTGTTTGACAAATGTAAAGATTTAAGCTTTGGGGATAAGAATACTCAATAAAAGTTGTTGGGAAAATTGCAAAGCAGTCTGGCAGAAACTGGGTACTGATAAATATCTTACACCATTTACCAAGATAAGGTCAAAATGGATATATGACCTAGATATGAAGGGAGACAGCATAAGAAAACTAGAAGAACATGGAACATATTACCTATAAGACATGGATATGAGAAGAATTTATGAATAAACAAGAGATAGAAAGCATTGTGAGATGTAAAATGGATAATTTTATTACATTAAATTGAAAAGTTTTTGTACAAATAAAACCAATATAGCTTAAGATGAGAAGTAGAACACAAAAGTTGGAAATTTTTTATAGATAGTTTCTTTGATAAAGGTCTCATATCTCAAATATAAAAAGAACTTTGTCAAATTTATAAGAATATAAGTCATTCCCCAGTTGATAATTGGTCAAAGGATATGAACAGGTAGTTTTTAGTGAAGAAATCAAGACTATATATAGTCATATGAAAAATCGTTCTAAATCATTTTTGATTAAAGAAATGCAAATTAAAAGAACTTTGAGATATCACCTTATACCTATCAGATTGATTAAGATGATAGGGAAAAATAACATGTTAGAAGGGATGTGGCCATTTTGGAGAGTAATCTGGAATTATGTCCAAAAAGTTATAAAACTGTGTATACCCTTTGACCCAGCAACACCAGTATTAGATCTATTTCCCAATGTGATCAGGGAAAAAGGAAAAGAACCTGTATGTTCTAAAATATTTATAGCAGTTCTCTTTGTGGTAGCAAAGAACTGGAAATGGAGGGGATGCTCATCAATTGGGGAATGGCTAAACAATTTGTGGTATATGATTGTGATGAACACTACTGTGCTGTAAGAAATGAGCTGGTTGATTTTAGAAAAACATGGAAAGACTTGCATGAAATAATGAAAAGTGAACAGAAATCAAGAGAACTTTGTCTACAATAACAGCAAGATTATTCAAAGAATAACTGAGAACAATAAAAATACTCAGAGTACTATAAATACTCAGATCAACTATAAAGGACCTATGAAGGAAAATGCTGTCCACCTCCAGAGAAAAAACTGATAAATAGAAGTATACATAGTATGATTTTACATATGTTTATGGATCTGTGTCAAATGGTGGCCTTCTCTAAATGCGGATTGAGGAGGGAGGGAGACAATTTGGAACTTAAAATATAACAAAAATCAAATAAATATTATTGGTTTCCTTTGTAAATCTATTTATTTTATTCATTTAAAAACATTCGGAGAATGGGTCCCTAGGCTTCACCAGGCTGTTAAAAGAATACATTACATAAACATGGTCGAAAACCTTTGTATTAGAACCTTCTGAAAAAAGGGATAGAGTTTTAAGATCCTTAAGTCATAGCTATGGTTCAATTTTAACTTTGAACCCTCAAATATATTTGCAATGAAACCACTGCTCAACATATTTATAAAGATAAAAACAAAACCACAGTTCTGTCTCTAATTCTCTCTTCCCTTCTCTGGCCTTCAACCAATCAAGAAGCGTTTCTTAAGGACTTATATATGCCACCTGAAGGCACACTTGGCCGGGTGAATAGTGAGCTGGCCTCTTGAGCAACTGGAATTCAAGTTCTTTCTCAATGACAGAATGACTCTGTGACCTTCACTTGACCTCTCAGTGCTCTGGGAAACCATCTTAAGTTTCAGAGAAAGCGCCTGCCTACCTGCATTGGTAGGGGAGGTTTCCTCCCCTGGAAAGTTTCCTATAGTAATGAAATTACACATCCAGTCCCTGCCCCTAAACCTTCCACGTGCCAGGCACTGTACTAAGGACCTTTCCGTTTTTCCAGTGCTTCACCTATGTCAAGTTTTGGCTTATTTTAAATGTGGTCCCTTTAGTATTTATTTTTTTCATATCATGTGAATGTTAATTAAGTTAGCCTCAAATCAATCTTCCCTTGAAACAGATCAAGGATGTGGGCACCTCTATAAAATACAGCAGAGACCTAACTTTTAGGATTTATTCCCACAAAAAGCAGAAAAACCAGAATAACTTTCAGATTCACAGATGCGTAATCCTGCCCGCCCCCTACTGCCAGGTGTAGCACTAAGCAAAATGCCAGTAATTTGCACTTTCAGGGATGCAAGGGAAAGGCACGCTTTCTGTGATTGCCTTTCTTCTGAGCCCTCCTTCCAAACGACAAACAACAGACACGGTTTTAGTAGTATCTGGCAAAAGAGAATGCCAACATTTGTTAAAGGCATTAAAAAGTAAGCCTGAATCAGCTTTCGTGGAAAAAGACAGATGAATCTCTAAAAGAAGACCCGCACAGGCACAGGACGCGCATGCGCACTGACATTGGTCCCCTAGGGATTCGCAGCCTTTGGCTGACTCGATTCTCTTTGTCGGACTCTGGGACTGTGTGCACCTTAAGGCTGCGCGTGGGTGCGTGGGGGAGGGGGCGGGAACAGTCCCTCCTGCAGCTTCCGATTGGAGGCAGTGAATCGAAGGGGATGGGAGTGTGCAAGCCGATTGGCTGGGTGGGGGGAGGCGGGGCCGCTGCGAGATCGAGTTTCGGAATCAGTCGCCCCTCGGCTGCCATGGCCAGTGGAGGCTGGCGTCTGTCGTCCTCCTCCTGGTCCTTCCAGGCCCGCCTGGCGGCGCTGCTGCCCGACCTGCTGGTGTTCGGGAAGGCCCGGGGCCCAGGGCCAGAGCTCACCACGGTGCAGGGGGTCCTGCTTGGCGTCCACGTGACCGGTGAGCGTGGGAGCGAGAGGTGACTGGCGGCTGGGCGGCCGTTGGGCCCCGCGGTGACGGTTACGGCGTCCCCGGAGGCCCTGGTCTGCGGACCGGCCCTCGTTTCTTCACCCCCTGCATCCCACGTACACGCCCACTCCCAGAGAAGAGAGGCTAGAGTCGCTCAGCCACGTGCATTTTTAAATTAAGCGCTTCCTGGATGCAGAGCAGTGGGTGGGCTGTGGGGAGGGGCACTGAGTGTCGGTAAAGCCCCCCATCCCTGCTCTCTTGGAGCTTGTACTCTAGTAGCCACGGATAACTGGATGCAATGTACAAAATCCTTTTGAGAGGCGGAAAACTGAAGTCTGAGAGGGAAAAAGCTTGTTTGTCGACAGAGGAAGATAGCTGGGGGGGAAGTATCTTTTGAATTGGGCTTTTAAAAAGTTCAAAAGGAGGATGTTCGTCCCGAGAGGATGGAAGGAACAGAAAGAGTAGTCGAGTTTCTTTCTAAAAAACAAAAACAAAATTCTCAAATGGAAACAGTTTATACAGACACTCCTTTCACCCTTCCCACCACTATAGGTAGTTGAGGTCTGGACATTGACTTTGACCAGGAAACCACAACTGGGTTTGCTCTCTAAGCCTTGTCACTGAGTTCCTCTTTCCTCGTGGGAATCAAGCCCTTGAATCACTTTGCTAGAGCAAAGGACATCATCAATTTTAAAAAAAAATTGTTTAGCACAATACCTGGAAGATAGAAGGTGTTTAATAAATATTTCTTGACTTATTTAATTACTCTGTTACATCAGTTCCACAAATATTTACTTTTCTTCTGGGAACTTTCTTTAGCTCCACTCATTCTCCCTCTCCTAAAGAAGAATGCAGTTTGTTGAAGGAAGAGGAACATGCTGGGTGCCTGGGGGAGGGTCACTCTCGGCAATGGCTGCAGCTCGTTATAAAACCCATGAAATTAGAGATTAGCTGGTAAGAGGTTGTCAGCCCAAACAGCCAAAAGCAAGGTCTTATGTGCCTTACTCCTTCCCTTGTAGTCCAAGTAACCAACATGTTAAAGGAATGATTATGTTTAGACGAGCCTTGGTTCTTTTAGACTGGCTCCTGTTTGGGGGGGATGGGAGAAGGGGAAATAAACAGCCCCTAAACCACCACTGCATGGGGTAATAAGCTGAGTGACTTTTGCTTGTTGGGTAGGACTTACAGCATTGATGGACAAGTTTAGCCTGACCTGCATTGCAGAGCACAGCATGGACAAGATGGCCCACATCTTCAGTTGTTACATTGGTGACATTGTGGAGCGTGAGTGGCCACTGTAGGGTGGGTGGGAGGGTTTAAGGCTCAAAGAGGTTGAAAGGAGAGGGTATTCAGAGTGAAGATAAACGCCACTTTCCTGAAAAGACAGTCCTCACCTTTGGTTTCTTAAAAGCCTTATAGAACTAGCCAGATTCTTACAGATAACTTTCCTTATCAGGCCTACAACCAAAAGCTGTATACCTTAGGCAAGTAATTTTTCTCTTTGGTCCTCAATTTATTCAACTGTAACATGAATTAGATGAGGTGATACAGTTCAGCTATGGCACCCTAGGATGCTACAATGTCCTTGGCAATAATTAAGGTCTTGACACACAAAAAAATTACATGCTAACCAGATTTTTTGTTCCTTTTCTTTTTTCCTACTGTCCCTAGATCCTACTCAATGCTCAATATCTGTAGACCCTGGCATGATGTGTCAACCAATATTAATTATTGTTTTCAGAATGTGTTAGATAGCAAATGGAGTAGTATATGGAGAAAAACTCATTAGAGTCCTTGTTTCACCCATTATTCATCACTTTGGTATATATATTTTTGTGTCTAGTACCTTTTGGTACCTGTGTCATTTCTCCCTTCTTTTTTGACTGCCTGACTTTCTTCAAGACTCAGTTCAGGTCCTGTCTTCTGTAGGAGGCCTTTCCCTGCCCCCTGAGATTACCTTCCATCTCTTTTCTATGTATCTTGTATATATGTGGTTATTTACATGCTGTCTCCCCCATTAGAATATGAGCTCCTTGAGGGCAGGGACAATGTTTCTTCAGTTCTTTGTATCCCAAGGGCTTAGCACAGTGCCTGGCATATAGGAAAGCTTAATAAATTCTAGTTGACTGACAGACCCTGCTCGCTTTGTTGCTTCCCCTGTGCTTCTGTGACTAACCAGGATCACTACTATGTGGCATCTACTCCAGGAGTTTAATTGGAAAGTGGAATAACATGCCATACTCCTGTTAAGAGCTGGCAGTAGAATTCTACTTTTTCTGGTTATGAAGTTTAGGATTGAGGTAGGAAAATGAGAAGTTTATTTGCATGGTGTCACTAAGGCATTTCTTAACCCCTGGAGGGGAGGTCAGAGGGGAGGCATTCTTCCCATAGCATTTACATCTGTCATCTGTTATTGTCAGCTGAACTCCTAACTATAGCCCATTTTTCTCTGCGCTTTTTTTTTTTTTTGTCTCAGATATACTCTGCTTTGGAGGAGATATCCTGAATATCACAGGTATTTCTTGATTATACCGCACATCTGAAGGAATTCAAGTGATATGTATGCCTACTTAAATTTTGTTTTTTCCTCCATAGAATTTAAAATTATTTAGGAATCATGCGGGATGAGAGCCTCTAGAAATGTATTTAGAAAACTGACAGGAAATTTGTCCAGCAGCAGTAACAGTTAGATGTGAAAAATTGGAGAGTATTCAGGCTGAGGGAACTATCAGAATCACTATCCTACAGTGCCCTAGAACCAACAAACTTTCTCAGATTTATTTGACTGAACCAGCCACAATAGTAGAATGAAACATAATTTTAAGCAGTGTGTTTAAGAACACGTTTTCCATATCACTTTGCATCACTCCTTTTCCCTCCATCTATACCAAATAGAAAAAGTAATTACCTTAATCTAAGCTTTTGGATTTTTCTAGTTTGGGATCATTCAGAATTCTACTTGATAAATTTTGCTTTTAACCTATTTAATGATTTCTAGGGGAAAAAAAAACAAAATAGCTCCCTAATCTAGGAAGAGATAATTCAAGGGAAGAGACCAAGAGTTTTGCTAAGACTCCCCAATAACCTACACTGATCCACCTTGGCGTTACAGGTAATGTGCTCCTGGCACTCTGGATAGTGGAACAGAATCAGCTAAGTGACATCATTACCTTAGTGGTGAAATGCAGCCTGGAAATACAGGAGAAGTTTGGAGTCTGCCATACCAAGGAAGGCCAGGATCTTCAGATAAGAATAGGTAGCAACTTCATCTGGCCAAATCCCCACTATGGAAGAATAGAAACGGAGTGGGTGGGGAAAATATATATCAAGGCCCTTTGGACAACATCTTAGTAGGAGTTCTAAATGTAAGGGAAATGTTGGTGTCTGGGATTGCTGCATATAGATATTTCAAATAACGTAGGATTATTCTGTATATAGAAATTATAGCAGATAATGAGGAAGGATCATATTCTGTTGCTGCCTGTAGTATTCTAACCTCAATTCCTTGTTCCCCTTACCTTGCCTATCCCTGGGCTTAGATTGAATTGTTTAGATATTTAGCATATGCTTCTTCAACCAGATCTGAGTGAACAAACTTTATTCATTTTTTGAACTATAAATAACATAAAGCTTCTAGAGCTCGAGGTAAAAAGCACTCGTCGTGGGGGAAAGCAAACATAATGTTATGCTTATTGTTTTTTTTGAGTTCACTGCTAAAAGTGTAACCGTGAAGTTTATTAAGCACTTGTGAGTATGAGCCTGAAATTGTAGTTATGTTGGACAAGAGGAAAGGGAGTATTCTGTGTGGTGCTCTTGCCCTAAGAATATTTCAGCAGCTTCTGAATCAGATACTCTGCTTCCCTTTTCTTAGTCATGTCCAACCTGCCTATTAAGAGAGCAAAATATTCATTTTTACCAAAACCACTTGGGAATTTAGTAGCTAAATAACTGTTTAGTTTAAACAAAACTGTTTCCTGTTGTTTTCCCCTTGCTAGTCTGGTGATCGTGCATTAAAGGACTCCCTACCTTTAGGCATTCTTGTAGCAGAAGATAATCTTTGGCAGGATGTCATAGTTGAAGATGAGTTAAGACTGATAACGTATGTGTAATGTAACAATAGTAAGATGGGCATGATAGATTAATGTAGGATTATGATATGTATAGGAATTGTAGCAGACAATGAGGAAGGATCATATGAACTTAAACTTTGGTGGTCCTAAATAGCACTGAATTATTATTATCCACTGGTTTGCACCATTTGACATAGAGAAAATTGAGACCTAGGAAGATTTGTCTACTTGACCAATGTCTTACGTTTGGAGGATGGAAGAACCAAACCTAGATGTACTTCACCTGACTTATTTTCTCCTAACAGGCCTGTCTGCAGGTCATATCTCTCAGGTTGTGGTTGGAGATGAGCAGAGGCAATTCCTCCTGGTAGTTGGGCAAAATGTAGATGATGTCCAGATGGCCCAGCACTTGGCTCAGGCAAATGAGATCATCTTGTCCTGGAACTGCTGGAAGCTCTGTGAACAGTACATGTTTGAAGTGGAAATCATGATTGAGCCTAAAGCTGTAAAGGTAGTAGGCTCTCCTCCTGTCTTACCTCTAGTGTAGCCTGCAGGGTACATTTGATGTATTTACAGGGCAGAATTCTAAGGATGCCTTAGCATGCTAATAGAAGATAAACTACTGGTTGTAGAACTTTTTTTTTTTTTAATAAGGAAACTTAATAATCTATAAGGCTCAGATTGGTAGGGATAGAACTATGAGATAAGTAGGATAAGGGAAGTACTAGAAGACAGAATCTCTATTGAAGGAGCGAGAGTGGTGGTTAGTCTTGGGATTGAAATTTTTTCCTGTTCTTTAGCTAAGAGATATGCGGACCATAGACCCATTTGATTTTGATGAACATTTTGAAAAGTGCATCGATTACCTTCCACATTATCCTACAAATAATGGTGAGCTGCTTTGCCCATTCTGCTTGAGAACTAAAGGTCAGAAGAGATTGTCTTTGTGGACTGAGCACTTTCCTTTTCTTTGTTAGTCTATCTGAGAAATGCTGTGGCTTTGAATCCAAACCCCAGACTTGAGCAAACCTTGCAGAGGCACATAATGGGAAACTTCCTGAAGAAGGTATTTCCTAAACCTTGATTCTCCACTTATGTGTATGTATGTGTGTATATGTATTTGAACTTTTCCAATCCATTCTCCAACTCACCACTATAATTCCTAATAACTATCCTTGTTTCCCTTAACACCTATATGATTATTGTGATTTTATTTCTATTGACTGTATGTCTTATAGTCTCACTGTATTTTTCAAACCCCAAGAGCAGAAATCTTATCTGCTCTTTATTTTGTGCCCAAAAAGCCAAGGCCATATACTCTCAAGGCCATAGTTTGCTCAGCATTAAAGTGATGATCTTTATAATACAGTATACACTTTCAAGGTGTGGGAGGGATGGAAGGCTGAAACAGCCCTGCTCCAAGATAAGAAAGAGATTCTTTTTATGCGTAAGAGGAAGGAGGGAATCCCCATTTTATTAGATGGTGGATGGGAGAAGGGTATATCATACGGCATCATATTGGGAGCGTCTTGGTGCCCCCCCCAGCCAGCCTGGGAAGGATGGCTCAGCAGCATGCTGGGCGGGGTGGGAAAGGTAGGAGGGGAGGGGCCAGGACATTGAGAAGTGACCCAGGGGCCATAAGATTTAATCTTGAATAAATACCTGTTGATTTATTGACCAAACATATGCATGCATATCTGCAGAGTCAGCTTTTCAAAAAATGATGATAATATGTTATCATCATGTAATGTTATCAAATGTAATCCTTGGTCAGTTGTTTTAGTTGTGTCTGACTCTTTGTGATTCATTTGGGGTTTTCTTGGCAAAGATATTGGATTGGTTTGCCATTTTCTCCTGTTCACTTGATAGGTGAGGAACTGGGGCAAACAGGATTAAGTGACTTGCCCAGGGTCATATAGCTAATAAGTGTCTGAGGCCAGATTTGAACTCAGGAAGATGAGTCTTCTTGACCGCAGGGCTGGTGCTGTATCCACTATGTCACCTAGCTGCTCAGTGTATTCCTAAACAGTGGAAATAGAAAAGGGACTTAATGTAGTTATTTACTACACTAAGACATTAAGTAAAAGTACTTAAAATAGGGTGAATTCCAAAAGGAAAAAATGCAGGTCTGGCTATAAATGGGCCATTTGTATATAACTTACTGATAACCTATATTCTATTATTCCTCCCTGCCCACTACCATGTATCATAGGATATGAGGTTATAATTCCCCAGTGTGAGCTAAATTAATGGTTACTTTACAGATCAGTGAAGGCCAGCCTGTGGAGTATTTATCTGAACTTCGCACTGTGACCATGGTCTTGATCAATCTCGAATTCCACAAGAAAGCTTGGATGTTGCACTTATGTCAGCAGATCCATGAAGCTGCCTTGTATATCTCCACAGCCATTAAGAATGGAGGTGGCCAGCTCAATCAGATATTTATGTTTGACAAAGTAAGTAAGAAGGGATCTAGACCCACCATTATTAGAGATGAGTGAGGAGTTTGCCTGAGGGATGGATGTGGCTCTTCTGCTAGTGTGCATTGGGCATTTAAATACAAAAGACCTTAAAAAAAACTTTCTAAATTAAATTCATTCAGGTGTCTTGCCTTAGTAAATTAATGGAGTTGAATCTTTTTCTGATGACATACTAGGGTCATCAATTCATATTTGCCCGGGGCTGGAGAAATAGGAGATTGGAATGATGTATTACTCACCCCAGCATAGATATACTCTGGAAGATCATTTTTTGAATAAATTCTGTAAAACAGCTTTTTTCCCCTTGCAACCTGGCCCTTTCTCCCAAGTAAAAACATAATTCTTTTTTTTTTTAAGGTTCTGTTTAGTGGAGTTCCAGTTAAATGAGATTTTCATTTTCATCCATACTGGTGTTAGAGCCAAGAATGTCTGTCTTGTTCATATCATAGAAAAACTCTGATAGGGAGATCAGGAAGAGGAGGGTACCACTTTCACAAGCTGATCTAAATATGAAGAGTTATGTTGCTTTCCAGACATATATTCTTTTTTATTTCTCCAACATTCCTCTCAGGGCTGCACTTTCTTCAGTATATTTGGCCTTCCAGGTGATAAGAAGCCAGATGAGTGTGCCCATGCCTTGGAGAGCTCCTATAACATCTTTAGCTTCTGCTGGGAAAATCTTGCTGAGACCAAGTGAGGAGGAAGGTGGGGCAGAGATAAGTTTCTCAAGCCCCAGGGGGCTCTCAGGGCAGTGGGAGGCAGGTGACAGGTATTGCTTGGAGGCAGAGCCACACTAAGAGGAGGGAGAAAAGATGCCAAGTGAAATCAGTCAATAGTGTTTATTGAATACCCACTACATGCAGAATTCAGCTTTAGGGAAAATACAGAAGAAAAAAGAGATAAGGTTAATGTTTGACTGTAAGCTAGCATCTGGGCCTGGTCTTGGTAAACTTTTGGTTTTGTTGGCAGATCCTTCTTTATAGTCTGTATACTTCATTCAGTTGTCTAGCAAACCAAAAAACTTATTTTTGTTTCAATATTCAACCCTCCTCCCCACCACTGAATTCCTATTTCCTCTTTAAGGGCAACTATTCTTAGCTTATATGCACAACAGAAATGACTTACCATTATCCTGGTGGGTGATCCAAGCTTTTTCTGGGTTCTTATGATCAGTGCTGCTGTACTTTCCTAGGTTCTCTTTGATGTTTCTTCACTTAGATGTTTTCCAGACTCCTGTTTGGTTTTCAGTGTTACAGAATCAAAATAATTTAAATATATATTGAATGACAGACTTAATTCCAACCAGAAGAGAAGAAATGTTCCCTCATAGAAGGGTTTTAAAATAAGGGGGAGAATGAACTAGCAGAGTAGGGAAGATTCTGAGCAAAGTGAAATAGAGAAAAAGTTGGCCAAGTGAGAAGAGCACACCTGTTTGTTAGCATCTTGCCATCTATTACCATGAGGCCCAGATTCTGCTACTGGCTTCACCATTAATTTGCAGAGCAAGTTGCTTTGACTCCTTTTAAACTGCATTTACTAATTTGTCTAATTAACAATACTTATGTCTTAGTATTTATATATTATTATATTAATAATATTAATATATTATTGTCTTATTAACAATACTAATTAACAAAACCTATGTACCTTACAGGGTCATCATGAGAATTAAATAATATCAAAAGTGAAAAAAGTTTGAAAGGCATATTTAGATGTAAAGAATTATTTGTATTGTTGCTATCATTAGCACAGTGCTTGGCGTATAGTAAGCACCTAATGAAAGTTTATGCATCCACTTTTTAAAATAATTCTTATTACTCCCAGTGACAATAGGCTATGTTTACAATTTATTGATTACAAAATGCTTTCACATACATTTTCTTATTTTATCATTGTAATCTGTAAAATTCCAGAACCCTATATTATATTTTTAGGATATAAACATTTTAAATATACTTTCAAACCTAATTCCCACCAATGGAAGAGAAGAATCATTTCTTTAGAATTTGATTTCTAGATTGGAACTTAGGCCTTTCAGAATCTTAAGTCAGAGGCATCTCGGTGGCACAGTACATTGTGTTCTGAGCCTGGAATCAAGAAGACCTGAGTTTAAATATGGCTTCAGACACTTATTAGCTGTGCAACCTTGAGCTAGTCACTTAACCTCTGCCTGCCTCAATCTCCTCACCTATAAAATGGGAATAATAATAACACCTACTTCACAAATGTTATTGTGGGGAATTTGTAAAATGCTTAGTACAATGCTTGACATGTAATAGATATTTAACAAATACTTGTTCTCTTCTCTTAAAACCATTATTCTTCCTACTTCTTTAACCAGAATATAATCTAGAATGTAATTCTGTTTTTGTTTTCCCCCAGAATATCTATTACAGGGTTCTGCACATGGTGAAATGTCATTACATCCTGTTGATTGATTTACTAAACTGAGTTTGTTATCAGATATTAGTCTACTCACCTACAGGGATGTGACCCAGTAGACAATCCTATTCATTCTTCCAAAATCCCACTAGTAGGGATTCAATAGGGAATGTTTGGGGAGTGTTTGTCCCAAGTCACGTAACAAATTCCGAGAGCTGGGGTCCCATTTAACTTATATGATTTTTATTTTCATACATAGTAGCTCAAGTGGGGATTTATCAATGTTTGTCTTTTCTGTCTCCTAGGCTTGTTTCTATTGGCATCACCAATGGCCCAGTATTTTGTGGAGTTATTGGTGCACTAGCCAGGCATGAATTTACAGGTATAGTTGGGCTTTGGAATCTCAGCATTGTGGTTAACGGGGTGGGTTCATTAACTCTCTCTCACCTTGCTGTCTCCTGACACAGTTATTGGCCCAAAGGTGGGTCTTGTGGCCAGAATGGTGACAGCTTATCCAGGGCTGGTATCTTGTGATGAGGTAACATATCTGCGGTCCATGTTACCTAATAACAATTTTAAGAAGCTTCCAGAGAAGAAGATGAAAGATGTCACCAACCCAGGGAAGATCTATGAATACTTTGGCCACAGGTCATGTGTGTAAGTGCTATCTGTGAGTGTCATATGTGAGTACCATGTCTAAGTGACATAAGTTTCAGTTCATACCTTTCCCCCTCCAGACCAGCATATAAGAATAATAAATATTAAATCTCAGTTAAATAACAATTTATGTTATGGTTATTGTGATGGTATAGAGAAGGGCAGATAGAGAAATAACATTGTCTGAAATCTCTAACTTTAATGTAACAAATATAGGGAATTTTTTCATCTTCCTATTCTGAGAGAAACAGTTAACAATAGGAAAAGCATTGCTGTCTCCTACTCTAACACCAGCTTTCCCAATCCCTTTAACTTACTTGATCCTGAAGGGAAAATAACTCAACTTTTTAACTCTAGTACAGGGTTCTGGGAACCTCTTGGGTTCTCAACAGAGACCTGATGAAGAAGATGATATTCCTGAATCCATTTACTTTCTTCCTTTTTCCAGAATGTTTGGGAAGAGACACCTGGCTAGAAATCAATCTGAACATTACCCTTTGTTGGGTAAGTTTGGAGAGCTATATTGTTCAAACCCAAATCTTGTGTGTGTGTATGTGTGTGTGTACATTGTATATAAAGAAATCTCTACAGTTTGGCCAAATGTGGGGAAAAAAAGAAAAAAAAATGGTTTACTTAGTTCTAAGTTTGAAGTCAACAATAAAAAAGTAATGTTTTTGGCTAATTTATGTTAATCTAAAAAGGACTTTCCATTTCTTCTTCTCCATGTTGACAGTACAGACACCAGGTTTAGCCCTGTCACTGATCAAAAGAACCAACCTTAAAAGTCAGATTGTGTGTGAGGAATGGAATGTAGCTTATAAACACTTGGCTCATAAACTAGCTTAGAGCAAAATATTTTGGAGGCAATAATGCTCATTTCCTGGACAATGAAAATAGCCTAACCAGTTCAGCTTTGTTGTTGTTGAGTCCTTTCAGTCATATCTGACTCTTCACAACCCCATTTGGGATTTTCTTGGCAGTGATACTAGAGTGCTTTGCCATTTCCCTCTTTGGCTCATTTTACAGTTAGGAAACTGAGGCAAACAGGGTAAAGTGACTTGTGCAGGGTCACAGAGATAGTAAGTATCTGAGACCAGATTTAAATTCAGGAAGATGAGTCTTCCTGACTTCAGCCTGGCTCTCTATCTATCCACTGTTCCACCTAGCTGCTCCCAGGGTTCAACTTTATGCTATCCTTTCTCTTTAAATCACTTTACCTTCTGTCCTTTAGCTGTTCATCTCTTTCCAGACCCCAACACTGGATTATCCCCTCCACCCATGTTCTCCTGTCCCACTTGAATGCCTGGTATATAGTAGGCACAAGTATATAAATGCTTATTTCATTCCCCATTCCCTCCCTATTGCTTCTGGAGGAAGTCACACAACTACACTGGCTAGGTCCACTACAAATTTATGTTATCTAACCTGAGCTAGGTCTTCATTGCTACAACTCAATTCTTCTACTCTTTCCTGTTTGACTTCTAATCACATTCCCTACAGAGTCTGTTGGAGACCTGGCTAATCAGTCCATCTATAGTACCCCTTCCCTCTTCCTTCTCTTCAAGGGACCTATAGTCATACTAAAATTGAGATCATCCATTGTGAACTGCCATCTTCTCAATTCTACACCTCAAATTTCCTTTCCATCATTCCCCATTCTCTCCAGTTTTAGAAAAGTCAACTTTCTCCTTGTCAAGGCTAGACCCTTTATTTGTGTCCTTGATCCCATCCACTCCTGCCTATTTTGAAGGCTTGCTCCTTCAGTAATCCCCATTCTATTTCTAATCTTTAGTCACAGGATCCCAGATATAGAGTGGAAGGGACCTCAGAGGCTGTGGTTCACAAGTCCTCTCACTCTAGAGCCAACAGGGCCTTTTTCACTGTGTCATGCTGCCTAAAAACACATTCAACTCTCTCTCCTCCCTTAACAACTTTCCTTTGATTCTGCCATCTCTTTAATTTTTTTTTTTTAGTAGCTCTATTTCCTTTCATAGCCACACTCCTAGAAAAAGTTGTTTGTAGTTGTTGCCTCTGTTTCTTTACATCTTAATCTCTTCTTCTGTCCTGGGCCCTCTTCTTCTTATTGTTCTGCACTCTTTTGGTAATCTCATCAGCTCCTTATAGATTCAATTATAGTGTCTGTGTAGATGATTCCAAAATCTACATTTCTAGCCTTCATATATCGTCTGAATTCCAGTCTCATATCACTAACTGCTTGTGGACATCTTCACCTTCATGTTGCATAGGTACCTCAAACTCAGCTTGTCCAAAATGGACCTCACTGTCTATCCCTGACAATCCACCCCTTTTCCTTACTTCCTTTAATCTAGTAACTCAGGTTCATAACCTGGTACTTATTTTTGACATTTCACTTTCACCCCTCCCTCCAATCCAGTTAATTGCCAAGTCTTGTCAGTTTTACTTCTACAACATCTCTTGTGGCTGTTGTCTCTCCACTCACAACTACTACCCTAGTTTAGGCCCTTAGCACCTCTCACTGAGACTGTTGCAATAGCCATCTAACTGATCTGCATGCTTTCAGCCATTCCCCTCTCTGTCACACAACTACTACAGTAATATTCCTAAAGAACAACTCTGACCATGCCACTCTCCTGATCAAGAATCTTCAGTTATTTCTTTTGGAAAACTTCATTCTATTTTTTTTATTCTATTTTTTAATTTAAAAATTTTTTGATAGTTTTTGTTTAGACATTATTTATACTTTTCCAATATAGATCTTGCCTTCCTAGTTCAGAGAGCTGTTCCTTATAACAAAAAATGAAAGCAACAAAAAATTCAGCAAAACTAATAAATACAACAATCTGACAATGTGTTCAGTGTTCTATACTCATAGTTCCCCACCTCATCAAAGAAGAGGGAAAGTATATTCTTATATATCTTCTTTGGGGTCAAGTTTGCTCATCATAATTTCATGGTATTCAATTTCAATTGTTCTGTTGTTCTTTCTTTTATATTGTGTCACTGAGTATATTGTTTCCTGGCAGTGCTTCCTTCTCTTTGTAGCAGTTTATATGTCATGATAATAACCCCAGCTTACATGCTATTGAGAATAGGTCATCAGAAGCTTTTATTCAGGAGTAAAGAAACAGAGACATACAGATGTATGGGGAGACTTCTTTAAGAAAGCAGTTACCAAATAGCCTTATAGCCAGACTGATCTATATGTAGAACTTATCTCATTGTTTAGCTTCGCAGAAGGATTGTCTTGTCATCCCTCGCCCAGCAACAATCCAGGGTGGTGTGTTTTTGAGTGTGAAGCACAAAAAAGAAGTGTACAACCCCATGCTCTAGAATGTGGAGATCTCTTTCCAAGGCTGCTCATGTCAGCAGACGGAAAGAAAGGAAACCTATGGCCCCTTTCTTTTTGCTTTTGCTCTTCCCCCTTTGAAGCTGTATTAGCTTCATTCAAGGATATTTACTTCCATCAGTTCTGCAAATGCAGAATCAGCAGTTGGGGTCTTCAGAGCAGGAGTTAGGTGGATTAGGTGAACATTAGTCCTGACACGAAGAGGGCTTGAATCTGTCCTTGGAGATCTGTAGTACAAGAAAAAGTACTAAAAGCAACCTAGTATAAACTCCCTAAGTTGAGGAATCTGGGGAACAGGTCCAGTTGGTATATTTTGTTGCCACAAAGTGCAAGGAAAATAAAAAAGCTCTGGATGATGTCGAGGTTGGTTTCTGTGATTTCTGTACCGGTTGATGTAGGTATGGATCAGAGTGCGGATTCCACCTTGAGAGAAATCCAGTGTGATTCTTTTGTCAGTGGGGAGTCGTTTGAGTGAAAACATTGTATTCTAGAGTGCTTGCAGAGAGTTGGCAATGATATTAGCAGTAATTTTCAGGGAAATAGATTTATTAGAACTTTCTCAGGTTTGCATACACCAAGGTCTGGCATCCTAGTACACACAATTTTAGGAAAAACTGAGTTGTGTGTGGCCAGTAGATTCTCAGTGGCATTTCTTCATGAGAAATGAAGGATGTAAGGTGTTCCTCGGATGGCAAATTGAAGAGAGACTTACCCTACTAGCTAAGTACTGGGCAGATACTTAAATACTTTTCTCAAGTTTGCAGAGTCAGAGTCTGTTGCTAGATGAGGAACCAGGCTCCCAAGGGGACAGAACATTGGATGATGTTATCCTATTTAACTAGTGAGAGGGTGATGGTCAGGCTGGGCATGGAAGGAGAGTAATAACCTTGACTTAGAAATTAGAAAAGCCAGTTGGAAGAAAGATGAGAGAGGCAGCATGGCATAGTAGATGGAGTGTTAAACTTGGAGTTGGGGAGACCTGAGTTCAATTCCCACCTTGAAAACTTAAATTTTATGATCCTATGCAAGTCATTTAGCCTCTCTAGCCTCAGTTTCCTTGTCTGGAAAAAAAAGAGCTATGGACCTGATGACCTCTAAGGCACCTTCAAGCTCTAAATCTGAGCCTGTGAGGGCAATGGCAGGAAAATAGTGCAGAGAATCTGGCTTCTTTTGGAGCAATTGATTTATTCTATATCTGCATTTTGGAAGTGGACAGTACACAGTCGTTTCAGAGAATGTGCACTATGGCAACATTCACCAAGGTCAGAAGTGGCTGAGGAGTCAGAGGAAGAATGATGCTATACTGCATATATATGCCAGTGTGTCATGTTGAGGTACTCTCCCCTGTGTTAGAGGTACCTCCTTGTGTAGGGTTGTTAGAGATAAAGGTTTCTGGAGCAAATAGGAACTGGCATAGATTCCTTCTTGGATAGCATGGCATATTGGGTAAGCTGAAGAAAATAAAGTGAGAACTATTAAATACATTGCCAGGGTTCTCAAAACATCCTACTAGGAAATAAAGGGCAATTAGTGGTGAACAGGAAAAGCTGAGTTGACTGCTGGTATGCTGTTTAGCAGGAGCCCTTTATTACAGTATGTGAGCACATGCTGATATCCCCAGCATGACATGAGATTGATTATTCATCTACCTAGGTCAGGAAAGGGTCACTAGTTCATCCTATAAACATGATCACATGGCAGGTGACAAATATGCATAATAACATCGAAAGAGAGAAAACATTAACTAGAGCTAAATCTTAACATAGCAATATACCTCTGTGGGATTGAGTCAAATGAGACCATACATCAGTCTAGAATCTCTTCTAGAAACTACTGCTAAAACTGCAGTGAATAATGACATCCTAGGCAGTAAAAATGCAGATCTTTTGCTTTCACTTCCCTTAAACATGTATCCTTCAGCCGGGTTTTGGGACTGAGGCGTAGCAAGGGGCATAGCACATTATATATAAGTACTGTTGTGAGGTTTCTTTTCTCTGGACGTGAGGAAGGGGGTACTGGGTTTAGGGAAGGAGACAGGGACGCCAAGGTCCAACTTGGACCTTTTTGCAGTTGTGATTCATGAGGCTGCATTTGATGGCCTTGACAATGAATATGGCACTGGCATTCAGCAGGATGTAGGATAGACTCTTTCAGCAGGGTTGGAGGGCATTTTTCTGCTAATGGATCTTTACATAGACGTCTCTCAGATGAAGTTGTGACATGGTGGATCAAACAGAGTAAAACTATCAAAATCTGTTGATGAATAGAGCTAACATTTCATTAGTGCTTTAAAATAGTTCAACACACTTTCATTTATTAAGTGGAAGTCTGAGTGATACGAGACATCTAGAAGTCTTCTTGACATTTGTATAGGGAATGTCATGAGAATCTCACGTGGTATAAGGTTATGTTCACAGTATTTCTAATCTGTATGAGAATGATGGGATTATCAGGCCAGTTGAGGAAAATTTCTGTCCAAATTGTGGCTAAGCATGTTTTTATGTTTTGCAGCTCCGTTGGATTATAGATAGACTACAGGGTAGTTATTGTATGTTAAGTGCCTTATAGGTATCTTTAATGATCCAGCTTGTGAAGGGTATGCCCCTGTCACTATAGTAAATGACAATCTAAATCTGGTAATGAGTCCTTAAGGAGCTTCTCGGAAAGTAAGTGTCAGTAAGAATGAGAACGTATTCCATAGGAACAACACGTGGGTAACTGAATGAAATCAACTTGTAAGTTTGCAAAGGCCCAAACGATGGGGAACCGGCAGCAGGTACAGTTTTTCCCCATTCCACGATTTGTGGACCACATAAATCGTGCAGAAGTTCTGCTATGGCAAAGAAGGAAAATTTGGAGTGAACCTATTTTATGTATTGCTGTGATCATTTCCTTCTCTCTCCCTGCCCCCCCCCCCATACCCTTAGTTTAGATGATCCTCAGAGCAGGTCAGAAGAGTAGAGAATGTGAAAGTAGCTTTCTCAGTGCCACCAAGTCACCAACTGAGAAATGCCAAAGAGAGTCTTTATGCAGAGAACTGTCTGCCGCCCTTCATCTTATTATTTTTTTTGATCCCTAGCTAGTGGTGACAGATCTGTTGATAGACAAATAAGAACAAAGTTAGGAGCCTGAGGGCCACGAGGGGCCACGTGTTCCTTAAGGCATCACTAGAATGTTTCTTCTAGTGACATTAGCTTGGGGGGAAGGGTCACCTGAGCTTTACATTTTATAACAGGTGAGGCATCTCCTCTATTAAAGGCATCTTACCTATATATTAGCATAACAGCCATTGTGGATATAGACACTAGATGAAGTGAGGAACACTCTTTGTTTCCATACTTGACCAAAAATATATTTAGAGTCAGTGTCACAGTCTTTGTTCTTTTCTTTTCTTTCTTAAAGCTATAACAGGCAAGAGGGAGTACAGTAAGTTTAACACTTTTAACAGAGTAATCATAAGGGAGTTTCTATATGAAGTGTTGGATGTAGCAGAGTATTTTATATCCAGTTGTCCTTGAGTATCCCTCGAAGGCAGGAGCTGTCTACCACAAAGAGCAGGAGGTCCGGATCCTAAAGAGGACAATCTTTCCAGTCAAGCCTGAGAGTGAACAGCTATAAAGTATCAAAAATAAAGTTACATGGTTCACCATCAGACAGTATAATTAACAGAGAATCAGCATTAAGTAGAGGACAGCTTGTCAGGGTCACGTTGGCTGTTGACAGCAAAAGGTTTTTATATTTAGTTAGTCTAGAGTTGGAAATATGCTGGCTTTTCCTTTTTAGAAGGAGCGCCATGAATGAATGAGGGATGGTCACCAGTTACCACCTTGTTTTTTTTGTTTGTTTGTTTGTTTGCTAGGCATTGGGGTTAAGTGACTTGACCAGGGTCACACAGCTAGTAAGTGTCAAGTGTCTGAGGCCGAATTTGCAGTCACCACCTTCTTGACAACAGGGCAGTGACTGGAACAGATTTGAGACATGGAGGCAAACCAGATGACACAGAATCCTAGATGGAGCTGTAATAAGCAGTGGGATAATGGTTTTTTTTTTTTTCTGTGAGTTAGGATCAGGACCCTAGGGCAATACTTTCCTCCTGACAAAATAAGGGGAAGGGAGGCTTGGGGCAAGAGGTAGTGGTAGAGCTGGTTTCAGGGTAATAAATGCTGCCTCACTTCCTTTAAACCATAGTAAAGGCTTACAAGTGGTGTCATGAATGTTTTCTTGTAGGAATTTGTCTAGGGTTAACTACCTAAAACTCATTGTCTGAAGTAGCCAGCTGTATCCCCAAATCCTTGTATCTGTCTTTTGAGAGTCAAGTAGCAAATTTTAAAAATGGCTTGAATTTTGTTAGTGGAAAACAGTTTTTCCTTAGCTAAAATATCATGGCTTAAATAAATGGGGGAGACAAAGCTGTGGCTTACTTTTAAAGGTTTTATGTCTACCAACCACAAAGTCATTGAGGAGGACTAGGATATTCTATTTATGTGCTTTTAGGGTCAGGGATGCTATCCATATTGGTCAGGGGTGGAATCACCATGGAGCATAATAGAATAAGTCCTTTTTGAGATCTGGGAGAAAAGGATTAGAAATTCACTATAGCCCAGAGAAGCCTTTACTAATTCCTCCTACTTATCAAAGAATTTTTGAGTAAAGGTTGGATCATTGGGGGCCATACATAGGCTACAAACCAATATTGCAAGGTTTCTCTAGGCATAACAGGCCTCATTAGTGGGTTATTAGTGGTCCAGTTTGGGTTATAGCAATTTGCAAGTCTATAATTCTTCCTGGAATTTTTTTGGGTCCCCCCTTTTGGGAACCTTTGGGTCAAATTACAAAGATTGCTGGGCACTAGGAGATGTGAATAGTAATGACATTGTCCTCAGAAGGGTTAAAATCCTGGCCTTGGTATGGAGGATAGGTTTCAGAGTGGAAAGGAAGATTTTGGGAATTGAACTTAAAAGAGTTTAGAACTTAGTTCAGGTTAGAAAGAGGGGAAACATTCTGTTTCTAGCCATGGAGCAGAAGTGGGGAGCCCAAAAGGGGAAAACCTAGAGGTTAATGAGATGTGAATTGGGAAAGTAAAAGTTGCAGCTAGCCAGTACTTCTCATACTCAGCAGGGTACTCTTTAAGGTATCAGGGTGGGTGGGTTATAATAGCAGTAGTGTGGAAGGGCTGCATTGTTTGCATGGAGTCAGGCAGAGTTGAGTGCATGTGTATGGAGTTGCCCAGTCTAGGATTTCTCCCAGCTTATGTTTGGATTTATATTGCTCTGGAGGATTACAGATGAAGGGCTGTGAACAATTTGTGGGAACAATCAATTTCCTTTTTACATATTTTAATTGTGATATATTTCCCATGTGAGGCTTTGTGGCTCTTGGCTACAGACTCAGTTTTGTGTTTAGAAGCTTCTGAAATGCCAGTTTAAAAAAGTCATCCCATTGGGTTTGGTCAGCTTTAGATCCAAGGAATTGGAAAGCTTCCCATAAACGTACCAATTGATCAAGATCAAATGATCCTTCCTCAGGGAATTGCTTTGAAGTTTCATCCCTGGAGTAATAGTTCCGCTTGTCCTGAAACTTACATGACTGGGGAGAGTGAATGATTATCCGTATAATTCTCTGGACTTTCCTTAAAGAGAGCTGGAACTTGTTTAGACTGACTCTGCCCTATCTCATTCACACAGGCAGACAAAAAAGGCTTATTCGGGGTGTCTGCTGTCACTCCTTTTCCATCCAGCAAGCTAACTCATGGAAGAGAGGATTAGGCTGTGGGAAATGCCCATGAGTTAACTCTGCCCCGTAGTGGGGGAAAAACCATATGTTGCTACGGGATCTCTCTTTTTAAGCCACCTCATGGAAGTGAGGCTCAGTCCAGGGGAAATACCTGCTGAAGTGAGTCTGTCCACAGAAAGCTTTTGTTGAAATGATGGTTGTTATCAAAGTGACTAGTACCTCATAAACCAGACAGTGGGGGACATTCCATGAATGTAACATGTAAATCTTACATGTTATAAAAACATTTCTCTACCTAAGACTTCAAGCACTGGCTGTGACAGTATTCATAGTTTTGCATTCTAACTAGTTGACAAATGTTGTAACAATTGTAACTTGTAGAAGTCCCCAAGCTTTTTGCTGAGTCCTTTAGGCACACAGTCTTAAACAGTCAGTCACTGATCTGCATTTCTCCCCACCTGAAACTTCCTCTAGCTGTGTCAGCTGTACCAGCAGGCAATATTTGTGGCTGGATGCTCCCTTGCTGAAGTCCCAAGCCTTGCAGATTCCCTAAGACAGACAGACAGACAGACAGACAGACACACACACACACACACACACACACACACACACACACACACACACACTCTCTCTCTCTCTCTCTCTCTCTCTCACTCTCTCTCACTCTCTCACTCTTGGGGGTACAAACAGTATAGAGAGCACAGATAGGCAATTCAAATCTTCCCTTCCACAACAGTTATCTTTTCTTCCTGAACCTAGGTGTATCTAGTGTGTTGTGTGGCATGCAGGTGCTTAAACAGTTTCTTTCTATTTAGTTCCACTCCAGAACAAGCTGGCATAAAATCAGTAACAGTAACAGAAAGGAAAGGAAAAAAGTTTTTCTCTGATCTGTCAGAAAAAAGAGAATCTAATTCCTTGAGTTTGGGCTTGGAATCTTCAGGTTGTCCCATTTCAGGGCTCCAGCAGAGATTGTAAAAGGATCTCTTACCTTCATTCAGTGGGCATTTGGAACTGAGAGGGATGAAGTCTGTAGGTCTTCCCCATGTGGATTCATGTGCTTGATTCCCAGCCAGCTCACAAAGAATTGTCTTGGCGATAATGACCATAGCTTGCACTCTGAAGGACAGATCAGCAAAAGTTTTTATTCAAGTATATAGACATAAAGACATATGTAGCTATGGGAGGATGCTCTAATAAATTCCTCCTGAACAGAGCTTGAGGGGAGCACTTTTTTATATTCTCAGAAGGATAGGTTGTTTCTATCCATTAGCATGGCAGCTTTTTAAACAGAATTACTACACTAGTAGCTAAAGAGAATGCTATAGATAGAGTTTACCTAGATTCCTGACAAGCTTTTAAAAAAGTGTCTCAGGGGCAGCTAGGTGGCGCAGTGGATAGAGCACCAGCCCTGAAGTCAGGAGGACCTGAGTTCAAATGTGCCCTCAGACCAACCACTTGACACTTACTAGCTGTGTGACCCTGGGCAAGTCACTTAACCCCAATTGCCTTTAAAAAAAAATGTCTGTAGTTGTGGAGAAGCTGAAGAGATATGGATTAGATGATAATACAATCAGGTGGATTCAGAACTGGCTTGATGACCAGACTCAAAGTGAGCATGGTGGGAAGTCTCCAGTGGACTTGCCCAGGGATCTGTGCTTGGCTCTGTGCTCTTTTAACATTTTCATCAATGACTTGGATATAGGCATAGGTGATATTCCCATCAAGTTTGTAGATGACACAAAGCTGGGTATAGCTAACATAATGAATGACACAGTCAGGATCCAGGGGGATCTTGATGGGCTAAAGCATTGGGTTAAATCAAATGAGATGAAATTCAATAGGAATAAATTCATTGTCTTTCACTTGTGTAAAACATATGAACTTCACAAGTACATGATAAGGAAGGAATGGTTAGCAGTTGTTCTGAAAAAAATTGGGGGTTTTTAGTGGCCTGCAAACTTAGTTTGTGATATGGAAGTCAAAATATCTAATGTGATCTTGGGCTGCAATAACAGGGGTATACCTTCCAGGAAATATGGAGGCAGTTCTACCAGGTCTTCCTTGCTTTGGCAGAATGTGTTCAGTTTGAGGCAATACAGTTTAAAAATGGCTTTAATAAATTGGAAGGTGTTCAGAAGGAGGCAGCCAGGATGGTGAAGGGCCTTGAGCTGTTCTCATGAGGATTGGTTGAAGGAACTGGGCATTTTTACCCTGGAAAAGAGAAAATCTGTGAAAGAGGGATCCACGATTCATGACAGATTCATGCTGTCTTTAAGTATATGAAGAGCTGTCATGTGGAAGAGAGATTAGACTTATTTTGTCTGGCCTGTGAAAGCAGAACTAGGCACAAAATGTATGGAAATTACAAAGAAGCCGATTTAGGTTAGATGTCAGAAAAAGCTTGCTAACACTTAAGATCTGTTGAAAGGGGAATGGGTTGTCTCAGGAGGTGATGAGCTCCCTCTCCTTGAAAGAGGCTTTCAAGTGGAAGTTAAATAACCACTTGTTGGGTAGGTTATAGTGGAGATTCAAGTATATGTTGGACTAGATGGCTGTTTAGGTCCCTTCCAACTCTCAAGTTCTGTAAAGTCTAGTCTATTGACCCTTCACTTTTCCATTCCCTGTACTTTTCATTCAGCAACCCACAATGTGACACACATCAATGAAGCTCCTACCTGCATAGGACATAGGTTATGAGACTGCCATATTACCATCTCCCCTTTCCATAGCTTGGGATAGACTTCCCTGCTCTTCCCTCTTCAGCTGTACCTAGGAGTCCCCAAATTCCTTCAAGTTTGAGTCCACTTGTCACCTCCTGCATGAAACTTTTCTCAGTCTCATCTGTTTTTAGTGTTTTCCCTTCCCCTACAGAATTACCTTGTATTTATTTTGTGTTCACTTATATGTATACATATCATTTCACTTTAGTAAAATGTAAACTCCATGAGAATAAGGACTGTTTCAGTTTTGCCTTTGTGCTCGGGATATAGTATTTGGCTCATAATAGGCATTTAATAAATGCTTTTTTAATTGAATTAGCTATCCCCTGTATACTTCCAGCTTTGCTTCTCATGTGGCTATGACAGTAGGAAGTGTTGGAAAGATTATTTTGGAAATTCCATACAAGCAGGGGAATATAAGCTTAATCCTATATCTGTGTTTTTTAAGTTGAATTCTTACCCTCTCTCTGCTTCTTCCTGGAACCTCTACCATTCCCAAGGCCCCTACCCCTTCTCCACACTCCTCACCCCTAAGCAGGATGTTAGGGAAATATACTTCATAAATTTTTCAGTGACTTTGCCAAGCTCCTTGGTTCACTTTCCGTACCAACTGAGAATATTTTCCAGAGACTCCTGCCCCTCTCCTTGCTAACGAAAGGATATCAATTTGTGTGTTGTAGATTTTATGTTCTAGAGCAGGAGTTTATAACCTGGGGTCTGTGAACTTTTTTATTATGTATTTATTTTCCTGTTTAGCATTTTATTTTTCCCCAGTTACATGTAAAAACAATTTTTAGCATTCATTACAAATTTTCTCCATTCCTCCCACCCTGTCCCACCCCGCCATTGAGAAGGCAAGCAATTCTATACATAGTCATGCAAAGCATTTACATAATAGTCATGTTGTGAAAGAAAACATAGACTCTAAAAAAAACCTCAAGAAAAATAAAGTTTAAAAAATATACTTCAGTCTATATTCAGACACTGTCAATTCTTTGTCTGGAGGTGGATAGCATTTTTCATCCTAAGACCTTCAGAGTTGTTTTGAATCATTGTATTGCTGAGAATAGCTAAGTCATTCACAGTTGATCATCTTGACAATAGTTGTTACTTTGTACGCAGTACATCTCATTTTGCTTCAGCCCATGCAAGTCTTTCCAGGTTTTTCTAAGAGCACCCTGCTCGTCATTTCTTATAATACAATAGTATACCATCATAATCGCATACCACAATTTGTTCAGCGATTCCCCAGTTGATGGGCACCCCCTCGATTTCTAATTCTTTGCTTCCAGAAAAGAGTTATCAATATTTTTTGTACATGTAGGTCCTTTTCCTTTTTTTTTTTTTTTTTTTTTTTATCTCTTTTGGGATACAGACGTAGTAGTGGTATTGCTAGGTCAAAGGGTATGCATGGTTTTATAGCCCTTTGGACATAGTTCCAAATTGCTCTCCAGAATGGTTGAATCAGTTTACAACTCCACCAACAGTGCATTAATGTCTCATTTTCCCACATCCCTTCCAACATTTGTCATTTATCTTTTCTCTCCTATTAGCCAATTTAATAGGTATGAGATAGTACCTCAGAATTGTTTTGATTTGCATTTCTCCAATCAATAGTGAGAGTATTTTTTGATATGGCTATAGATAGCTTTGATTACTTCATCTGAAAACTTACCATATCTTTTGATTATTTATCAATTGGGGAATGGCTCTTATTTTCTTTATAAATTTGGCTCAGTTCTCTATATGTTTGAGAAATGAGGCCTTTATCAGAGAAACTTATTTCAAAATTTTTTTCACAATTACTATTGCTAACTATATTTCCCTCCATCCTATTCCACTCCTCTGTTTATTCTGTTCTATCTCTCCTTTCACCCTGTCCCTCCTCAAAAGTGTTTTGCTTCTGACTACCACCTCCCCCAATCTGCCCTCCCTTCTATCACACCTCTCCCTTTTCTTATCCCCTTCCCCTCCTACTTTCCTATAAGGTAAGATAGATTTCTATACCCAATTAAGTGTATGTTATTCCCTCTTTGAGCCAATCCTGATGAGAGTAAGATTCACTCACTCTCCTTCACCTTCCCCTTCTTCCTCTCCACTATAAAAGTTTTTTTCTTGCATCTTTTATGTGAGATAATTTACGCCATTCTTCGTCTCCCTTTCTCTTTCTCCCAGCACATTCCTCTCCCATTCCTTAATTTTATTTTTTAAATATCATCCCTTCATATTCAACTCACACCTGTGCCATCTGTCTACATGTATACATAAACATACACACACATATATACATATATATGTGTATACACACACACACACACACACACACACACACACACACACTCCTTCTAACAACCCTAATACTGAGAAAGTTTTTATGAGTTACAAGTATCATCTTCCCATGTAGGAATGTAAACAGTTCAACCTTATTAAGTCCCTTATGATTTCCCTTTCCTGTATACCTTTGAGTCTTGCATTTGAAAGTCAAATTTTCTATTCAGCTCTGGTCTTTTCATTAAGAATGCTTGAAAATCCTCTATCTCATTGAAAGTCCATTTTTTTCCCCCTGAAGGATTATACTCAGTTTTGCTGAGGTGATTCTTGGTTGTAATCTTAGCTTCTTTGCCCTCCAGAATATCATATTCCAAGCCCTCCAGTCCTTTAATGTAGAAGTTGATAAATCTTGTATTATCCTGATTGTGGCTCTATGATAGTTGAATTGTTTCCTTCTGGCTGTTTGCAATATTTTATCCTTGACCTGGAAACTGAAATTTGGCTATAATATTCCTGACAGTTTTCATTTTGAGATCTCTTTCAGGAGGTGATCATGGGATTCTTTCAACTTATATTTTATTCTCTGGTTCTAGAATATCCAGGCAGTTTTCCTTGATAATTTCTTGAAAGATGATATCTAGGCTGTTGTTTTGATCATGGCTTTCAGGTAGTCCAGTAATTTTAAAATTATCTCCCCTGGATCTATTTTTAAGCCAGTTGTTTTTCCAATGAGATACTTCACATTGTCTTCTATTTTTTCATTCTTTTGGCTTTGTTTTATTAGGTGTCTTGATTTCTTATGAGAAATTATAGTCATTAGTCATTAGAAATCAAAGTCATTGGCATATATTTGCTCAATTCTAATTTTTAAGGAATTATTTTCTTCAGTGAGCTTTTGGACCTTCTTTTCCATTTGGCCAATTCTGCTTTTTAAAGCATTCTTCTCCTCACTGGCTTTTTGGATGTCTTTTACCATTTGGTCTAGTCTGTTTTTTAAGGTGTTATTTTCTTCAGTATTTTTTTGTGTCTCTTTTACCAAGTTGTTGACTTGTTTTTTGTGATCTTCTTGAATCACTCTCATTTCTCTTCCCAATTTTTCCTCTACCTCTCTTACTTGATTTTGAGCTCTTCCATGGCCTCAATTCATATTTTTCTTGGAGGTTTTGGATATAGGAGCTTTGATTTTGTTGTCTTCTTCTGAGCTTATGTTTTACTACTCTCCTGGCCTGTGCTCTGGTCTGTGAGTGATCACAAGCACTCTTTTCTGCCCTGGAACTGTGAGGCGGGTCCCCTCTCTACTGTGGCAGCAAGCTCTGCTGTGCTAGTGCTCTTCATCACCCTGGGACTGCCATTAGCACTGCCACCCAGATCTGAGTATGGGCAAAGCAACAAAGTCCTGCCTCAGTGCTAGTAAAAGACCCCTGTAATTTCCTTCTGACCAGTTGTTTGACCCCCTTGCCATCTGTGGGCTGAGAGTTCTGGAAGCGGCTGCTGCCATTGCTGATTCAGTCACTTCCAAGGCCTGCTCCTGGTTTGCTAGGGCCTGGTCTGTGCTGGTGCGGCCTGCACTGGACTCTGCTGCTCTCTCACCCTGGTGCAACAGACCTTTCCTGCTAACCTTCCAAGTTATCTTGGGCTGCAAATTTGTTTCACTCCATCTTTTTGTGGGTTTTGCTGCTCTAGAATTTGTTTAGGGTCATTTTTTTATTTTTATCTTTTTTTTTTTTTTAGGGCAATTGGGGTTAAGTGACTTGCCCAGGGTCACACAGCTAGTAAGTGTCAAGTGTTTGATCTGAGGTCATATTTGAACTCAGGTCCTCCTGACTCCAGGGCTGGTACTCCATCCACTGCGCCACCTAGCTGCCCCTTTAGAGTAATTTTTAAAGGTATTTGGAGGGCTTTGGGGGAGAGCTCAGGTGAGTCCCTGCCTTTACTCTGCCATCTTGGCTCTTCCCTCTTGTCCGTGAACTTTTAAAAAAGCTTATTTTGAAAATTCTATCTCAATATGATTGATTTCCTTTGTAAGCCTATGTATTTTATTTTGTATATTTAAAAACATTCTAAAAAGGGGTCCATAGGCTTCACCAGACTGCGAAAAGGGTCCATGAAGCAAAAATGTTAAGAACCCCTGTTTTTACAGTTTTTTTTGTTTGTTTGTTTGTTTGTTTGTTTTTTGGCTAGGCAATGGAGTTAAGTAACTTTCCCAGGGTCACACAGATAGTAAGTGTTCTATGTCTGAGGCCAGATTTGAACTCAGGTCCTCCTGAGTCCAGGGTCAGTGCTCTATCCACTGTGCCACTTAGCAGCCGCTCTGTTTTACAGTTTTACCTCAAGCTACCATACATCCTAAAACATTAAGTTTTGAGCAGACAAATTAAAAATAGCTTGCCTTTTAAAGGCCTCAATGGGTTTTCAAAGGACCATTATAAAGCCATCCTAAGATGCCACTCCTCAATTCATATCATTAAATATTAAGTGAGCATTTTTTGTACAAGGCAAAAATGGTAAGGACTCTGTCTCTTTCAGGCCGGGAAAAAGAGCTCGAAGCCTTTCAGATGGCATTGCAGAAATGTGTACAGCAGAAGGAAGGGCAAGCAGTTCTATATGAAGGTGCAAAGGGCTATGGGAAAAGCCAGCTGTTAGCAGAAATAGACTACCTGGCTCAGAAGGAGGGGCACAGGTGAAGACTACCTCTCTTCTATCTTCTCCGTCTTCCTCTCCCTCCTTCTCATTCCCCCTCCTTTCCTCCTTTGCTCTCACTCTCTTTCTAGTAGTATACCCCAAGCTCAGATCCTGGGCAGTTTACTAAATGACTCTTTTCTGTATTATGGAACTCAGTGGTAAACTACTATGTCAACAGGGTTTTGGCAATGGAGCTGAAGAAAACAGATGCTGGACAGTGCTTCTATGCCATCCAGACACTTATGGCTATCTTCTTTGAGATTGACCTGTGCCCATCCCATGACCGTCAACGGCTCCTCCGTAGCCACCTTTATGGGGTAGTAGAAGAATCACTTCACTGCATTTTCAATGACCTGTTCTTTGTGAAGGTGATGGAGGGAGCAGCTTTTGCTTAAATTGGCTGATTGACTGATGTTGGTTCTTATTAATGACAGCATTTGGGATCGAGTTATCCTCCAATATCGTTTGGATTTGCCTCCTAATCTAGTGTTCTTAGGCCATGGTGGTTTTTAAAGCATTGCTCCTTTCATGATCTGGTGTCAGCCCTGACCAGCAGATGTAGCTCCTATTAACAACCTGACTCAGAAGTACAATTCCATAGTCCACAAACCCGTTTCTTTTCCTACCTTGATTTTACCAGTTTCACCGACTTGTCTTGGACTGCATTCATAGGTGATGTTATATCATGGATACTACTAATCATTCATCACAGGGTTGGTTTATCAGCCTGGGGCACTGACTTTGTACTAAAGATATAGAAGAAGAAATCCATCTTGGCTTCTCATAAGCTTGTGCCAGGAAATGCCAGTAGTTTTTTTTTTTCCTAAGCGCTCTGATAGCCAAACCCAATCCTAGAATGCTAGAATTGCCCAACTGGACCCTCGGCTGTATGCTTCAGAAATATTCCACAATCTTGAGTATGCAGTGGTCTGTTCCATTAGGGATGGTCTTACAAATTTAAAACTTGCGTATTTCTCAAAGTGGTGGAAAGAATATTGGATTTGAAATCAGAAGGTTTGGTTTCAATCCTGGCTTTGCTGCATAAATCTTGTGTGACTTTGGACAAGTCAGTTGAAGTTGTTTTGACCTTAGTTTCCTCATCTTTAGACTGAGGGGGCCCATACTAGGTGATCATCTATGTCTTTTCTAACTCTAAAATCCTATGCATTCTGTAAGGGAGTTCCCTTTCTCCTGTTCTTTACCTATCAAAACTGAATATTCCTCAGCTGATAGTTCTCTTTGGGTAGTCTCCCTGTTTAAGTGTTGCTGATTGGGTAGGTGCTTTAAATGGTAATTCTTGAATTATCTTTCTGGCCAGTTTCCCTTGTCCTTCATAGTTTCCCACATGGATGACCTAGACAGACAGAAGAAAGTTAAAGCCTGTTTGATCCAATTGCTTCAAGAGGTGGGTCCTTTTGCCATATGCAAAGAATTCTATCCATATTTATCCACATTTCAGCTTAATCAAAATAAAGAACCCTTTCAGTTTCTTGCAGTTATTACCACCTATTTTGCTTACTTCCTCTGTTCACATCGCTGTCTCTAATATTAATTTTAAATATAAACTGTAGCCCCATAGGAACTCATAATATGCATGGAAACTAAAACACTTCATTACTTCACCTACTGCAAAGGAATGGGAGGCAGAAAGACAGCAAACTTAAGAAACAGCCACTTTGCTTACTTAGAGTGTTATTTGCCTCGTTCTGAGATGTGGTATTTATTCCCATCACATTCTTGTTTTTTTTTTTTGTAAGCCCCTAAAATGTCCCTAATTATGGTAATAAGTAGTAAACTAAACCACAAATTTTGGAATTAAATTAAACAGAATAAAGAACCTTTGACATCAATTCCTAAGACCCTTGAAAGTGACCAGAAACCCCCTACTGAATCTTTACCACAGTCTCTCTCCTCATCCTCAATCTATTTTTTTTAAAAAGCTCTATCATTATCTTTTTTTTATACCACAATTACTTCCCTGTAGTCCACACTTCCATATAACCCTCTCTTATAAAAGAAAGGAGTTAATTCTGCAAAACCAATTGGCTCAGTGATCATGTCTGATATAGTATGCAACATTCCACGTGAACAGCCTTTTGCCTTCCTGAAATGAGGGAAATGTGATTAAACATTTTTTTTCTCACATACTACCATTTCAAATAAGTTTTAAAAACTACTTAATCCAGCAAACATTTAAACCCTTACTCTGTACAAGGCACCCTATTAGGTTCTTGTCTCTGCAAAGGCAAAAACAATATAGTCATTGTGTATAGCACACATCGTGCTGGGAGGATACAACATAAACATAAATGAATAACATAAAGTAACTTCAAGAAAGCGATAATCTTAATAACTGGAGTGTCAGGAAAGGCTTCACATAGAAAATGTCACCTAGGTTATGGGGAGAAGGAATCTAGGAATTTTATGAGACACAGGTGAGCAGGGAATATAATCACTTAGTTTTATTGTGGGTTTTTTGTTTACTGACTAGTAATATATCAGCACTATTTTCTAAGCTCATTTCACTGCATATATTTAATATGAGTTAAATATCTTGTGGATTAGTATGGGAACAAAATAATTATTTTTAACATTGCATCAATGGGGGAAAGTATTCCCAGTTCTAAACATTTTAACAAGCATTTCACAATGCAGCTTGTTTGAAAGGCGAAGGCTGTTGGTGATGCAGGGTTTCACAGTATGTCAGGAAATAACTCTAAAGCAAAAGACATCAGTAAAACTCTCTAAAAGTTGGAGATTGGCTTTCCACACGTTTTCCAGTTTGAATTAGTTCTCTAGATTGTTCAGTTTAATTTGCCTTTTAAACAACTTTGGTCTGAGTGCTAATAGAAAATTAATATTTAAATTGAATTCCGTAAAAGGTTCAGCAAATCAGAACATTTCTTTCCAGTTTTTTTCTTATTAAAATTCCTGTGTATTAAAAGTATGAGTACAAAAACACAGAGACAAAGAAAAGTTGTTTTGGTGTTGCCTGCTATTTTGATTTATCCACACATTTGTGTTTCACTTCCATTATTGTAGAAAATTGAAAGTTGTTAGGTAATTTATATGCCAAGTTTTCTATTTGCAAAAGATTTCCTTTTTTTTTGCATGCTCACTGGATGTGATTACCCAAGCAGCAGGTATATGTGGGACTCTGCCTTGGAACAAACTAAGTTTTTGGTAGATCAAGAAATGTTTTCAAAACGTTTGTGCTGTCTTAATAGACAACTTCTTTCCAGTTTTTTTCAGACATCTTAGACATATTTTTTACATTTTAGTTACATTTGCAACTCAAAAGAAAATAACTTATTTCCTACTCATTTAGAGTATTTTCTGTTCTAAAAATTTCTTTAGCAAGTAAATGTGGGAGCCATATGTAAAAACAGCTGGGAGAAATAGAAAACTGACTTTAGAGTCAGGAAGATCTGGTTTCAAGTGCTACTATTGTCATGTACTGACTTTGTAAACCTGGGCCTAACTATTTAACTTATCAGTGCTCAGTTCTCTTGACAGTTCTCTAAGATTGTAATTTGCAGAGCAATTGCTGATTTGCTCACTAGGAATTCCTATACCGATTAAGTCACGGGTCTTATAAAAAAAAAATGTTAAGTATTAGCTGGACATAATAATACATTTCTAGAGTCCTGCCCTGTGTTGAACTGGCCTTAAGCCCCATTGGTGATGGATGTATGAATATGTTGACTTTCCCAGCTTTAAAAATACTGGTTTTCAAATAAGTTAATAGTATGAAATTCCCAGTAGGCTTAGACGTTTGGAGCTTTTGTGTCTAATTTAGAAATCTTTGTTCTTTCTTTGCTGTTGTTTTAAGGCAGTGAAGGAAGAATCACTGATTTTCCTCATTGATGAGGCCCAGTACATAGACACAGCCTCTTGGGAGTTTTTGGTGACATTGCTCTCCAGTGTTCCTGTTGTCGTGGTGATGGCCTTATCTTCCACATCTGCCCTGTGTAATTTGGCACAGAATTTCATACAAAGCCCCCAAGCTGCCCATGTGACTCTGCCAATACTCGTACCTTCCTTACTGTTGGAAATGGTGTGTCAGGATCTGGGAGTGGTGAGCATCCCCCGAGAGCTGCAGATGTGAGTGGCCAAGACCGTAATATAAGGGAGCAGGTCCAGGTCTCCCTTACACAGGGAATGGGAAGGGTACTCTTAAAGATAGTGGGCTTAATGACAAATTAGTACCTGGACCACACACATATATATGCATACACACACGCATACACATAGACACACACATAGACACACATATACATAAACATACACACACATACATATACATATATACACATAGACACACACATACATGCATACATATATATATATATTTATATATATGAAATCAACTTTTGGCGAATGTGTGGGATCACTTTGTGAGTTGTCTGTAGCTAGGCCAGCTTCTGCCCTGTCCCCAGGACCCCTTCCTAGAGACTACTACTTCATTAATAATATAAGACAAAATTAGGAAAATCAATCTCATAATATTGCTTAACATTTTTATAGCCCTTCAAAGCTAAAAAGAAATTATTTCTTATAAATTATTTACTATTTTATATCATCTTTGCAATTGCTTTTGTCAGTGCTGATTATATAGACATCTAACTGTGAACTAGCCTTAAGTCCCCTTCACATGGTCTTTAGTCAGCCCCTTACATTTCTCTCTTTGCAGCTACTTTCTCCACAGGAGCTTTGGGGTACCCCTCTATTGTGAGGTCTTGCGCCAGAGCCTTCTTTCCTGGGAGGTGCTGCTCTTTCATGTCCTACAGAAGGAGGAGGAGGAGGACAGTAAATGGGAGATGCTTACCAGTAAGCTTAATTACCTCCTACAGGTTCTTCCTAACCTGCTGGAATCTCTTTCCCAGGATTAGACCATCCCATCACTCCCTTATGGGGCAGATGCTTTTTCTTACTGATAACTAGGGTTTATTTTGTAGAATAATAAGCTGTTTCTTCCCAAGCCTCTTAATGGTGCCCTCAGTCAAAGTATTTTTAAATTAAGTTGATGGCAACACCTAATACCAATGACTTAGTTTGGCCAGACAATAGTGGGTGCAATATACATAAATAGAATCAACAAAAATATTAGCAGTACATAGTTAAAATGAGGAAATGACATAAAAGGTGACTTAGATTTTGCAAGTTCAGAGTTTGAGTTGAATAAACCCAGGAATACTTGGAACTATGATGTAAAGAAATGGATATAGTAAGGTGAACAGAAAGAAGGAGGTTGTTGTGTGTGTGTGTGTATTATACACACATATATATGGAACAGCCTATAAATACATATATATACACACCGGTAATACATATATATGGTACACATGTGTATTATACGTGTGTATATTTTATGCGTATGTTTTTATATATTTGTGTGTGTGTGTGTATGTATGATCGAATGACAACCAAAGGCTTGGAAGCAAGAGAATAAGGAACTATCAGGAGGAGCCATAAAAAGTCATTGTGTTTGGCAAAGATATAGATTTGTTATTATTAGCAAATAAGAACAGACAGGGAAGGTGAAGATAGTTAATTTTAACTTAGATTCACTCTGTCTTCATCCTTTTTACCTCTTAAACAACTCCTATATCTTTTGATTTGAAACCCAAATTACTGAGCAATGATACTATCCACAGGCCAACTTCTCTCTCTCCATAGCCAGTGCCACCAAATCAGCAATGTATAAGGTTTCCCCCACCAGCTCTGAAGAGGAGCTTTACATCTGTACTGTCAGGGAGGATGTGAATCTGGATACCCTCTTTCTTCCACCTTTGTTAAAAGGTGAGTCCTCTATAGACTCTAAGTATATTGATTTCAGATGTCTTTGTCCATCACTAGCTTTCTGTGTAACCAAAGGTAAGTCATTTGAAATCTTTTATCTTCACTTGCTTTTTTACCTTCACTGAGCTGAAAGAAGAATCTCACTTCTAAGAGAAACAACAAATGAAATTGGCTAAATATATTCTTATTGATTTCTTTTTTTACAGAAATAGCAGTAATCCAACTGGATGGGCTAAGCCCTGCACAACAAATGTTGGTCAAGTGTGCGGCCGTCATTGGACATACGTTTCCCACAGACCTTCTGCAACGTCTCCTTCCTGGATGGACCAAGAAGAAGATGCAACAGGTGTTAAGGTCTCTTATGGAGTTACGGGTGCTTTGCTTGGTCAGCAAAAGCCAGGAGACTACACCTAGGTCAGCCCTGACTCCCTGTTCAATCCCACTGATAGTCCAAGCAGAAAAGCAGAAGTGGAAGTTAGGTGAGTAAAGACTACTGCTTGATTCTTAGTCTTGGAAACAGTTTCAAATGAGGGCTCCTATATTGACATGGGAGGACAAAGCCTTGTCCTGGGCATTGAGTGGAAATATTAAAGAAGGAGACACAAGTCTATAAAGGTATTCAAAGGGAAGATGGAAAAAAAAATTAAAGAAACATGAATGTAGGCAAAAAAGAATTCATAGGCCCACCCTATATGTTACCCTTCACAATATTGTTTAGCTAGTGTCATATTTTTAAAAAAGTGATTAAGCATATTAAATATGGTATGCTTTATAAGTCAGACTAATATTTAATCAGATTTAAGTTGTTCCTGATGTGTCTCATTCCTGGAATGCCCTTGCTGCCCCCTTTTGCCTGTTGAATTACTAGCCAGTTTTAAAAAACCAGCTCACATGTGTCCTCCAGGAATGGTTCAGTGATCCCTGTCCACAGCAGCCTTCCTTTAAAGTCTTGTAACATTTTGTTGGCTCCTCTATGAAACATTTAAGAATTATTTTATATTACACTATCTGTGTGTATGTCATTTCCTCCTACTGGAATGTAAAATATTGGTATTCATATGGATATGTATAATGATTTAGAAAATCAAATAATATCACCTCACATGTGTATAGCCCTTTGTTTTACAAAGCATGTTCCTCACACTTGTGAGCAAGTAGTGATGTGAAGACACTGTGGTTTGTGGAGATAAGTGACCTACTCAAGGGCACTCAACTCACATGCGTTCTAGCCAGGTTTCTCACCCTCAGGCCTAGTACACTTTTCTACCACATAACCCTGCTTCCTAAGGAGCTCTCTGGAGTTTATCACTTGTGTTCTTTCTGTGTACTTTTTTCCTGTTCCCTCCCTTTTGATAGGAATGGGCAGCATCACTTTGAGGTGAATGCAAAATTTCTGGCCTCATTGACTCTCCCTCCAGAGTAGTGATAATGTCGGTAAGCATTTGAAAACAACGTTTGCTGTGCATAAAGAGGACGATATTTTAATGGATAGAACACTGAATTGGGCAGAGGGCTGGAAGTTGAGTGAGAATCATCTCTGTGAGTCTAGTTAGTATTTTGTGCTCTTCAAAACCAGAAGTTGTCAGGGAGCTTTTATTTCAAAGTGAAAAAAAAATGCTTTTGGATTGTGTATTGCTTTGCATTGACCTTGCTTCTACTGTTTTGCATTCATTATTCAGATATTCATTAAGTGCACATAATGTACAAAACACAGCTAGGCTTAGGTGGAGGAGCTACAAAGATAAAATAAGACAAGGTACCTGTCCTCATGAAGTTTACATTCTAGTAAGAGGAAGAAACACATACACAGGTAATAAAATACAAGTTTTTCATAGAGAGGTATAAAACAAAGTGCTTTGAGATGTTAGAGGAAGGAAGGTTGTTGTTGATCAGGATCATTGAAGATTTCAAGGAGGATGCATTTGAGTTGCTCTTTAAAAAACTGAGTAGGAATTCAAACCTAGTGATTTGAAGTCAGAAATGGGGGTTTAAATCCAAGTTCTGCTGTTTACAACCTATATGTCCTTGGGCAATGCATTTAATGTCAGATTCCTCATCCATAAAATGTAAAACCCAGTGATTTATAAGTTTCTTTCTCCTTCCAGCTCTAAATCCTAAGATCCTACATAAGCTTCCATATATTTAATAGAGAGCTTTCTATAGTGTAAAGAACAGGTGTTTTAAAGAGTATTACCTTGATCCTTTTCTGTTGCAGATACAAGTCCTACTGCTCTCAGAATGCAAGGGGAGCTGTCCTCTTCTCCATTAGCAGTACTACAATTTGGAGTACCTCTACTTCGAGAAGCTGCATGGGAGCTGTGGCCCAAGGAGAAGCAAGCAACCTTGCACCTTGAATGTGCAAGATTCCTCCAGGATTGGGCCTGCCGATGTGAGAGTTGCAGTGGAGGGGATTTTGTCCCCTTCCACCGTTTTGCCATTGGTCCTGTCCAAAGCTCCTTTGCAACATCCTGGTTTTGCAGGGCTCAAAATAGCAGCTCTCAGCTCAGAGAAGGGATTCTGACCACGTTGCAGAAGCCCTCTACCCAAGGTAATCATGGGGTGACAGAGAGGACACATAATGGTAACATCTCCCTGATACCTTGTGGTCATATTTGTGCTCTTCTTTTTCAAAAGACTATAATCAAATAATGAAGGAAGAGAAGAAGGATGGAAAGAAAGTACAAGTGAGAGAAACCATTTTTTTCCTTTAGAAGTAAACAACAGATATGATAAAGGAGGAATTATAGAATGAATTATGGGATGAGTAAAGAGTTAAAATGAGAGGAAACCAATGGCCATGCTTAGAAACACTGCTTTCCAGCTTGGTATCACAAAAAGGTTTTATCATCATTTTTTTACTTGGCAGGCTTCATTTCTCTACCCCAATCTAGTCTTCTGACTTCTGTTATGGGTACTGACTGCAAAGCCACCTCTCCATTTCTGTTTTAGATTGGACAGTTGCACACTCAAATGATGCTGAAGGAATAATGAAGACCTTCCTAGCAAGAACATATTCAGCAAAAACTTCACAGGCCCCAAGCCAAGGTATTTTCCTTATCTTCTCCCTGTTAAAGAGAGAGAATAACAGTCTTAAGTGGAAATTAGTCTATCACATTGATTGAATACTCATTCAATGTAATATCACGTATTGGTATATTAAGAAATATATTAAACATTGCTGTGTTAAGAAATATTAAGAAAGGAGACTAATATCTTCCACGAGCTTTCAGGGGGTTTGGATAAATATATAAAAACACAAATGACAGAGATATAATTTCCAAATACTCCACTGGAAACCTCAAGCAGACGATTCCTTTCCCCTAAATGCATTCTAGTGCTCTATAGATCATTAGCAACTGGACAGAGAAATAGGGAAAAATAGAAAAACATATAGTTTAATAAATTGACTTAGGAGCCACTCACTATTGGAGAACAATCAGAAATTGTTAGAGTAGCTCTGAAATTGTCAGTGTGAAAATGAGATTTGATTTGTAAAGATTATGTTCAAGTACAGAAAAATATCTAAAGCACAGGCTACCTGAATAACTATATAGAAGTACTTCAGGCAGTGGAAAGGATAAAGGAGAAGGAAATATTTTTGTTTTCTGAGAAACTCCTTTTGCTCCCATGTAGCTCATGTAGGTTTTCACATAGAATCACAAATTCTCTATATTAGCTGGATCTTCCTGAGGTCATCTTATTCCTGCCCTTCCTTAGGAAGTATAGCCTCTCCTCAAGGCCAGACATGGAATGCCGTCCTTTGGAGATGGGATTCAGTGGCCTCCCTCAGCTATTCCACTCAATGATAGGAACATTCTTCATTATCAGAAGGTTTATTCTCTTATTTAACTTGAATCCCTACTGATCTACTTCAAGTAAATTGGAACTATTCTCCCACCCTTCCTGTTGAGGCTAAGAGTAGATAGGGATTTTCTCCTCAACCAAATTACCTTCACATAATTAGATAATCTCTCTTCTGTGGGTGTCATTTTCAGATTTCCCTGTTTTGATTTGTGAAGAAGCAGTTGCACTTATATCATTAATCCCAAAGGATGAGACTCAGTCAAGGCTAAATAGACAAAAGCCATAGGTGTTATTGGTCATCATGGCTTTTGGAAACCTAAGCTCTGTTGTTCCTCTGATAATTTCCTTTGTCTCATGTCTTGAGCGCTGAGAGTCAAATAGTTATTCAGGTCTGGTTACAGATCTAATCTGGACAGTTCTTAATTACTGCACTCCTATAAGGCAACCGTAGACTGGATAATCTAAAACCGATATGTAAAGTAAAGCTTTTCATACACATGCATGTGTGTGTGTGTGTGTGTGTGTGTGTACACATACATACACATATTATCACAACTTTTTTTGTTTGCTTCTTTGTATATTTACTTTCCTAATTTTGTATTGCTTATGGTAGTATTAACATTTATTTGTGCTTCAGTTTATAATGGGAAAGACAGTTCAGACATGCTTGAATGTCTAGGGGAACTCAAATATTGCTACAGGTAATTGAGAGTGAACTATGTTCTATTTTTTTCTCTGCAGAGAGTTTTCAGTTCGATAAGAAAAGTTTCAGGAATCAAGATCATCTCAGGTAGATCAGTGTGATGGAGTTTAATGAAATTAATGAGGAAAATTTTAAAAGTAGTGGGTGGGAGTCAGATTCTGGTTGTCTGTCTTAAGTGAGGGGGTCATCAGCCTGGATAATACATGGGACTGGGTAATCCAAAAATTAAATTAGAAATAGCCAAGTATAAACTGAGAAGTAGTACAGTGTAGTGAAAAGAGCACTAGACTTGGAGGCAGGAGACCTGAATTTGAATCCTAGCTCTGACACTGACCTTGTCGCCTTTGGCAACTCATCTTCATCATTTTCAGCCTATTTCCTGGTTTATACTATAGGAGAGAATAATACTTGCATTCTATGCTTCACAAGGATGTTGTGGGGAGAGTGCTTTGTAACCTTAAAATGTTCTGTAAGTAAATTGGATTTGAAATGCATTTTTGATGACATATATTTGCTTTTCCAATTATGTTTGGCTCATGCTGATTTTAAAAAGAATTTGTATTTCCCAAGAATTAGCTAGATGTTTCTGTATCATACACCTCATCCGATCAAAATTCCTTTGCCTAGCATTCAAAGTTCTCTATAATCTGTTCCTAGTTTAACTCTCCAACCTTTTATTTGACTATTACCCAAAATGCACCGAGTTCCAGTCAGGTTGGTGGTGTTCAGTATTATCTTCATGCATAAGAAGTGCTTGTTCGTATGTCTGCTTTTGCTCATGTCTCTGTCTGGAATGCCTTCCTCCATCCTGTCCAATGACCCAAATTCTACCAGTCATTCAGTACCCACCTCAATTCATGTGTCTTCTCACAAGTCTCCCCAGACCGTGGTAGATCTCTCACTATTCATTTGGCAAGTAGTCGTGTGTACCCTTATGACATTTAATATGTAGCTTTTCACACACACACATGCACACATCTTAACTCTCCAAATACATTAAGTTCCTTTAGGGCAAGATTATTTTTTCTTTCTTTTTTTTTTTTAATTTCCCAATACATAGTACATTATACATAGAGTAGGGCCTTAAAGAATATTAGCTAATTGATACTAAATAATTTACCTGATCCTTATCCCTCAATATCACTGAAAGAGAAGACAAGTAATTAAAAAAATTAGATGATTGCCAAATTATAGAAGTGCATTATAGTAAAAGGCAGAGGTAGTGTTAGTAGTTTGGATGATGCATTGGTTTAATAGAGAAATACCTTATGAAAAAGTTGGGCTTGGAACCTGGTCCCATTACACTCCTCGAAAGAGGACGTCAAGGTAGTGAACAAGTCATGGTGATGAGAAAGCCAAGGTTGTTTACTGGAAAAAGTACTGGACTAGGAATCAGGAGACTTTTGTTCTAGTTTTGACTTTTCCACTAACTTGCTGTGTGCAGGTAAGTCACTCCACCTCTATTCAATTAAGTTCCCTCATCTGTCAAATGAGAGAAGGCAGGGCTAGATGTTTTTTGAGGTCATTTCATCTCTACCATTTCAGGATTCCAAAATTCAAATTTATTTTATATGAACTATGTATTCCCAATGCCTAGAATGGTTCTCTGTATGCAGCAGGCATTTAATAATTGTTTATTGAATTAATGAAAGTTGCCTTTCTCAGTTCTTTATCTTCACTCCAAATAGAACAGAACAGGAGTTTCTGGATCATGTGAACAGAATGAAAGCCCAGGCCAGCAATAAGAAGGAAGTGCTGAATATGGAGCCTTGTCAGTGTGGGGCCATCCTGGAATTAGTTCTTTCACCTCTGATACAACATTGTATAATAATTGAAGATAATACCAGTGCTTTCTACTACTTGCTAGAGGCTGCAGCTGCTTCTTTGTACATGTCAGACAATTATATGGTGAGAAAATTCTGCCTTCTTCCTACTAAATGTTCCTATGTTCCTTCCTCCTCCTAAATGTCAGGGAAGTTTTATGTCCCTTGGCTTTGGGAAATTTGAATGAAATTTCTTTTTGTTTTTTAAATTTCCAAGGGGGAGATGAAGAGAAAAAGATGGAAGTGAGAGAGAGACAAGGTGGAAAAGGACTTAGGAACAAACCTAAATTAGAGAGGCTAGTGAATAATTAGTAGGAGCGAGTGTAACGTATTAAGTAAGGCTATCCCAAAAGTTAGCTCTTCCTTTAGGACTTGATAGAATAAATGTGTGGAGTATAGACCAAAGACTCTACTCTTAACTCTAAACTAAACCTAGTTTTAATTTTAATTCTAATTTTTAACATTTACCATATTTTACTTTAACCATGAACCTAGTAATCCCAATTTTATTCTCTTGTCCTGATCTCATCTTCCTGACTTAAAGGCATTTTTTTACTTGAAGAAAGCAACCAGCCTGCTGGGACAGTCCTCAGCATTCTCATTCTTAAAGAAACCTAAGCTGAAAATCAGTCAATTTGAGGAAGCTACTTTTTGCAGTCTTCGGGCAGAGGTGAGAGACGAGGAGAATTCTCTGAGGCTTTGATTGTTCTCTGAGAAATTGTCATTATTTCTATGAAGTCTACTTGTATTAGGTACTATCTCTAGATGTATCAACCTCTGAAGCATCTTTACTTTAATTCTTATATATTGTCAGCTCATAGTTACACGGGACTGTTGTGTTACATTGTGTGTTAGTTCCAATATGACTTTTCGTAGCCACTCAGTCCATTTCTAGGTTATATTCTTCCACTTGTCATTTGGGGAACACAATTTATTTTTAGGTTAGCCTTATAAAATCTAATGAGGATAAGTAAATCTAACATAGGCAGTGTATTTGAAAACTAATGGGAAATTTGAATTGTCCACTGTTGGCTTATTTGTGGTCCTGTTCCCTTCAATTACTATGAAGAATAAAGAGGCCTTTAGAGCATGATTTTGTCTGTTTTCAGACAGTTATTATGTAGTCTTCCCCTGATTATTCTGTAGTCAAATTAACTTTGCAGCTTTCTTAGGAGATCTGGGTGACCTTATGGAGCATCTGTTTTTGAGAGAACCTAAAATAACCTTCCCCACTTTTCAGTTGTTTCATCCACCAACATTGCCCCCTCAGTTCTCTCCTACCCCCACCATTTCCATCATGTCCATCCTCTTTGTTGTTATCTCTGAAAGTGACAACCACTAGAAAGGTGAGTACAGAACTTGATGATGACTCCAAATCTCTTCCAGGTATCCTGGAGGCACATAAACTATTTTTCATCCAGTCACCATCTAAATGACCACTTGTCTTGGCCCTGGATAGTGTATTCTAGTCTAAACTTCAGTCTGTACCCTATTGCTAAATGCATAGGAGAGGGGAATGTAGAGAACTTTGTTGGGTTTCTCTTTCTCATACTTGCTTTGCCCCCTTTGCTTATGGATACACTTGGAGCCTGGTCATGAGTGTCATTCTTGTCCTAGACCTCACCTCCAGCTTTCCATTGGTCCTAATCATATACCTAGTTAAAAAAAAATTCATTGCGATTCACTGAACCCAGACTTCGTGTGCTATATTCTTTCCATGCCCCTATTATGTCTTCTGTTTTCCAGGTGTGTTTCAACATGGGACAGATCACTTTGGCCAAGAAGCTAGCTCGGCAAGGTCTCCAACTGCTGAAAAGGAACTTTCCCCGAACTTGGCTTGGGGTGATCTTCCAGTCCTTCCTTGAAAAGTACCGGCATTCTGCCTCCCAGAGGCAGGCCCCTCTAAATCACAGCACCAAGTGAGATCCTGGGGCCCAATATCCCTAATTTCCTCTGGAGCCGTGAGGCATTTCCAGCATTTCAGGGCTTTGAGCATTTCTAGGATTGGAAAAGTGCCAGCTTTGAACCTGCTCACCCAAGTGATTATGCTCCTTCTTCCTCCAGCTAGTTCACTATTGTAATAAAAAAAAAAAAGCTCATTTTCCCTTAGTAGAGTATGGAGTTACACCATCTTCAGATATGTTCACTGAGTTTTGGGGGTAAAGGATACTATTAAATTGTAACTCCATTAATTAATGAACATCTAGACCCAAATGTGAATGAAAAATACATTTAACCAAAATAGTAGCAATTCAAAGATTATGCCTTTTTAAAAAACTTTCTCTTTGAATACTCTGCTTGTCAGGAGGGTTAATTTAAAATTGAGTGGAGGAGTGGGAGCAGTGGGAAGCCTGGGTCTCTTCCAGGTTTGTTGGTTCTGGAGATCGCCACTTGCTGAGTAGACTTACATTTCTTCTGGTGGAGGGTGTGCCAACCACCCCCACCCCCACCCCCCAACAGTGAGAAAAAGTTGGCAGTCCTGCAGCAGCGAGTGCGCTGCCTTTCCTTGCTTTGGCGGCTCTACAGCTTAGAGACCACAACCGGCAGCCGCAGGTTTTCCTGGCTCGCTGCCCTTATGCAGATGAACTCAGCTGAAGAGTTTGTGAGCCAGACTCAGGTGGGTCCCTCCTTCAGCCTTCATGGAGGCTTACTGAATTGAGGAGCTGTAGAGGGAGGCCCCAGGTGAGGTGATTCCCCAAAGGCCCCTGGTTTCTGCATATCTCCTCGATGTCCTCAGCTCGCTTTAGTATAGCTTTAGTGTGTGTGTGTGTGTGTGTGTGTGTGTGTGTGTGTGTGTGTGTGTGTGTGTGTGTGTCTGTGTGTTGGGCTTCTGCTTAAACCCGGACAGCAACAAAAAGTGACATACTGAATTTGCCCTTTTTTTCTTTTAAGTTCATATGAGTGTGTGGCACCTAGGAATGGTCAGGGGCAGTGTCTTCTAGGATCAGCTGGATGAGCCTAGAAACTTGGTGGTTTCAAGGAGCCAGGCAATACCTTGGAGAAATAATCTGTATATAGACTTATATTATGCTGAAGGGATTGGAAGTGCTGAGAGTAACCTCTTCATCTCTTTACAAACTATAGGACATAACAGGAAAAAACAATTAATAACACAAATAGCAGTAATCAAGTTCAGACTATAATGGAGCAGTGCTCTGTTTAATTCATTCAGTTTTTGTTGCAATGCAGTGTGCTGAGTGCTGAAGCTTATTATGAAGGGTAAAAGAGTAGTGAGTCAGGTGGGTTTAAATAACGCAGTCTCATTAGAGAAGGTAGGATTTGACAAATTTTGAAGCAAAACATCAGCAATCAGTGAAGAGTAATTGAGGAAAATGGCCTGTTTAAAGACATAGAAGTGAGAAAGAGCAAATTGTGAATGGGGTAGAAGGCAAAACTGCTTGGCTGGAGTGATAACTTGAGAAATCACAGACAGATGCACTTGGAGTGATGAAGGGCAGGGTGGCAGAGATGCCTTGAATTCCAGGCAAGCAAAAGGGAACTGCTTTTGCTGTTTTCCTCACAACATTCTTGTGAGGTACCAGTTTCACAAATGAAGAAACTGAAGTCACTTGCCCATAGTCAATTAGCTAGTAAAGGTGAAGCAGAATTCAAACCCAGGCTTTCTAACTCCAAATTTCACGTGTTCTTTTCACTATGATAATTCATATTTACATAATGTTGCTTTACTCACAATACTCCTGTGAGATAAGCAGAACAAATATTAGTATGACTTTGTTACATATGAGGAAACTGGGACTCATAAAGGTTAAGTGACTCGTTTGTGGTTACACAGCTAATTGTTGGAAATGGGCTTTAAATAAGGTCTCCTTGCTGTGCCACGTCATGACAGCTTCTACGAGCAAGAAGACTGGTGTTCTGAGGGTGAGAGCACTTTACCCCTTCGTTTATTATCCTCAGATTATCTCAGCCTATGTGGACTTCTCCCAATTCTCCCAGAGCATGGGCTACAAGGAGGAGTGGCTGCACTATGAACTGATTGCCATCCAGAGGAGTAGCCAGTGCACTGTTTCCAGAGAGGGCCTACTGCTCACAGCTCAGCTCATGCAGGCTCTGGCCTATAGCAAGCTTTGCCTTGGCCATCTTGACCTGTCCATCCACCTGGGTATTGATGCTTGGGATTGTTTTGAAGGGATCTTAGAGGACCAAGGGTCAGACAGAATTAGGCTCCATTCTGTGTTTTCTAATCCTCTGCAGGTTATCAAGCTCATGCAATGTGCAAACAACTTAGGAGACCAGCCCTGGAGTATCTGGTCCTCTCAGTTCTCTTCAAATCTGCATTTCTGAAAAACAAGTATTAAGACTATTTCACATTCTTATATTAATTATCTCAGGAGGGTAGGTTCTCCCTAAGAAGTAATCCCTGACCTCTCAAAGGTAGCTGTGAGGAGATGAAGTTTCTCAGCCACTCTAGGAGGCTTCATAGTATGTAGAGTGAGACCCGGTTAGGGCTGCCCCAGGTCACTCAGCACAGCCTGTTTGTGAGTAAGTTACATAGTTTTTTTTGGTTGTACTGTATTTTGTTTTTTCTTAGAGGAGATAGGAAATTGCAAAGCCTCTGAAAATACAGTGATTTGGCATTAGGTTTTTACTTAAAAACTTTTTTTGTGGGGTGTGGAATGGGAACCATAGTGTCTGACATTGGATTCACATAGCCCTGCGTAGAGGAGTAGAAGATTTGATTTCTGAGGCATGTTCAGATGTCCTTCTAGTCTGATATCTGCCCCTTTCCTACCCTATTCCCACATCCCAAGTGGTTTCAATATCTGTATCTTCAACAGGTATGGCCTGTGTGTCCGTGTGCTGGAAAGTCAGTGGGAGCTCATTGCTCAGAGTGACAGTGTCCTTGGCTTAGCCTGCTTCTACTCTTCCTGTTTAGACTTACTGCTCTACGGGGAAGGTGAGTGTCACCCTGGGGTCTGTGGTAAATATGGGAGGCATCAGGCTTCTGGCTAGGCTCTGGATATAAAACACGAGGGAGGTCCCAGACCTTCTTCTCAAGCTTAATATAGCTTTCTGGACTCTAAGACTTAAAAGTGTAAGAGTCTTTTTTTTTTTAAACACATTGTTCTTCAGTAATACATACCATTTCCTTGAATGTTCATGATTCTTTTTCCCACTGCCTTCCACATCATCTACTTCAGAGGGCTTAAATTCCTTATGTCTCCACAGGGTTGCTTTGTCGGCCCTTTGGTGAGTGCCTGCGTTTCATCCAACAGTATGAGCACAGCTGTATCCTGTCTTCTCAGAGCAATGTCATGTTGGGTGTCCATTCTTCCCTGGCAATGTGGTAGTATGGGGCAACAGAACCGCAATCAGAGCTAGAATGGGAGGTAGAAGGAACTCCTAAAGAGAGTCGGTCATCCCAAGCGTCTAGACAGGACTGCCCTTAGCCCAGAGGTGGGGAACCTACAGCCTCCAGACCACATGTGGCCTTCTAAGTCCTTGGGTACAGCCTTTTGACTGAGTCCAAATTTTACAGAACCAATTCTTTTGTTAAGAGGATTTGTTCTGTGAAGTTTGGATTCAGACAAAGAGCCACACTTGAGAACCTGAAGGGCCAAGTGGGGCCTCAAGGTCGCAGGTTTCCCACCCCTGCCCTAGCCCATTGAAGAAAGAGAAGGTCTTCTCCTATGTGCTGTGGTGTGAAGGACTATCCTTTGGAGGCTTCCAAAACTCAATAAGAAAATGAATTAATTTTGTAAATATTCACTAGAAGAGTTCTCACACATTTAACATGCCATTAGCATGAGAGTAGCACAGAGAAAGCAGTAGTGGTATAGTAGGTGATATTAGTAATTAAAATTTAGGGTTGGGAATGTAAAAGGGAGAAATGAATGTCCTAGTCACCCCACACCACCCCTCTTTGTATTTTAAGCTTTCCATGTATGAAAAGCTTTTGCCAGTCTCTTCAGCTCCAGCGGTTTTGGTTGTACCAGGAAAATATGAGTAAACCATGTGGTGGCTAAAAGTTGTCTTAGAAGAGTCAGGACACGTTCAGTGTTTTATCTGAGAGCTGTGGAGGAAGGCATAGGAAAAGCTGACAGTAGCATTCTCTCCCTAGGTTTGCTCAGCACCATCAGTGGGACCAGTTTGAGCATAGCTTCTCTAAAGCCCGCTGGCTAGTGGACAGAACAAATGCCTCCCTATTTGGTACCCATGGTTTTGTCCGGTTTTTAGAGTGCCAGGTGATGGCATTACAAAAAGTCACAGAAGATGCATCTAAGCACATTCCAAAGACTCGTATTCAAACACTCAAGGTACCCGCTTTCTACTGTTCACATCTCATTCTTTCTTCCACCAAATCACATCCATCCTTTTCTGCTCACTGGTTCTGTATTCATCCTCCTCTTGCTCTTCTGCTTCTCCAGTAGGTGTTCTTGTTCCTGAACACCTGTTCCTGAGTAGTTCCTGTTCTTATTCTTATCCTTTTTTCTCTCTAAAGCCCCAAACACCTCATATTCCTCCTCCCCAAGGGAGTCTCTGACCAAGTCCACACTTAACCAAGCTTCCCACATCCCTGTCCCTCAAGCTCCAGGCCCATTCTAACTCCAAAATCTAACTTGGTGAGCTGCCCTGATACCTCTAGCACCCTACCCTGGATTTGAGTGTTGTATTAAGTAAATGTTGGGAGCAGGAAAGGGGATGCCTGGTCTTGAAATAATGACCCAATTCTTTTTCTTGTAGTATTTCAAGGAGTTCTTCTCTCGCTGTTCCACCAGCCCTGTGTATCACTCATGGGTCCACAAGCTTAAGGCATCAGTCAGTCTGTCAGGGCGTGAAGGGACAGGAGCGGTGCCCCTGGCCACTGTCTTCAGACTAAACAACACCTGCCTGCCCACTACCCAGGTGAAAGAAGCTTGGCTGGACACGAGCACCCCTAGCCAACAGAGTTTAAGCCTCCATGGTGAGCACCCAGTTCTGGAATCCCTTTTTGGTGGAACTGTTGAACAGTCTTAGTTTTCTACTTGAAAAATAGACAAAGATTGTAGCTGTGAGCTGAGGATAGGCACAAAATTGCTTTTTCCTCCAAAGAGCATTATATTTATCCAATATACCTGAACACAGTCCAGGAAGACAGAGATCTCTTCTACTTTTGACAGCAAAAGACCCATAGTCTACCTCAAGCATTACTCTTACGAATTAGGAAATTTTGGGGGTTAGCAAAATTTCTATGGCATAGTTTGTTTTTTGTCATAGGGAAAATGGAGACTGGCTGTTTGTTGAGTGACAAGGAACAATGAAGTACTAGGGGATGACTTTTTAGTCTCCAGGAAGATAAACTGATAGGTGTGGACTCAAGAAGGAAGAGAAGGGTCAAAAATCTCTATTCTCTTCATGTTTTTGTGTCTTCTATATTATAGAATCTTACACACCACTTTTCTCTGTCTCAGGGCTCTGAGTTTTACATTTGCCAAATGATCTTGATATTCTTTGTGTGCCTACTTTCAGAATTTGGCAAAGTGGATGGTGCCAAGGAAAAGAAGAATAAGCCAAGAGCTCCAGAATATATGTTAAACAAGGATGAGCAGGAAGAGCAACAATGTGTGTTAAAACATACACCTTTATGAAATGATAGTATCCATATTGTTATAGATGACACAAGAAAGTGAGCTGGATTCTGTTTTTTAAACAAATGCCCTGCCGTTCTTATTCTATAGTGTATATATTAGATTTCCCAGTCACTCCTATGTGTTTGTAAAATTTTAATAAAAGCCTGTTTCCAAGATAAAGCATTACTTCTTTTAGCTCCTGATAGATAGCAGTGTAACTGGACAAGAAGCTAGAGCTTTGCTTGGCTGATTTTGAGCCAGACTAACAACACCCTTAAAAATCTCAGATTGGCACCAAATCATAGAAACTTACAGGTGGAGGATACCTGTGAGTTCATCAAGTCTAACTCCTACCCAAATAATACTGTCTAGAACCCACCAACTAGGTGGCTCAAAGGATGGGGTACTGGTCTTGGAGCCAGGAGGACCTGAGTTCAAATCCAACCTCAGACATATACTAGCTGTGTGACCCTAGGCAAGTCACTTCATCTTATTTACCTCAGTTTTTTCATCTGTAAAAGGAGCTGGAGAAGGAAATGGCAAACCACTCCAGTATCTTTGCCAAGAAAACCCCAAATGGGGACACGAAGAGTGGGACATGACTGAAACAACAGTAACCGCTATCATAGGTGGTCATCCAGCCTGCTCAAAGACCTCTAATGATAAAGATTACCTCCCCAAGCATCCTATTTCTAGTTTTAGACAATACATTAAAGCGTAGTTCATTGAACAGAAATATGCTTCCCTCTAAATTCCACTATTTGGCACTAGTTCTCCCCTTTGGAATAAGCCTAATTCAAGTCTTACTTCTTCAGGCTAAGCCCGTTCCTATAATCCGGTAGCATAGTTTGTCACCTCACCATCCTATTTGCTCTCATGTTGAAGTGCTCCACTTTGACAATGTAATTTTTTAAAATATAGTAGTCAGAACTGGATATAGTACTATGTGATCTGATTAGGGTAGAATATTGTATCCAGTTTCCATAGTCTTAACACAGTTTTTTAATGCAGCTTACAGTCAAAGGAGTTCTTTTGGTAGCTATATTGTACTACTAATTCTTACTAAATCTGCAGATAACTAAACTCCCCAAATCATTTTCTTTTCTTGTTTTAAATTTTTAAAGAAATTTTAATGCACATGAACATTTTACTCTACAAATGTCCAAAACAAGAGATTATATATGGAATGGTGAACTTAGTTTTTCAAAGTATATATTAAATTTGTCATGATAGTAACAAAACTTCTTGTCAGCTTTCCCTTCTAAACTTCTTCCTGCTTCTGTATATTTTTAAGTGCTTCGTTGATGCTCATTCCTTTTTCTAGTTTTTTTTATCGTTATCACTGCCTGCAGTTCCTCCTTTTCCCACATAGAAGCTATCTCTTTTAATTAATAAGTATAGTCAAGAAAAACAAAAAAAAATTTAGTTTGTGTCTCTAAATGTATTTCTCTTTCTTCAACTCCAGTCTACCACCTCTCTGCCAATAGGTGGAAAGTGTACTTCATCATTATTCTTCTGAAGAAATGGTTGGTAAACTGATATTGATCAGCATTTTGAAGTTTTTCGAAGTTGTTTTCCTTTACATGATTGTGGTCATATAAGTTCTGATTCTGTTCACTCTCAGTGCATTTTCCCAAGTTTCTTTGAATCTGTCATAGTCTTCATTTCATATGTCATTACATTCATATACCAACATTTGTTCAACCATTCCCTAATTGGTAGGTACCCACTTTGTTTCCAGTTATTTGCTACAACAGTTACTATAAATATTTTTACACTTAATGGGCCTCTTTCCAGTGTCTTTGACCTCTTTGGGGTATGTGTTCAGTTAACAAGTTAGCGAACTAGCCTTTATTAAGTGCCTAATGTGTGCCAGGCACTGTAATAATAAGCACTGGAAATATGAAGAAAGGTAAAATATAGTCCCTGCTAACAGCTTACAGTCTCATGGGGCAGACAGCATGTGAATGGCCATGTGTAATACAAGCAAGATATATGGGGGTCCCAAAAGTCTTAGTGTAGTCTTAAGCTTTAACCACTTAACTGCAGAACCTTTAGTAGCTTCTAGCATCCCAAGGACTGTCTTCAGTGAATAGCATTGAGGAGGAGGAAGTACCAGAAGAATGGATTCTCCTGTATGTCATCCAAGGTCAGATTGGAGCTGGAAACCAAACCATTTGAATCTAAATCGTGAAGGGAAAATAGTTCTTTGAAAAGAAAGCTTAAAAGGTGGTGTAGATTTATATGATTCTCACTCTACCCTTCATTCAAGTTTTGGTGAATATGAACTAAGTCTTAAGCTTTAATAGCTCAAAACTACTCTAAGACTTTTGGGACACCTTTATAAGGGACAAATTAGAGAAAATCTCCAAGGGAAAGCACTAAGATTAAAGAGGACTGAGAAAAGTTTGTAAAAGTGGGACTGCAGCTGAGACTTAAAGGAAGCAGGAGGTGAAGGTGATGAGGAAGAAAATGCCGTGAATGGGAGACAGCCAGTGAAAATGCCCAGAGTTGGGAAATGGAGTGTCTTATGCAAGGCACAGCAAGGAGGCCAGTGTCGCTGGAGCACAGACTGCATGGGGGTTTTCAACAGGCAGTCACAATGTCACAGGATTTATGTGAAAACCAGGTTTATTACAGGAGAAATGAACATGGATATGGAACCCAATGGGTTCACAGTCCTTATAAAAATTTATTATAACAGCAGGACAAAGGGAGGAGGGGATACCAGGAAGGGGCAAGACATGGGAGGGGGAATGGTGCAGCAAAGGTAGGGGAAAAGACACGACCACTCCCCACGGGGAGGAGCACGGTGATGGCAAAAAGCTGCATTCTTTTCCCTTGGGAACTGCTGGACTATGAAGATAGGAGGGTTTGCTCATCTGCAGAGGACCCCTGCTACATAAGCATTATCCCAGTCTGGCACAGACTGGCTGGTGCCCATCTTGCCTTCCAAGGACATGCAGGGAGTCTGGCTTGGGCTACAACCACAAATTATGCGGCTAGGGGAAGCTTCATCCTTGACAAATTCAGGGTCTCCTGCATGCTCTGGGTGCAGTGATTCTGGAAAATACGGCAACTCAAAAAGACAAATTCAGGGGACCCCTTTAACATCCCTTAACAGGGTGAATACTGTATGAGAAGACTGGAAGGGGCTGAATTATGAAGGGTTTTAAAGGTCAAACAGGATTTTGTATTTACTCTGGAGGTAGTAGGGAGTCATGCGAATTTATGAAAAGTTATATAGACATAGACTTGTACTCTAAGAGGAACGCTGATAGCTGAGTAGAGGATAGACTAGAATGGGGAGAGATTTGTGGCAGACAGACCAACCAGCAGGATATTATAATCAAGTATAAGGTAATGAGGGACCTATGCCAGGTAATAGGAGTGTTGGTGGTGCTTTTATGACAAAGGTAAAAATGATAGGACTGATTATATATGGGGAGTAAGAGAGTGAGGAATCCAGGATGACATGTGACTGGGAAGTACCCTTAATAATAATGGTAGAATTCAGAAGAGGGAAAGGTTTGAGAGAAAAGATACCTTTTTTTTTTTTTTTTTGGTGAGGCAATTGGGGTTAAGTGACTTGCCCAAGGTCACACAGCTAGTATGTGTCAAGTGTTTGGTCTGAGGCCGGTTTTGAACTCAGGTCCTCCTGACTTCAGGGCCAGTGCTCTATCCACTGCACCACCTAGCTGCCCCCAAGAAAAGATATCTTATGTAGTTATTTTGAATGTAATTTCTTTTTGCATCTCTTCTGCCTTTGTCAATAATATGCAGAAAAGCTGATTATTTTGACAAGTTTATTTTATACCTTGATACTTTATTGAAGTTATATCAATTTTTTTTAGTTGTTCATCTCTAGGATTCTCCAAGTAAACTATCATTATGTCTGAAAAGTGATAAATTTATATCTTCTTTGACTATACTTATTACCTTAAATTATTTTACTTGACTTATTGCAATAGCTGGCATTTCTAGAACTATACGAAATAAGTGTTGACAGTTTATATCCTTGCTTTATCCCTGATCTTATCAGAAAGGCCTCTAGTATTTCTCCATTCTAGATAATGCTCATTTTTGGCTTTAGATAGATACTATTTGCCATACTAAAGAAAGATCCATTTATTCCTGTTTAATGTTCCTGTTCCTTTTTCAGTGTTTTTAACATAAATGGGTATTACATTTTGTCAAAAAGCCTTTTTTCCTGAATCTATTGCCATCTTCATGTAATTTTAATTATTTTTCTTGCTAATATAGTCTGTTATGGTTATAGAAATTGAACTACCCCTTAGTTCTTGGTATAAATCCATCTTCCTCATAGTGTATAATTTAAAAAAAATGAGTTATGTTGTGGTAGTCTCTTTTCTAGGCTTTTTCCACATAAACTATTTTCAAGCCTTCCTATCTTTTCCTGTTCTGTAACAGGATACACATATACACACAAAACATATATACATACACATGTAGTACATATGTAGAAGTGAATGTATACAAATATATAGACATTATCCTAACATGTGGAAAGTGTAATTCCCTTCTCCCCCCTCCTCCCCTGCACTACTTCAGTCTCTTGGGAGGGGAAGAAGATTAGGTTCATAGTTTAGCTCAGTTCCACGATCAGCTAGTATATATTACCCTCTTTAAATAGGAAAGCAGGTTAGGATAGCATCACTTTTTAAAATGAACTTATCCTGGTGCTTAATGATCACCTCATTTCCAAAGACTCACAAAACTATGGATTCTTTCCTGTTAATAACTTGTTCTAAATTTTACCAGTAATAAAGATTTAGTCTTAGTAGTGTACCATCAACCAGCAAGTAAAGTTTGGATATGGTGAATTGGGTCTTCCTCCCTCTTCTGCTACCTCCATACTCGCCATATCTCCAGGATTCGTGCTAGCACCCAATACTCAGGATTTGATGCTACCATGTTCTCTTCACTGATATTTACCTTTGCATCAATCTTAGACCCAGGAATTCAGCTGACACATCAGGCCGATTAATCTGTGGCCTTCTGAGGATGCTGTCCTCTTTTCGGGTTAAGCCCGTGAATGACTTTAATGGTAGACATTTCAAGTTAATGAGGGGAGATGTTTTGGGTAAGGAGGCCTTTCAGCCCCCTCACCACTGTGTTGTAGATACCTGTTTCTACAAAAAGCTACAAAAAAGTTACCATGATGACAGTCACCAAATCGGTTCCAGAGGGACATAGAAACTTAATATTTGTTGAATGAACAAATAAACAGATGTTCTAACAATATCTTTGAGGATACTATCCAATTCATGTTAATGCAAGGGGATGATCCAGAGTAGCAGATAATCCGGAAGTCATTTCTGTTTGTTTTTGGTGTGTGCCAAGTGGTTTTAGGACAACTATAGATTTACACTCAGTTCTATTGTACTCAGGCTTAGATCAGCAATTTCTTTGCGCACACATCAAAGAAAGAGGTATGTGTGTGTTGGGGAGAGGAAAACGAGAAAGCATATAAGGAGACCAGCATGGGACTGGAAATTTCAGGAGTTCCATGTATGGTCATGTGCCAACAACAAAAACACCTTGATCTTCTCTACCTTCTAAAACCTATTTAGTTTACTAGTACACAAAGAAATCAACGGGGAGCTCATCTTGGGGAAACTTCTAAAACAGGATGGGACATGAAGTGAGACATTTATTCTCCCTAGCCCTCCCCACCCACCATCCCACTGTTTCCCTCTAAGTATCCCCATGGCAAACTTAAGGCTAGGTGTCAGTCAGATTACAGTCTTATCTTTGATGACCCAAGGCTGTTGGGGTAGTAGGCAGATGTCTGTGTCTACTTCTCTCAAGGAGGAAATGCAGCCTATGCTCTGTCAAAGCCCTTCCTGACTGGTGACTTCAGAGGTCCTATCAGAGGAACCTGGAGCATCCTGCCTCTGCCTGTTTTTAAAAACAGTACCACCGAGCATAGAAAGTAACTGGTGCTTTCCATGTACTGAACAAGGCTTTCCCCACTTTGGAGTGGTGGAGACTTCTCTTTCCAAGTGCCTTGCCCCAATAGAATATTAATTCCTTGAAGGCAAGAATTGTTTTGTTTTTTTTTTTATCATTGTATCTCCAGCACTTAGCATAGTGTTTTGCATATAGTAGGTCCTTAATAAATTCTTGTTGGGTTGGACTGATTTGGATTGGGATTCCTGGGCCTATGGGTGGATTATATCCTTAAATGCTTTTATTCTCAGCATTTAGTCTCCTCTCCTGCCACTTAGCACCATAGTTATTTTAAAGTTAGCCATTTTCAGAAGCAAACTCTGGGATGCATCTTAAGAGGCCTCATATCTCAGGATTAGTTCCTACTTCCGCATGACTGTGGCCAGGCTGACCATACCTCCTGCGGAAACCCACCCACCTGCCTCAGCCCCATCTGGTGTTACAGTGACATTTCCTAAGAACGGGCTACCTTGCCTAGGATAAAATTACTTGGTGAATCTTGTCTTTGGTACCCTCCCCTTCTTAGCTTTCTCTGCCCACTCCTGGCACTGTTGCATCCTCCCCTGGCACTCATTCGATATGTCCACTAAAGGGCATTGCTCTCAGTTGTCAACAAATCCTAACTTCTCCATACCCCAAACCCTTCCACAAGGTGTTAATAGGCAGCATGGCATCACCCAGTCTGAGGACCATTTTCATTTTGATAAGGAATTCTAGCAAAGTAAAAAGCCACCCATAACCTAGATCTTTAATAGTGGAATTTCTGGCACCATGACAGTGCCTGAAGATACATGATACATATGATTATATCTATCTATACACATATACACACACACATACATATATATACACCTTAACATACATAGCTACATAAGCATATATTATATACATGTGTGTATGTGTGTATATATATATATACACATATATGTGTATATATGTATGTATGTATACAGCTAGGTGACACAGTAGATAGAGTGCTGGGCCTGGAGTCAGGAAGATTCATCTTCCTGAGTTCAAATCTGGCCTTAGACACTAGCTGTGTGACCCTGGGTAAGTCATTTAATCTTGTTTGCCTCAATTCCTCGTCTGTAAAATGAGCTGGAAAAGTGGAAAACCACTCCACTATCTTTGCCAGGAGAACACAGATGAGATCACAAAGGGTCGGGCATGACAGAAAATAACTGAACAGAATATAGATGTAGATATATAGAGAGAGACACATGAGGACATTGAGACCCTAGCTGACAGCCTCCGACTCTTAAGGGGGCTCTGACCGAGAGGAGCTATCTTTGTAGTAATCACTGTGTTTACGCACTGAGTCATCTCCCCTCTCTTCTGTGTTTGCCCCTACAGGTGCACATGTACACACACAGACATACACATACACATGCATGCATGCATGCACACACAAAACAGAAAATAGAGCAAGAAATTTAAGAAAGACTTTTTTCACAGGACTCTGGGGAGGAGTACCAATAGCCCTGTCCCTTAGTCCAATTGAAAGAGCATTTGATCCAACTCTCCCCTCCCTACCAGCTTCAAGTACCCTATCCAGGCTGTTTATTGAGGCCAGTTACGGTTTGAATTTATAGCTGAGTGGTAAGATTGTAGAGGCACCAGAATGGTGCAGGGTAGTTCAATGGAAGGAATTTTAAACTTGGGATGAGGAGACTTGAGTTTGATTCCCAGCACAGAAACTAGGTAGTAATGCTACTCAGAGTAAGTCACTTGATTAGGAATCAAACTCAGGTCTCGAGTCAAAGTTCTGAGCTTCTCCCAGCTTCAGTTTCTTCATCTAATAATAGGAAATTTTTGTGTTACCTACTTTGCAGGGATGTTGTGAGGAAAGAATTTTTAGAATCAAAGCACAATAGACATGCAAGTTTTCATCATCATCATCATCATTGCTGTGGGTCAACAGTCATCTCTAGGCCTGAATTTTCCTATTTCTGAAATAAGAGGAATGGAATAGATGATTAACAAAAATTTATTAAGCCTCTACTATATGCCAGGCATTGTGCTAGGACCTGGGAGTACAAATACATGGCCTCCCCTCAAGGAGCTTACATTCTAACGGGGAGGCAAGATCTCTAAAGTCTAAATATTCTTAGGTTCTACGATATGAGATGGACAGAGCCAGACCACAGGAATGATACCCCTATGTACATACTTTCGTGGTAGAGTCAGGGTAGGTAATGAATTAGATTGGTGGGTTCTGGAGGTCAGTTTGCTCCTGAGCAGGTTGAGTGGGGGCCTCTCCACCCTCGGCCCCTGCGGGGAAGACGACGGTCGCATATGTCACAGGCTTAGAGCTGAAATGGACCTGGGGTTCCGATTTAGTTGGGGGAGGTGGAGGTGGTGGCTTTCCTGTTGGGGGACCTAAAGGCGGGTTGGTGTAGGTAGTGTCATCTAAGGAGGGTGGGGTCTCCAGTTTGACATAAGGCATACTTGATGGCTCTTCAGCAGATGTCCTGCTATCCTGCAATGGAAGTAGAAAAATCATGCAGTCTTTCACCTATCCCACAAGAGGGAGCGAAAGGGGATGCCATGACTGATCAGTCTTGAAAATACAGCCAGGAGTACCTCTTGTCCCTCTTGATCAATCAAATCACACATTACCCCTTCCAAATCTTGGGAAATAGAGAGGATGTAGTCTTTTTTTGTTTGGGGGGGCAGGCAAGGTGCATAAGGGCTGCCTCTGGGTAGAAGTGAACAGGAGCAGAGCAAGTAACAGTCATTGCCCAGGCCTGTGCAATCGGGTGAATCTCAGGTCCCTTCTTCACCCTCCTGGCTCCTGGTTTCACTCGGTAATAGGGCCATAGGGAGAAGTAGTGCTGTGGCCACAGAGGGGCCTCTTACCAAGGCTGATGCTTCATTGCTTTGGGATCGCCCACAAATGTCCAGCTTGCACCCTGGCAGGACAGATGATAACATGTTTTTCTCTTGGCCCTGGACCATTAACCCTTCAGATCTACTTACCCCACATAAACTCCTTCCCCAAGCCTGTACCATTGACTACCCCCAATCTTCTTTTTCCCAGCCCCTCCCCAGTTTTCTTCAGATCCACTCACCCTTCTCCTTCAACCCTCTTACAGCCCCTCTTCCACCCCCCACCTATACCCCTACAACTTTCCCTACTTCACTTGCTGGCCCACCCTCAGCCCTATCACCACCCTCTCCCAAATCCCCCCCCCCAACCAAGTCATGTACATTGTAGGGTTGAGGACATAAAGAAAAAGCCCAGTTCGGCAGCTTTCTGATGTGATGGAGGGGAGCAATGGCCTACCCAGAGGCCTGGTCTGTATTTGTCTGGGGAAGATAACTAATGAATGCTACAATGGTAAAGTCAGAATGAAATAGAGAAATGGGGCAGTCACTTACCCATCCTTCCAACGATCACAGCCAGTACCACAGCAGCCACAAGTAGCAGGCTCAGGAGGAGCACAGAACCCCAGACCAAGGGAATGCTGAAGGACAAGAATGTGGTGAGCTCAGCCTTTGAGCCTAAAGAGGGAAGAGATGGGCTTGGGGAAGTTCTCTAGGACTGTAGGGGAGTCTTCAGAGGGCTCTTAGTGGTAGCTTAGAACTCAACAAAGAAATGGGTAAGAAGGAAGACTGTGCCTTGGGTTGTTCTCAGGATCTCCAGGCTGCTTCTACTTTACAGCCCCTGTGTTCTTTGCAGTCCAATGACATTGGCCTCTTCTCTTTCTCAAACAAGAAGCTCCATCTCCTGACTCCTGACATTTTCTCTGCCTGTCCCCTATGCCTGGAATGTTCTTCTCACCTTCCCTAGTTTTTTTCAAGTCCCACCTAAAATCCCACCTTCTATAGGAAGCCTTTCCTCACCCCCCTTTAATTCTAGTGTCTTCTTTCTGTTGATTATCTCCAGTTTATTCTGTATGTAGCATTTTTGTACATAGTCATTTGCATGTTGTGTTCCCTGTTAGACTCCTTGAGAACAAGGACAATCTTATGCCTTTTTTTTTATTCCCAGCACTTAGCTCAGAGCCTGGCACATAGTAGGTGCTTTATCAATGTTTCTTGACAGAATTATTAACTTCATCTTCACTTCCCTGTATTAATTAGTCAACTGGGAGAAAGGACGTCTGCCTCAGTCTGGTCCACCAGATTTAGCCCTGAGGAGAGAACAATGTCTCTTTTTTGGTTTTATTTGGTCCTTAGGGGACAAGGGACATAGTCATTGGATGACTCAGCCCTTCCACACCTTCTACCACCCCTGTGTTTTAGCAAACTTTGCTGCCTGGGCACCAGCTCAGTTCTAGTATTGGATCAGATATCAGATCTACTATCAGATCCAGATAGTCTGAACATTTTTTAGCTAGACACCTAAAATTTAACTTGTCCAAAACTGAACTCAGTATTTTTCTACTCACCAAGCCACCACTGAATTCAAGGTTCACCCCCCCCACCTTTTGTTTAGACTATTATAATCAGTGGTTTGCTGGTAAATATTTAACAGTTAGCTCTCAAGAAAGAAAAATAGTTGCAAAAAGCAAGACTTTTAATTTTAATTTGCATTATAACATTTTCTCCGTCACTTTCTTAAGTCTAGACAACCAACAAAACAATAAATCACCCCATGATTTGTAGCATTTGCTGATTTCTGACGCGCAGATGCTCACACTGGAAATGTAATCATTGGTTCTCTCTACAGCCCATATGCGCTGGCTCCAGCATACCTCTGATTGTGACAGCTCCCTGCTTCACATCTCTTAGCACGACACATCACCCCACATACAGCTGCTAAAGTGAGTTTTTCTTAGGAGCAGATCTAACCATATCACTCCCCTACTCAATCCCAGTGATTCACTAACTCTTGGTTCCATGATAAAACATATACTTCTCTTTTAAAGCTTGTCACAACCTGGCCCCCACCTAGCTTTCCAACCTCATTATATATTACTTATTCTATATTACTAGAGTAGGTAGCTAAGTGGTATAGTGAGAGAAGCAAGAAGACCTGAGTTCAAATCCAGCCTCAGACAATTACTAACAATTCTCTGAGGAAGTCATTTAACCTCTGCATGCCTCAGTTTCCTCTTCAGTAAAATGGGGATAATAATGGCACCTACCTCACAGTGTTGTTGTGAGCAAATGTGGTTATACTTGTAAAGTACCTGGCACATAGTAGGAAGTTATTATTATTATTATTATTATGCTAGTTCATTATTATTACTATTATAAATTACTTCCCTTTCCATACTTTGCTGTTCAGCCCAATTGACTTTATCTGTTTGTCACACCCATTACTCCATCCCTCCTCTCTCTGTACCTTTCTTTATAGGCTGTCTCCTATGCCTGGAATGCACTCCTTCTTTACCTTTGCCTTACAGACTCCCTCCGTTCAGGATGTGCTTAACCATCACCTTCTATAGGAAGCCTTTCTTGATCTCCCTCCCCCACCCTCAATCCCTGCCCCTGGTTAGTGCACTGTCTCCTCAACTACCTTATATTTAACTATCTTGTATTAATTCTGTCCATACTTATGTATATATGTAATAGGATAGAATAGAATCTACCCTCCAATAGAATGTAAGCTCCTTGAGGGTAGGGCTAGTCTCATTCTCTGTCTTTGCATCCCCAGCATCTAGCCTGGCACACAATAGTCAATGTAATAAATGATTGTTAATTGATTTGATTGATCTAGTACCTCCAGTCTTCTCGGTTGGGCTCCACGGGGCTGAAGCTTGGGCTGACTGCAGGATGTTCCACGGGAGCAAAAGTCAAAGTTTCTCCCAAATAGTCTTCCTTGTCCTCCTTATCCTGCCTTGACTCTGAAGCGACATACAACGCCCCCCCCCCCCGCCAAAAAAAGAGGAACTCGGTTAGCTAGTTAGAAACATTCATTGAGTACATGTAGGACCATACAACCTGAACAATGGTGGCGAGATGGGGAGGTAGTAAATGGGAACATGGGGAATTCAGAATTGAGGAGGTAGTAGGGTTTAAGGCTGGAAGGTACAGAGCTATAAACAAGCAAGTTTTGTGCCTGAGGTGAGATGTAGGAAACATTTTCAAAATGTCTTTTTAAGACAAGTAGTTAGGAAGAGATGCTGGTATTTAAGCCTCCATAGGCTGCTGGGGATACCTACCTCAGACTACTGTGGAGGACAGGATAGGGATGGGGGTGATGGGCAGAGTTGAGCTATGGTGAAGCTGAAACTCAAAATCTTCTGTGTTCCTATTTTAACCCATTCTGTTAACTAAATGCTAAGCTCAGTTGATTGTGTGTTACTGGTAGACTGCAAAATGATGTCTAAGTATTCTAAATTATCATACCCTAGGAAAAATCTCCAGTTGCCCTACCCCAGGTATGACTATGAGAAAATGGAGAAGATGGTAAGGACAGAGGTGGGCAGGTGGAAAGATGGTAAATCCAGATTTGGGGAAGCTGGAACAGCAGGTGGGGATAGCTTGAGCAGGGCTGTATTATCCATAGATGTGTCTGATGAAAACAAAAAACCTATGAAAAAAATATTACCGTTTACATTTTTGTTGAATAAAAACTGCACACAAGGTCTATTACTGAATATAACAAAGCTCTTTTATTGAGTGTGTGTGTGTGTGTATGTTTGTGTAGGAGGGAGAGAAGAGGTGGTCCAGACCTGTGATTTCAGTGGGGTCCTAAATTCCTAATAAGGAAATTCCTCCTACCCATACAGATCAGCAAATATTCTGTAACTTATGGACTTAGAGGCAACTCTGTGTTGATACACATAAATGTATATATACATGAATGTATGCATATACTCATATATATAGTATATAAATATGCACATATGTATATGTGTATATATATTTATATGTATATGTATATATATTTTATATATGTATATACACACATATACACACACACATACATATCTGTATAGCTCTCTATACCTACATTAGTAAAACCAGTTGTCTGACTGGGAATTCTCTTTATCGAAATACTCATAAGTCTGGACACTTACACCAATACATGCACACACATTCCTTAGACAAAACATAGATTTAAACTTTGTGTCAGACTTGCAATTTCTTGGTGTAGGAAACTCTTGGTCAGGAAATCCCTTCCACCAATAGAGATCTGCAGCTGCCTGCAACTTAACAGCCTTAAAAAGTTACCTGGGACACAGAGGTAAGTGACTTTCCCAGGGTTACACAGTCAGGATGTGTCCAAGGTGGAACTTGACCATAGTTCTTTTAACTCTGAGACTAGTTCTCTGTTCACTATGTCATGCTAACTCTGTGTGTGTGTGTGTGTGTGTGTGTGTGTATGTATGTGGATAGATAGAAATATATAGACATACAGGTACATCTGTACATATATCTATGTGTCTCTATATATGTATATACGTATATACACACATCAAGGAGAGATACGATACCCAAAGGATTTAAAAATACATCAATCAAAGGTCAGCTCCATCTCTCCTCCACATATAGGAAGTTAATTGAGGCTACCCTGTGTTGCTCTTCCTCATTTCTCCCATCCCTCCATTCCCCTGCACCATAGAGGTTGGATACATTATGTTATTGTTGGTGCAGTAAGAAAAGTATTGGATTAGGAGTCAGAGCAAACTCCTTTGCCGCTTACTTCTGCCTCAGTTTCCTTATTTGTAAAATAAGGAGTTGTACTTCAGGCTCTATGATTCTCACCCATAGTCTTGCTATCTCTTTCCATAGTCAAAAAAGAAACTGTGAGCTCTGGCAGGGGAGGGGAGCAGTGTCCTGAGCAGACTGAGGCACCAAACTGTAGAATATTAAGGAAGAGGGATGGATATGGCAAGAATGGAAATGAGGTAAGTTTATGCCAATGAAATAATTGTACAATAAGAGAAGCCTAGAATGCTCAAACTGTCAGAAACCTTAGACATCACCTCCACCTAACTTCTTTATTTTACAGATGAAAAAACCAAGACTCAGAGAAAAGGAAATGCTTTGCTCTCCTGGTCATGTTTATTTTAGTAGCAGCTAGATGGCTCAATGGATAGAGTGCTGGGCCTAGAGTAGGAAGACCTGAATTCAAATCTGGCCTCAGATACTTAATAGTTGTGTGACCCTGGGCAAGTCACTTAACTATGTTTGGCTTAGTCCACTGGAGAAGAAAATGGCAAAACACTCTAGTATCCTTGTGTAGAAAACCCCAGGGACAGTATAGTCGATGAAGTCATGAAGAGTTGGACACAACTGAACAACACATTTGTTTTATTTCTAAGACATTTTAAAAAATACGAGAACCCTCCCCATTCCCATGGCATAAATTCTAGATATCTCTGTGACTAAATACCATGTACCAAGTTCTACAAAGAGCTGCCTACTTTCTCTCCAAACTTCCTCTTCAACAATATCTCAGCTCTTAGAATAATAGATTTAGAGCTGTAAGATACCTCAGAGGCTGAGTGCTAGCTGAATCCCTTCGTTTTATATGTGAGGAAACTGAGGTTAGGGTGGTTAAGGTGACAAGATTTCAATCCAGGTCCTCTGACACTCAAACCATTGCCATTTTCAGCATACCACACTGTCTTTTTAGGGTGCTAGCCTTAACTGGGTGCTAATAATCTGAATATTTCTCTCTTCCCTTTTAGCAAAGAAGGCTCAACAGCAAAGAAGACTTGAAAAACCTAGAAAAACATTAATATAAGTGGAAGTCATTCTGACTTTTTTTTTCCCCTTCTAATCCTAAAGTTTCCAGAAACCTGTTTCTTGATCTCCACCTTTAGGGCTCCTGCACCCATAATCCCAGCTCTGTCCCCCAGGATCCCAAATTCCATTCATCTCCAATCCTATGAAACATACCACATTTGTCTCCACTCTACACTGCCCCCTGCTCCTGAGAATGGAGCCTGAGAAACAGCAGCCTAACCTCCAGACCCCACCCACCTAGTTCTTGACCCACCTTGATTCCACCATAAAAATATATGTGTGATTTCAATATTTCCTGACTACAGGAGGAACACTTCTTTGTTGTTGTTCACTTGTTTCAGTTGTGTCTGACTTTTCATGACCCCATTTAGGGTTTTCTTGGTAGAGATACTGGAGTGGTTTGCCATTTCCTTCTCCAGATCATTTTACAGATGATAAGACTGAGGCAAACAGAGTTAAGTGACTTTTCCAGGTTACATAGCTAGTAAGTGTCTGAGGCTGGATTTGAACTCAGGTCCTTCTGACTCCAGGTATGGTACTCTATCCACTGTGCCACCTAGCTGCCCCAATGCCAATTTACTGAAAATCATTTAAGGATTTACCAATTCAGTATTTTTTCAGCTTCTGAATTCATCACGACTTGTGTATACACATAGTTCCTATACACATACACATAAATTCATTTCTAAAAGATGTAACTGTACATTTTAAACAAAAAAAAAAACGATTAAAACTAGTATCTCAAATTTGGTCCTAGAGATGAGTTGAGAAAATTCATATTCCTCCTTCCTCTTCAGAGGTGAGTAACTATAGGTGTGGAGTATTGAATATACGGTCAGACATGGCTAATGTGGGTTGATTTTACAGAATTGTGCTATTTATCTTTATTTCCTTTTTCATAAGAAATTGCTCCCTGGCTAGCAGATGGGATAGAAGTATATTTAGAGGTGAGGGAGATGTAGAAACAAAAGATATCAATAAAATGAGGTCCAATCTTTATCCCTTAATATCAATAAAAATGAGAGGACCTATGGTTTCATTGGAATAGGGAACTTCCTCTACCAATGCAGGGAGAGGAATTTAATTCCTTAACCTCTATTTATCTCAGTTTCTTCAACTATAAAATGGATATAATAACTGCACCTAACTCTCTGAGTTGTTGTGAAGATCATCTGGGATTATATTTGTAAAACACTTTGCACAGTGCCTGGCCCATGGTAGTCACTACATAAATGTTTGTTCCTTCCCCTTATAGTTTTAGAAAGGTGACTAGAACAAATAGAAATGGGGACCATTAATCCATACATAAGGATTCCTTTGGGCAGCATATTGACTTCATTTTGAAATTCAATATTATCTATTTTTTTTACTGTATTTTTATTTATTTTCTTAAATACTTCCCAATTATGTTTTGAAATGGTTTGGGTGGCATTCCTGCAGCCAACATGTTTGACATCTCTGGCCTAGAGCACTGAGAGATTTGACTTGCCCAAGGTCATTCAGTCAGCAACTCCCAGAGGTAAGACTTGAACTTAGTTTTTCCTGACTTCAAGGACAGTTCTCTGTCAACTACACTAAGCCACCTAAGAATTTTTTAAAAAATAAACTAGGGTCTCAGTTAGAAAGGCCCTTGGAGGTCATCAAATCCAACCCTACATCTCTTTTTTTGCACATAAGGAAACTGGAGCCTTAAAAATAAAATAATTTCAAAGTCACATAAGCAGTAAATGGCAGAGTAAGGATTTAAACCCAAGTCATCTAACTCCAGATAGGTGCTCAATATACTACATGCTTTTTAAAAATAATTACTTAATTTAAAAAGAAAAGTCATCCTATGTTGAAAATATTGACTGAATAGAAGAAGGATGTGAAGGGGGCAGGGTGGGGAGGAAAGCTCATTCTCTTGTGTTCAGATGACTGGGAACCCAGCTAGAAGTCAGGAATGGAAGGGCCATCATCAGGAGATAGACAAGTTATCTTGGCCTCACCACCCAGAGTGACTTCCTCCCCCTGGAGAGACAGGAAAGGTTATTATCGTCTTCTTCCCATGGCTTGCCATTGGGAGGCACCCTCGGAGAAGGACTTTGCTGGTATCCAAGAGTCCTGGTTACTGAGCTAAAGGTTTCCACATGACACTCACCTGGAGGGGATACTTTCAGAATGAACATGGCCAGGGTCCGGAGCCCTGTGGTTGTCTCCACCATGCAGCCGTATTCACCAGCATCCTCCAGCTGCACCTCATCCATCACCACTTCGAGTACGCCCTCACCCAGGTCGGTGAGGTGGACCCTTTCACTGCCTGGGGTTCTCCTGTCCACAACTGAGGTGACAAGGGGTTGGCATTCTGTGGACAAGAATCGACACCACACCTTCCGGGCCCGAGCATCCTCTTCGTCATAGTGGCACAGCAGGGAGATTGAATCACCGGCAATGGTTTGCAGTATTTCGGGAGCACCTTTGACAATGCAACCTGGAGAAGAAAGAAGCCATAGCATGGCAGGTGGTGCACCTTGCATGAGTAGCTGGTACCTACAGGCATGACAGTAATAGGGGAATACAAGGCTGGTCTCTCCTTCCTTTCTGACTTAAGGATATTGGATGGACCTTAAAGATATCTAAGGCAAGAGTTATGTGTGTGTGATCCTTTTTTAAAATAGTTTTTTTAAATGCATAAAATAAAATATGCAGTATTGCAAAAGAAAACAATTATATTAAATGAAGAAAATTTTTTTTCCATCCAACTTCGTGGTCCCCCTGATATCTGCTTCATAGACCCCAGGTTAAGAACCCCTGATCTAAGGGGACAAAAGGGAGGAGAGGACTGTCTAGGGCATCAGTGCCAAGCAGCCCCATGGGGGTGTCTGAGTGCTCAGGACCCCTTCACCAGCCCTCTTCAGACCTTACCTGTCATACCCAGGAGAAAAAGCAAGAGTAGGGTGAAACCCATAGTGGGATAAGCCAGAGGTTCCGCCGTCCAGGGAGCAGACTGAGCTCAGAGACTCAGTCCAGAGAATGATAGAGGGCCTTCCCAGATGCAGGAAATGCTTTCTCAGGGCACAGTCACATGGGTCTCCTAGTGACCAAAGTAGTGGCAGCTCGGTAGAAGAAGACAAAGAGGGGGAAGAGGCAGGAGGCTGATAGGCACTTCCATTGAGTTGAAGTGGCAGGAGCGGAGAAGGTGCCATATTGAATCAATTTGCCAACTCTCATCAATTCTACCTCCACAACATTTCTGAGACTGTACTAGTTCAGGCCTTCATCACCTTCCACCCGGACTATTGCATTAGCCTCCAGCTGGTCTCTCTGTTTCTAGTATCTCCAATTCATTCTATCACATTGGTATTCCTAAAGCACAAGTCTGACCATGTTGCTGCCCTACTCAAGAAGCCCCAGTGGCTCCCTATTGTTTCTAGGATCAAATGCAAATGACTTCCACTTGGTGTTCAAAGCTCTTCACAATCTACCTCTAGTCCACTACCTTTCTAGGCTCATCGATCACACGTCCCTCTCCTTCATTCCATGTTCCAGCCACATTGGCCCAATTTTTCTTCCTATACTGTATCATGTTTCATTTCCCCCTTGGTGACTTTGCATATTCCTTGGCAGGAATGCTCTTTCCTCACCTCTGCCTCTTGGAGCTGCTATCACCCTTCAAAATTCTGTCCAAGTTCCACCCCCTCCATAAGATCTTCTTGATTTCCCCAGTTATTACTAGTTCTCAAACTCCATCTTATAATTACTTGTCTGTGTATCTGCTGTAGCATTCTCCCCACAGAGACATGGAAGCTACTTGAGAACTCCAGAATGCCTTGCCTCTGTCTTTGTACCTCCAAAGCCCAGCATGGTGACTGGAGCATAGTGTATAACTAATAAAAGCTTTTTGGTCCATTGAGAGCTCTTCTAAGTCCAGGTCTTTCTGACATGATGAAAGAATCCTAAAATATCAGAGTTAAGACTCTTAGAGATTATCTGATGCAACCCCTCCTTCAGTTCCACCCCCCCCCCACCTCAGAGAGAGGAAAATTGGTCCCTTTGGCCACTTCAGTAAGTTACTGGCAAAGCTGGGATGAGAACCCAGATTTTCTGACACCCCCCTACCTCCATTTTAGTATTCTTTTCACTATTGCCGAGATATGGGGAATAGGGACTCCAGGAAATCTTGGCACACTATAGGACTGGATCCTCACCAAGTAAGTGAAGGGAGGCTAGTGGCAACTTGAGAAAAGGGAAAGAGGAAAACAGGCTCTTTGGAGTCTTAGAACCATAGACTTCTAGAATATCAGTGCTCAGAGATCCCTTAGGGACCACAAACAATCTCTTCATATTACAAATGATGAAACTTTCACGAGGAAAGGGGATGTCAGTTGTCCTCATCACAGAAAGTAGTTAGAGTCAGCTAAGTGGTGCAGTGGGTAGAGCTGCAGGCCTGGAGTTAGGAAGGCCTGAGTTCAAATCTAACCTCAAACATCTAATACTACCAGTTGTTGTTGTTGTTCAGTTGTGTCAGACTCTTCATGACCCCATTTGAGGTTTTCTTGGCAAGGTTACTAGAGTGGTTTGCCATTTCCTTCTCCAGATTATTTTACAGATGAGGAAACTGAGGCAAGAAGAGGTTAGTGACTTGCCCAGGGTCACATAGCTAGTACATGTCTGAGGCTAGATTTGAACTCAGGTCTTCCTGACTTCAGGCCCAGCGCTCTACCCACTGCACCACCTAACTGCTCCTGTACTACCACTAGATAACATTTATATAGCACCTACTATGTGCCAGGCACTGTGCTAAGTGCTTTACATACTATCTCATTTGATCCTCACAACAACCCTGAAAAATAGCTACTATTATTATCCCCATTTAACAGATGAAGATAAAGAAACTGAGTCAGACAGAGGTTAAGTGACTTGCCCAAGGTCACATAGCTATTAAGTATCTGAGGCCAGATTTGAACTTATATTTTCCTGACTCTAGGCCAGGTGCTTTACCCTCTACATCACTTAGCTGCCTATTTGCAACTGAAACCTAGGTTTCCTTACTCTTAGTACAAAGTCTTTCCACTGTATCACATTGCCTCTCAAAGTTAAATTCACTTATGTGTTTTTAGGCCAAACTGGACTCAGTTTTGCTGCATTTTTGTAAATGGCCTAATGAGATTCCTCACAGAGTAGTAAAGTAGAATTACTGGAGCCCAGAGAGGGGAAACTGAGGTTTTGCTCCAGGGTACCAAAATCTAAGACTGGGGAAAAGTGTACTTTCTCCCTCTAGAGTCCTCTGGCCTGTCATCTTTGAGCCTCTTATGGACCGCTGACTGTCCTGCTCTCTTAGAATCCCACTGCCATGTTGTTCCCCTCTCACCAGCTCTCAACTCCTGGTGCCTCCAGAAGTTGTTGACTTTGATGTTGGGGAACAAGCTGGACTCTTTGCAAAGTGAACCACGCTTGACCTTTCCTTGAAGAAGATCGATCTGTGGGTCAATGAAAGTGAAGGTCAGTATTCTAGCCAAAGCCTTCCTACATATTAGATGAATATTCTATAGCTCAGCCCTGCCCTGCTATAGTCCCTGGCATCGTTGCCCTCCTGTGTAGATGTCTTCCTCTCCTCCACAACACCAGAGTTCCTAAATGATGACAGATTTCCCACTCTACACAACACAGTGTGATGAGATTAATGACTTCCCTATGAAGGATATGAGTTAGGAGGATTACAAGGGGTCTAGGCTTTGGTCTTGGTCATTGGTGTAGAAAGTAGGACTGTTCACCTAACCACTTCTTCAGGATAATAGGAGTTATGGGATTAGGGATCAGGTAGTATGAGTTTCTATTCACAGAACGCATAGTAGTAGGAAGGAGCAGTGATGGCCTTAATGATAATCCCCTTAATAAAAGGATTTGTTCTGTGAAGTTTGGATTCAGTCAAAGGGCCGCATTTGAGGACCTATGTGGCCTTGAGGCTGCAGGTTCCCCACCCCTAGAAGTCCTTAGACATTCCATCCTATGGCCTGGCTTTCCTTTCGTACATTTATGTCCATCAAGGAGTTTCCTTTACAAATTGGAAAGTGAGATGGAATATTTGCTTTATGGTTCTACCAGTAAGCCAGTTTCACTAGAATTTAAAGGATGTAAAGAGTATTGTGAGACTTCTGTTAAGAGGGATGAGTGAGTGGTTATGCCTTGGCCCAGCTTCACATCATCAGCTCAAAAGAATAAGAAACGTGCCAATGTCAAAGAACAAGAAAAAAGAAAGAGAGGAAAGGAAAAAAAATTCTTCCAAAGAAAATTTCCCTGAAAAAAAAAATAGTTGAGACTAAAGAAATCAGTAATCATAAAAGAGGCCACAGTAGAAAAATGGGATAAATGAAATCAAGGAGAAATCTCTAGGAATAATGCTGTAATAATAAGTTCTCATATAATCATAGAAATGCAGATGAAGACAACCTTAATTCACCACCTTGTAACCACTGGAATGACAAAAATAGAAAAAAAAAAGATAAAAGATAAAATCCAGTGTTGTCAGTTGTGGGAAAACAGATACTCTAATACATTATTCATGAAACTGTAGACTAGTAGAAATATTCTGGAGAAAAATGTGATAATATTCAATAAAATATAAAAATGGATCATACCTTTTGATGTAGGGATTCTCATGCTGGGACTTCATTACTGTTGTGTGTTTTTAAACTAAATGAATATTTAAAAATGAACAAACATTTTACTATTAAGTTCCTAAAAAGACTTATCTGCTTTTATTGTCTCTGCTTCATCAACACTCAATTACTTCTCCCCACTATAATGAGGCCTCTGACCCACCACTGTATCCCTACTGCTTTCTCAAACCTTTTCTTAACTACTAAATTCATGTCTTTTCCAAGTCTTCTTTGCAGTTTTTGACACTTTTGACTACTACCTCTCTTTCTAGACACTATACCCTTTCTTGAGTTCCTTGACACTGTTTTCTTCTGGTTTTTCTACCTTCATGATCTTACCTTTTAAAAACAAATTCTAAATTTAGTGAACACAACAAAGACCATTTCCATATACAAAGTAGAATATAAAAAGGATTGTAAATGAAATGATGAGTCTCTATTATATGTTGTTTCCTTTTTAAATAAATTCAATATGTTCCTTCAGAGCTGTCCCACTTGCCTGTGTTTCCTTCTCAATATCTGTTCTCTTCTATGCATTTTTTTAAAAAAATGCTTCAATGATTTCCTTTTCTTTGTTTTCTCCTTTTTGGGGGATGGAGGTGGTGGCAAGGCATAATTAGCTTTCCATCCAAACCTCCTACCACAAATAATAAAAAAAAGAAAACACAATTCTTTCAGCAAATAAATGTAGTCAAGCAAAATAAATCCATACATTTTCAATGTCCTAAAATGTATGTCTCATTATGCATCTTGATTCCATTACTCCTCTGTCAGAAAATGGATAACATGTTTCATCATCAGCCTTCTGGAGTCATGTTTGCTGACCCCACCTTTATAGTCTCTTTTGCTCCTCTATTGTTCATATCATGTCCCCTAAGCATGCTTATCCTTTTAGACTCTGTCCTGTGTTCTTACCTCTTCTTTCTCTACTCTCTTTCCTTTGAGAGCCTATTGGACATTTCAAGCTAGATGCCCTGGAGATATCTTAAATTTAACATTGTCCATGAATGAACTCATTTTCTCCATGCCCCCCTGCTCCCCAACCCACTGTTCTTCCAAACTTCCTTATTTCTGTCAAGGCACCACTTTTCTTCTAGTATCCAGGTTCCTAACATTAGCATTATTCTTGACTCTTCACTTTTCCTTTTCCCATATATGCAATCAATTGTCAAATATTGCTGTTTTTACCTCCACATTCCTTGAATGCAATTCCTTCTCGCTCTTCACACAGTCACCACTTTGGGTTCAGACCCTCCTTCATCTCTTCCCTAGGTTATGGCTTCCATTGCTTTCTAATTTGTCTCCCTGCTTTGAGTCTTTTCCCTTTTCAGTTCATTCTCTACACAGCTGCCAAAATGATTGTCCTGAAGTACAGATCTGACCACATTGATCCCTTACTCAACAAATTCCAGTGGCCCTCTATTACCTCTACAATAAAATATATGCTTCTTTGGCTTTTAATGCCACTTAACCTCTTGGAGTCTTATTTTCTATATCTTTAAAATGAAAATAATATATATATATTTACATAACAATATTTAATGCTATCTACTTTATAGTATTATTATGAGGGAAGTTTTATTTGAATGGGAACTATTATTATTATTATTATTATTATTCCTAAACCTTCTTGCCCAAACCATGCTTCACTCTACTCTCTTCTTTCCATCCACCTGCTTAACAACCTTCTTGCCAACCACCTTGTTAAATTCATATCCTTTCCTTCCTGGACCTCTATAGTTCTAGAACCATGAAGCATGATCAAATTCATTTTATTGTTCCTGGTTGGGGTATGTCAACCCACTACCCCATGGCACCACTCATCATCCTTGTAACTTTGTTGGACAAAATGCTTCTCCTGGGCCATGACTCCTATATATGTATTGTTTCTTCCATTTCAGTATCAGCTCCTTGAGGTAAAAACCTGCTTTTTCTTTTATATTGATATCCCCAATATCTAGTATAGTACTTGGTACATAGTAAGTGCCTATTAAATACTTTTAAAAATATTCTGTGGAAGAAAATAGTGATATCTAATTCCCATGCTCTGGCAGATGAATAGGTGGACTGGTGGCTGTCAGGTTGATTCCAGACTTGGCTGCGAGTTTTCATGAATCCTTGTTTGTCAGTTCCTGAAAGGGGAGGTGATAACCTCAGTCTCTTCTTCACCAACTTCAAAAAGTCCCTCTACTCTCCCTCTAGATAAGGAAACAGAAAACTGAGGAGAGATGAGGAGTTAGAGGAAGAGGAGAGATGGCTACTGTTCCCTTCAAACAGAGACCCTGGCATTCCTTACCCTCTCCCAACACCCACCAGATCTATGGTCTCCTCTCATCTTCAATGTCTTTCTGCAAACTACAGTTACAAAATGGTAGATGTTGAAAAGGCCATGGGAATACAGAGACACTAATGCTCTATTGGAGAAGTGAGAAGTTAGCCTGGGAATTTTTTGAAAAAAAAAGCCCTTCACAAACTGGCCCCCTCCCACCTTTCTAGCCTTCTTACACTTTATTCCCCTCCCCATGTACTCTGTGATTCAGTAACACTGGGCTCTTTGAAGATCCTTCCATAAGACACTCCATCTCTCAAATCCAGGCATTTCTCTCCCTCCTCATCTCTGCCTCCTGGTTTTCCTGGCTTCCTTCAAGTCCCAGCTAAAATCTCATCTTCAATAAAAAGCTTTTCCTGATCTTCCTTAATCCTAGTGTTTTCCTTTTGTGTATTATCTCCAAATTATCCTGTTTACATTTTGTTTGAAGTGGCGACTGAGAAGATGATGGTGCTGACCTCTACATGGAGCTCAAAATAGAGGAAAAGTTCCTATGGATAAAAAAAATTAGTATTTGCAGCAGCACCTTTTTATTACAGCAAAGAATTTGAAGGAATACAGGTGCTCATTGATTGAACAAGTTGCGGTATATGAATATAACAGAATACTATTATACTTAAAGAAATAATGAATATGAATCAAAAGGTCATAGTCTTAAAGTTGGAAGAGATTTTAGATGCTTTAAAGTCCATTTACCCCTCACTTTATAGGTGATAAAACTGAAGCTCAGTGAGGTTAATTGACTTGCTCAGGGTTACATTGTGGTAATCATAAGAAGCAAGATTGGAACCCAGGTCTTACTCCAAATCCAGCACTCAATCCATTACAATGTAGTGGTCCTTGGGTGCAGCCTTTTGACTGAGTCCAAATTTAATAGAACAAATCCTTTTATTAAAGGCATTTGTTCTATAAAGGTTGAATTCAGTCAAAGGGCTGCACTTGAGGACCTAGAGGACCACAGGCTCCCTACACCTGCACTATATCATCTTGCTACTCTGAAGAAGTCAAAGAAAGACACACATGAACTAATGTGAAGTGCTGTAAGCAGAATCAGGTAAATAATTTATATGATGACAATAATGGTGAACAACATTGAAAGACTTTCTGAGTTCTTGTCAATTTAATGTCCAATTGAGTGTGGTGGTCAGAATGAATATAGTGCATCATATGTGGTCTGTCCAAGAAGATGTTATCATCTCCTTTATCCTGAACACTAATCTTCCTTTAATGCAGACTAAGCATTTTTGACTGCTGTCTCATTTGTTTGCTTATATTAAGCTTATAGTTCACTCAAAGCCCCATTTTTTCAAATGTCTGATGTTTTTAGATCACTATTCTTAAAATTCTTCATTTTAAATTAGCATTTTAAAACATTAATTTCTTGAGATGGGAGTGGGGGTAAAAGGGCCACACAAAGGGACATGTGTGAGGGTAGGGAAAGGGAGGCAAAAGGAAAAATGACCCAAAGTATGTGCTTTCATGGAAACCTATTAATAAGTGTGTGTGCTTGTGTTTGTATTGTGTGTGTATCTGCTTGAGGCTAAATATTAGAAGCAGGAAGTAAGGTTAGAGGATCATAGGACCATAGATGTAGAGATGGAAGGGACCTCAAAGACCACCAAATCTAACCTTTTTGTTTTACAGATGAGGAGACTGAGTTCTGGGGAGTTAAGTCTCAGACTTTTAGTCCCAGTTCCCAGCCCTGTCCTTTGGATGACTGTTTCTCTTCCTCTATTTCATGAGAGGAAAGTGACTTGTCCTGTAGCTCAAATGAGGCAACTTCACATGCTACTGAGTCATCAAAGCAGAGATAGATCCAGACCAAGACTGCCATCAGAGGAAGGTGGGGGTGGTGACAAAGAGGGAGACTTAAGGGTCACGGTCTTGAGGGGGATAAAGGCAGAGCCAGAGAGTTTTGGAGAAGGGAAGGAGAAAGGGTTGAGGAATAGGGTCTGGGAGGAAATGAGGGAAATAAGGGGATGGCAGAAAGAAGTAGAAAGAGGGAAGATCTAGGACTGGCAGGGATTGAGGAGAGGACTCAGGGGAAGAGAATCAAAGTAGAAAATCTGGTACTGAGGTCCAGAGGAGTATCTGAGGGTTAGGAAAAGGCATTTGGGAAAGGGCCTGGGATCTGGAGAGTAGAATAGGGGGTAGGCAAAGGAGTAGAGGGGAAAGGAGGAGCTCAGGGCCTGGGCTTTAGATTTGGGGGTGGAAGGAGTCATGGTTTGGGTGATAAGGCTGAAGGGGGGCCTATAGCTTCCTTCCCCAAAGTCGTAAAACCAGCAGTGTTTGAATTCCTGGCCCTAGTTGGGTGGCACCCCAGGTCTGGGATAAGCCCACCAAAGAAAGGGTCATTGGAGTCGACAGTGTCACACAGAAGCTTCCAAAGCTGATGGTTTCTGAGGCTGCATTGAAAGAGACAAAGAAGGAATGATAACACCACCTTACTCTGCCCTGATCTGATTAGGTTATATTTTGAAAGCCACATTTCAGGAAAGACATTGATAAGTTCAGTAGGCATGTAAGCAAGATAGTGGAAAAACTACAGAGACAATATCACGAGTCCAAAAGAACTGGAGATATTTATATTAAGGAAGAAAAGACTTAGGGGTATCATAATAATTGTCTTCAAATGTCAAGTAGAAAAGAAATTAAGTATGTTCTGCCTGGAAAATTGGGAGAAAGCTATGGAGAGACAGACTTTAGCTCTACTTAAGGGAAAAATTCCAAATAATAGAACCATCCAAAAGTAGAAGACCTTGAATACCAGATTAATGAATATGAATTTTGGGACTTGGTTGTTAAATAACTGTGTGACCTCAGGCAAGTCACTTTCTCCTTCTGAGTCCTCTAATATGTAGGGGAAGCAGCTAGATGGCACAATGGATAGAGCTTTAGGCTTGGAGTCAGAAAGACCTGAGTTCAAATCCAGTCCCGGACACTTCTGGCTGTGTGAACCTTGGTCAAGTCACTTAACCTCTGATTCCCTTAATTTCCTCACCTATAAAGTGGAAATAATAATAGCATCTACCTTCCAAGGTTGTTAGGAGGATCAAATGAGAAAATATTTGTAAAGTGCTTAGCATAATGCCTGGCACATAGTAGGCATTTGATGAATATTTGTTTCCTTCTTTCTTTCTTTGTAATACGAGGGGTTGGATTGGTTGAAGCAGGACTCTATTTTCGGGGTGGAGGGCAAACTGTCTCAAGCTTCAGGGGTTTTGTGCAGCTGTTTTCAGAGATACTTCTGGGGACCTGTAAGTTGTCATTTCTTCCAAGGCGGTGTGATCTGAGGAGAGTTGTTTACTCCTCTACTGGCCTGTGATATGGTCTGTGAGTGACCACAAGCACTCTTTTCTGCCCTGGAATTGTGAGGAGGGTCCCCCCTCCACTGCTGCCACAAGCTCTGCCATTCCAGTGCTCCTCCTCACCCTGGAACTGCCACCCAGCACTGTGACCCAGATCTGAGTATGGGCAAAGCAAGAGTTCTGACCTCAGTGCTAGCAAAAAGACCCTCGTAACCTCCTTCTGACGGGTTGTTTGTCCCCCTTACCATCTGTGGGCTGAGAGCTGCAGAAGCGCTGCTGCCACTGCTGATTCAGTCACTCTCAAGGCCTGCTCCTGATTTGCTGTGGCTGGGCCTGTGCTGGTGCGGCCTGCCCCGGACTGTGCTTCTCTCTCACCCTGGTGCAGTAGACCTTTCCTGCTAACCTTGCAAGTTGTCTTGGGCTGTAAATTTGTTTCACTCCATCTTTTTGTGGGTTTTGCTATTCTAGAATTTATTTAGAGTCATTTTTAAGAGTATTTGGAGGGGTTTGGGGGAGAGCTTAGGCAAGTCCCTGCCTTTACTCCGCCATCTTGGCTCAGGACTCTTTTCAAGTATTGAGTCGCTTAAAGCACTTCTGACTTCCGTATTCAAGAGTGAATCTGGAAGAGGCCAACCCCACTAGAGATTGCTGAAGGAAAAGATGCTGACAAGAAGCTGACATGAGGGGAGTCGGCAGTCTTCATCATGTCTCTATCTCCGGCTTGCTACACTAGAAACTTTGGAGAGTTGGGTGAGATCTAGGATATTATCTCTTGGTTGAGCTGAGTTACCTTGCTCCCAGTGGGAGAGCTCCTTCACTCTGTATCGTCTGGTATATATCCTCCTATGTATACCTTCTCTGATTTCTGTTTTACTGCAATTTGGACAAATGGATTTCTTTGTTATTTGTTATGTGTGTTCTTTGTGAAACTTGTATTTGGTGGGAAAGGTCGCACTTCGGATATAGGGCTTGAAGGCCTCATTTCCCCATTAAAGCATTCAGAAGTTAGCTTGAACTTGAAAACCATATCCCCTAGACTAATAATATTTGATACTAAAACTAGAACTATATCTGGTCCTCATAATATTTGCAGGACCAGATAGATAGAGTTCTAGTTTTAGTATCCCCTCTCTCTGAGGAGAGCAGAATGGCCAAACCTCTGGCCCCCATATCCTGCTTCCCTTCCTGGCAGGAATTAAAGTCTCCCCTGGAGAAGGGTGAGGGGAGAAGAGGCTAGAGATATGCATTCTGCTTCCCTTCAAGCCACAATGACACCCCTATACTACATGTAGGGAGACAGCTCTCAAACACGTAGGGCCTTGCTGCAAGTTGGACCTCTCTAGACTTGGACAAATGGGTTTACTTACTATTTGCTATTTTGATGGTCTTTTGTATACTCAACATTTGGTTGGAGGGAGCCCAGCTAGTGAGTATAAACTAAGAGCTTCTTGTTGTTCAGTTGGGTCTGACTTTTCGTGACCTCATTTGGGGTCTTCTTGGCAGATAGTGAAGTAGTTTGCCATTTCCTTCTCCAGCTTATTTTATAGATGAAGAAAATGAGGCAAACACGATTATGTGACTTGCCCAGGGTCACACAGCTAGTATGTATCTGAGGCCAGATTTGAACTCAGGAAGATTGACTTGAGGCCCAGCACTCTATTGGCTGTGCCACCTAGCTGCCCCAAAACCAAGAGCTATCTTACCTCTTGAAGAATGATCAAGACTCAGGCCAAAGTGGCTGCTTGAATGGAGACTGGCTGTTTCACTCCCCATACCTACTTTAGCAAATATCTGAAATCTATTCCGGACCAATTACAATTGGAATTACAATTAGAAATTATAGTGAGTTCTTCCATCCCAGAACTTCACCAAAAAGCAACCAGCAGCTTACATACAATAAAAAAGGGGACCACCAGCAAAGCCAAGGCAAGGTCCAGTGTACAGTCAAATAAATCCAGTTTCCCAAAACAACCAGCAATAGGTGAGAAACATATAATATGCAAGCCTTAAGGTCTGGAGGCAGTAAGAGCTGAAAGCCCCCTGAAAAAGCCTCAGGGTGGTCAGAAAGCCCCAGGTTGAGGACCATGTAAGCTCTGGGGATCAGAAAAAAATAGAGCAGCCTGATAGCACTCAGATGGACCAGGCTCAGAGATTTCAGGGTCCCTAGCATTCAGTTCTGAGGTATTAGACAACGGATTCTTGTCCTGTGATGCATTATAATTGCTCATTTAAAAAATTTCCAATAAATATATTTCAATATAATTGGTTTCCTCTATAATCCAATATATTTTATTTTCTACATTTGAAAACACTACTCTGAGAAAGGGCCCATAAGCTTCAACTGTACTGTCAAAGAAGTCTAATAACACAAAAACATTTAATAATCCCTGCCATAGACGGCCCTGAAGATTCGATATTCTGAACCACAAAGATCTGAGGGATGGAGAGAGGTGAGCACAAGTAACCTTGGGAGGTGAGCATCTCAGGGGGCCCAGTTCAAGACTAAGCAAGGCTGACCACTCCACCCAAGAACACAATGTGGGGTGGAGATTGACCCTGAAATAAAGTCCTAATTTAGGAATTAAAGCTGGAAAGATTACTAAATCCAAGAAGACATCAGCCAGTATATAAGAAATTACAAATCTAAAGATCCACCAAAGGAACAACTGTTAACATCTGCAGGCAGAGACTGAAATTATAAAAAAAAAAAAGAATTTTCCAGAAAGATTGAACAAATATCTCAAATAAATGAAGGGATTGGAAAAAAAAGATGAAATAAAAGCTCTGAAGGAATAAATTAGAAAGAAAATAAATAGCTTAGAAGAGAAAGTAGTAAATTTAGCCGAGAAATAAACTCCCTGAAAACGAGAATAGACCAAACAAAAATCAATGACTGTGAGAAAGCAAGAAATATTAGGACTAAATCAAAAGAGCTGGAAAAAAATCAAAGAAAATATAAGATATCTAGTATAAAAAACAATTGATTTGTAAAGCAGTACAAGGAAAGATAATTTAAGAATCATTGGACTCTTTGAAAACCACAAATTTAAAAAAAGCCTGGGCATCAAATTTCATGAAATCATAAATGAAAACTGCCCAGATCTATTAGAACCAGAATGTAAAGGAAAGACAGAAAGAATCTACTAGATCACCTCCTGAAAGAAACCCCAAAAGGAAAAGTCACAGGATTGTCAGAGGACAAAATCCAAAGTTCCTACATCAAAGAAAGAAACACATCAAGAACAAAGGAATTACACCCAGCATCACACAATGTCTGCTAATTCCCACTAAAATAAGAGACCTTGGAATACCATATTCCAAAGGCAAATGATATAGATTTACAACCAAAAATAACTTACCCTGCAAAGCCGGGCATGATCAATCTTATTGATTCATTCACTCATTCTTTCTTTCCATCTGAATTAAGTTTTGTTTGTATTATTGATGCTTGGGATACATGAAGATGCTTGGTTCTCATTGGCAATTGTACCAGTTTGGAAAATGGATCTTTAATGGAATAGAGAACTTTAAAGAATGCCTGATAAAAACATCAGAGAAGAGTAGAAACTTTGAACTGCAAACACAAGACTTAAGGAAAACCTGGAGAGATAAATTAATTTGAGCATTTGGAAGGGACTATATGATGAGGTAGGGCTAACATTTTAATAGGGAGAAAAGAAATGTGTTATGTCAGAACCTTAATGTTTTCAAAAGGTATTGAGGGAATTTAATAAGAAAAAAAAACTCTGAAAAGCTGGGGACAGAATAGTTCTGTTCTGAGGATTTTAAGAAAGGGAAGAGAAGGAACAATAAAAGGTAGAAACTATTGCAGAAAGGAAGGAGTGGAATTTGTTATTTCTCCTAATTGCAGTGTGTAAGAAGAAGAATATGCAAAAATGGAGGAAGAGGTGGTGGGAGTGAGAATAAAATGAGCCTCTCTCTTATCTGAAATGGACAAAGGGTTGAACACAGCCACCCACAGACAGTTTAGTGTAAAAATACATCAAACAACATAGAAACAAGCAGGAACGGGGGGAGATAATATAAAAGAAAGAATACTAACCAGCTGAATAAACTTCTTGATCCTGAAGAGGAGATTTTAAGGGGGGAAAATGAAAAGAAAAAAACTAGAATCTAAGAGTCTCCATCAGTTAGGTTATTCAATGTCTGAATAAGTTATGTTATATAATTGTAATGAAATATTATTTCACCAAAAGAAAAAAATACAATAGTATTTTATTCATTCCCAATTACATGTCAAGACAATTTTTAGCATTAATTTTTATAGAATTTTGAGTTCCAAATTTTTCTCCCTTGCTTGCTCCCCTACCCTCTTCCTAAAATGGTAGGCAAATTTGATATAGGTTATACATGTGCTATCATGTAAAACATATTTCCATATTCATCATAGTTGTAAAAGAAGAAATAGATCAAACGGGAAAAAAAACATGAAAAGAAATTAAGTAAGTGAAGAAAGTATGTTTCCATCTGCATTCAAAGTCCATTAGTTTTTTATCTGGATGAAGACAGCATTTTCCTTTGTGAGTTCTTTGTACTTGTCTTGGATCATTGTGTTGCTTAGAAGAGCTGAGTCATTCATAGTGGATCATCACACAATGTTGTTGATACCATATACAACGTTTTCCTGGTCCTGCTCATTTCCCCTTGCATCAATGTGTGCAAGTCTTTCTAAGTTTTTCTGAGACTTGCCTGTTCATTATTTCTTATTGCACAATAGTATTCCATTAGATTCATTTACCATAGCTTGTTCAGCCATTCTCCAGCTGATGAGCATTTTCAATTTCCAATATTTTGCCACCATGAAAAGGGCTATAAATATTTTTGCACATGTAGTTACTTTCCTCTTTTTTATGATCTCTTTGGGATACAGATCTAGTAGTGGTGTTGCTTGATCAAAGAGTATGTACAGTTTGGTTGCCCTTTGAGCATAGTTCCAAATTGCTCTCCAGAATGTTTGGATCAGTTCCCACTTCCACCAATAGTGCAACAGTCCCAATTTTCCCACATCTCCAACATTTATCATTTTCCTTTTTTGTCATATTGGCCAATCTGATAGGTGTGAGGTGGTACCTCAGAGTTGTTTTACTTTGCATTTCTTTAATCAAAAGTGATTTAGAGCACTTCTTCATATACCTATAGGTAGCTTTAATTTCTTCATCTGAAAACTGCCTGTTCATATCCTTTGACCATTTATCATTTGGGAAATGGCTTGTATTCTCATAAATTTGATTCAGTTCTCTATATATTTGAGAAATGAGACCTTTGTCAGAGACACTTGCTGTAAAGATTGTTTCCTAGCTTTATGCTTTCCTTCTAATCTTGGTTGTATCAGTTTTGTTTGTGAAAAAGCTTTTTAATTTAATATAATCAAAATTATCTATTTTACATTTCATAATGTTATCTCTTATTTGGTCATGAACCTGTAACTTAACTTCTCCTTTAATAATTTGGATGCTGTACCACTTGTATCCATATGGTTCATATATGTTTAGCATTGATATTACTTCATTGTCTAGGGTACCTTTTGGCAAGATGTATTTTCCTTCCTTATCTCTTTTAATTAGGTCTATTTTTGTTTTTGCTTTATCTGAGATAAGGATTTCTACCCTTGCTTTTTTTTTACACTTCAGCTGAAGCATAACAGATTCTGTTCCAGCCCCTTAACTTTACTCTGTGTGTGTCTCTCTGCTTCAAATGTGTTTCTTGTAAATAACATATTGTAGGATTCTGGTTTTTGATCTACTCTGCTATATGCTTCCATTTTATGGGAGAGTTCATTCCATTCATATTCACAGTTATGATTACTAACTGTGCATTTCCCTCCATCCTATTTTTCCTCCGGTTTTGCTTCTCTCTTGTTTTACTCTTTCCTTCCTTGACAGTGTTTTGCTTCTGTCTACCACCTCCCCCAATGTGCTTTCTCTTCTGTCAATTTGCTCCCTCCCCACCTCCACCCTTTTACTTAATCTCCTCCCCTCCTACTTTCCTGTTGGGTAAGATAGATTTCAATATTTAACTTTTGTGTTTATTATTCTCTCTTTGAGTCAATATTGATGAGAGTAAGGTTCAAGTGATGCCCATTGCCCATCCTCCCATCTTTCCACCATTGTAATGAATTTTTTGCACCTCTTCATGTAAAATAATTTTCCCCATTCTACCTCTCCCCTCATTCTGTACCCAATATACTTTTCTTTCTCATCTCTTAATTATTTTTTATGTTACTCTCTCAAGTTCACCTTACATCCATATGCTCGATCTATGTATTCTCCTTCTAGCTGTATTATTAGTAGCACAATTTTTAAGAATTACAACTATCATCTTCCCATGTAGGGATGTAAATAATTCAGCTCCATTGAATCCCATATGTTTCCCTTTCCCTTTTTAGTCTTTTCTTGGGTCTTGATATTGGAGATAAAATTTTTTTTGCTCAATTCTGGTCTTCTGCTTATGAAGGCTTGAAATCCTTCTATTTTATTGCATGGCCATTTTCCCCTTTGAAGTACTATGCTTAATTTTGCCAGGTAAATGGTTCTTGGTTTTAGTCCTAGCTCCTTTGTCTTCTGGAATATCATGTTCCATGACCTCTGACCCTGTAATATTGTAGCTGCTAAGTCCTGTGTACTCCTGATTGTGGCTCCCTAATATTTGAATTGTTTCTTTCTGGTCACATGCGGCATTTTTTTCCTTGACCTGATAGTTCTGAAATTTGGCTATAATGTTCGTTGGAATTTTTGGGGGGATCTCTTTCCTGACATGATCAGTGGATTCTTTCAATGCCTATTTTGCTTTCTGGTTCCAGGATATTAGGGTGATTTTCTTTGATAGTTTCTTGGAAGCTGCTGTCCAGGTACTCCTTTTGATTATGGCTTTCAGGTAGTCCAATGATTTTGACATTGTCTCTCCATGATCTATTTTCCAGGTTAGTTGTTTTTCCAATGAGACATTTTCTTTTATTTTTTCATTCCATTAAATTTGTTTGATTGATTCTTGATGTCTTATAGAGTGTTAGCTTCCACTTGCACAATTCTAACTTTTAAGTAGTTGTTTTCCTCAGTTAGTTTTTGTACTTCCTCTTCCATTTGGCCAATTGTCCTTTTTTTTAGGGGTTGTTCTCTTCAGTGGATTTTTGGTATCTCCTTTTCCATTTGGACAATTCTACTTTTTACGCAATTGTTTTCTTTTTTCAAGCTGTTTATTCTTTTTTCATAATTCTCTTACATCACTCTCATTTCTTTTTTCTCATTTCTTTTTCTTCTTTCTCTCTTAGATAATTTTTAAGCTCAATCATATAGGCTCCTTTTTGAGCTCTTCCATGAGTTTTTTCTGGGCCTGACACCACTTCCCATTTTTCTTTGGGGTTTTTGCCCATAGATATTTTGACATTTTTGTCCTCTTCTGAGTTTGTTTCCATGTCACCATAATAACTTTCTATGGTCAGATTCTTTTTTTGTTGTTGGTGGTGTGTGTGTGTGTGTTTTAAATTCATCTATTTTGGCCTTTTCTCTTTCTTTTAGATTTGAGCTCTGCTTCCAGGGTGGAAGGGACATTGTCTCAGATTTTTTGTGTCAGGGGCTGCAGGCCCTAAATGCTTACCTGGTACTGCTTTGATGTTGCCCTGAGGCCCATAAGGGACCTTCATATCTGGTGCTGTGCTGAGGGGGAGGGGTAGGGAATGGCTTATGCTGCTAGAGACTGTAAGGATTTGGCAGCTTACCTGGTACTGAGCTGGGGTCTTAATGCTGGTGTGTGGTGTGTTCTGAGACCTGTGGGTGTTTCTACATTTCCCCTGGGCTACATTGAAGCACGTGGTGGTCTGGCCAATGGTGGTCGCCTATTTTCCTAGGGCTACGTTGAAGCATATAGAGGTTCTTGGACCTTGGAGATTGACCATTCCCCTGACTATACTGAGGTAGTGGGAAGGCCTGGTGTCGGCATTTGCCTGTGCCACCGTGCTTGGGGCTCAGAATCTCCTACTGGTTTGCTGAGGTGGGGCTTGCTGCTGGCTTGATGGGACACCTCCTGTCCTGGACTATGTTCCTCTTTAATCTGAGTGAAACAAACCTTTCTTGCCAATTTTACAAGTTTCTTGGGCTAAATGATTGCTTCACCCCATCTTTTTGCTGGTTCTACTGTTCCAGGATTAGTTTGGGGGCACACAATTAGGGTTATTTGGAGGTGAATATGGAAGAGTTATGGCCATTTACTGCATACCCCACCATCTTGGCTCCCAGAAGTAGATGATGATTCTTGTGAAAGAGAGAGACTATTTTGCTTCTGATGTCCTCCACCAAAAGAAATTTTGGGGAAAAAAAATGTTTGTAGAGAATCAGAGTAGTAAGAACCGATACAAAAATGAAGCGAACAAAACCAGGAAAACAATTTGTTTGTTTCTTTTTTTTTTTTTAAGGTAATTGGGGTTAAGTGACTTGCCCAGGGTCACACAGCTAGTAAGTGTCAAATGTTTGGTCTGAGGTCGAATTTGAACTCAGGTCCTCCTGACTTCAGGACCGGTGCTTTATCCACTGCGCCACCTAGCTACTCCTCAGACAACAATTTGTACAAACATAGCAACATTGTAAAGAAAAACAGCTTTGAAAGACTTGAGAACTGTGATCAATTCAATAAGCAAGAATGTTTCTGGAGGATCTGACGAAACATGTCATCTGCCTATGCACAGAGAGGTGATGAACTCAGAGTGTAGGAGACAAATTTTTGAACATGGCAACCATGTGAATTTGTTTTTCTCAATTATGCTTATTTGTTACAAGGGGTTTTTTTTCTTTTCAATTTTTTAATTGGGGGTATTGAAGGAAGAAGGAGGCTAATAATACTCCCAAAAAAGGGAGGTCTTTTTTTTTAAACACAGAGAACACATTTTTAAAAACACAGAGAACAAAAATCTTAAAAATCTTAAAAAGCTTAAAATCTTAGTTTCAAAATCTTAAAAAAATATTTTAAAAATAGAAAACAAATTACCAGAGAAATGGCTTTTCTTCTGACCTAGACTTTTACCCCTAGATGACCAATATCTGAGGGGGCAGGTAGATAACACTTCTAGCCTTATACTCCTCATATACATGGATGAGAAAAAAAGCAAGTATTTAGCCATCACCCTTCTCCTGTTCCCTTCAAGGTGGAAATTGCAGTCTCCCTTGGAATATGGTATGCCGAATTCCAGAGATATCTATCCCATGCCACCCACAAGCTGCAATCTATATATTTAGATAACCCATGTGGACATATATACATATCTCATATTTTGACTAATACATATGTTACAGCATAACTGATTAAATAAAGGGGATCATGGTGGCATGGGAGTAGAGAGGGGAGAGTCAGTAGCTTGGGGGACTGAGAAAGCATGGTGGTGCCACTGAGTGGCCCTTGGTGCCTCAAGGGGCCAGATACTTCTCCTTCTAGTCCCCACTCAAAATCTCCCTTCCTCTCCCGGGCTCTTAATCCAGACTACCCTAACCTTAAACAGAAAAAAAAGTCTGATTTCTATATACAAATTCCTTTAATGACATATTTTACAGAATTCTGCTTGTTTCTATTTACAAGTTCCTGCTCAACTCTCTTAGCTGCGTCTTGAAGCAGAGAGACTTGGGAAAGAGGTATCTGCTGCTACCCTTCACAAGGCAGGCAGAAGGTCTATGCATGTTCCACCAAGGTAGAGCACATGTGTTGGCCCATGAGAATCAGTGAATGGACATATTAGTAGTTTGACTAGTGTGTGGTGCCTCAGGAGGGCTCAGAGATTGTTTTGGAGGTTATGGTGGGGTGGAATAAGGTGTGGAAAATTGGCTGTCATCAAAGGTTGCTCCTCTTCTCCCTCCTCCTGGCCCCAGGAGTGGAATTTCCTATCAGACTTCATCTTGCCCTGCAAAATACAGAACAATCTAACAATTATCTTTGCAGCTTTCCCTCTCACCCTATGGAAAGTCAGAGCTGAATGTGGACTCTCAGAGGTAAATAGGTGATACAGCGAACAGAATACTGGGCTTTGACTTAGGAAGACCCAAGTTCAAAATCTGCCTCAGACATTTAGAAGAAAGCCTGGACAAGTCACTTAAGCTCTGTCTGCCTTGGTCTCCTCCTCTATAAAATGGGGATAATAATAGCATCTACCTCCTAGGGTCATTGTGAGGATCACATGAGGATGAGAAAATTGAGGCCCAGAGAAAGGAGATAATTTGCCCAAGGCCATACGGGTATTAAGTAGGCAAGTCATGATCTGAAAGTCACGGTCTTTTGACCGTGCTCTTCCCACTATACCACACTATATCCTCTCTTCCCAGCCCCAAATCATGTCCCCGTATCTTCCCCATCCCTTTTTTGCTAGACATCTCTCCACACTCACCTGGCAGGGGTTGGAGCTGGTACCCATGACTGTGACTGCTCTCTGGTTTCATCTTCTGGCTCCTTTTGTGCCAGGCTATGGCCCAGAGGAACCCTACAGCCAGGAGTTTGCTGAGCAAGAGTCCAGCAACCAGGAAGGAGAAGACAGTGGAGGAGAGTGGGTGCCCAGTTTCTGAGAAGCTCCTTTGGGAAGACAGTAGCACAAATTGTAGAGGTGGAAAGGACTTCAAGGTCATGTGGTCCAAACCCTACCTGAACAAGAATCCCTTCTATAATATACCCAGCAAGTAGTCATTTAGTCTTTCCTTAACAATGTCTCATGATGGGGAACCTAATATCTTCTTCACCCAGGGTAGCATTCCTTCCAACTTTTGCATAACTCTAATTTTTAATAAAATTTTCCTCACTTCAAAACAAAATGGGGGCTCTTGGCAGGGGAGACGGCAGCACTGAGGGCACAGAGTAGATAGAATTCACTTGTCCCCTCTCCAGGAAACTCTAGCCAAGAGAAATCTTAGGAGCTCCTCCTCAATTCATAATGTCTCTTCCTTGCCCCCAAATGGAGTTATCAGAAGTTAGGGGAGAACCTGCATTAACTAGTTCAACTTCTGGTGTCTAGCAGCAACCTAGAATTTTCCTGGAAAGTGGGTTAGGATTAAGGAACTGTACCTGGAGATGCTGGGTTGGACTTCAGGGTCCTCAGGACTTTGGGGCTTCTCCAAGATCTGGGGATCTTCAGGGATCCAGGAATTTCCTGAGCTTTGGGGATCAAGCGGATCTATGGAAGACAACTTCATTGTTCCTCCAGCCCATTCCTCCCCACCTCTGTGAGGCAGTCAAAGATTCAGACACTGAGAAGGTCCCCAACATCCTTTGATGGCCCCATAGCATGCTAAGCATTGTTTTTCTTTTCTAAGGCTCCTCTTTTCTCCTCTTTCTAATAATCCACTGCATACCCCTTTCCCCCACAGAGAGCCCCCACAGCATTATATTTCTTTCCTCAGGGCTCAGAGAAGGTGTGGGAGGACTGTGAAAAGGAGGTGACTTATTCTCATTTGCCTTCTCAGTGTATTTGTCGAATGGAGAGATATTTCAAGAAAGGAAGTGTCTGTATAATGATTTTAGAGTATGAAGGATCAGATTTGCTTGGTTTCATGGAATCTGGTTTGGGTTATCACAAGAAATCTGTTCAAGGGGAGGACGTGTGTGGGGATGAGTGAAGCATTTGGAGAGGACCCAACAGTTCACTTGAGGAGTATGAATGAGATACAATGGGAGATCCTGGGACTAATATCTCAGGTCTGATCCCCTCATGGACTAGTCAGCTTCTATCTCTGCTTGATAGCCATAGACTGTGCCATTCTCTTTTAACACTAATCCACCACCTTGAAGTTACATTCCATTGGTCACCAAAGGAAAGAGATGGCAAATTCTATGCTGCTCATTCCCAGCTCTGTATATACAAACTCAAAATCATATGGATTTAGAGTGGTAGATGTTAGAGATCATAGGCACAGACTGGGGAAATGACTTGATCAAAGTAACACAGGTACTAAGTAGCAGAGGTGAAATTTGAACCCAGGAACCTCTCCAGCAAACTCTCTTTTACCCTATTCAAAGAGTATATCAAAGAGTATATCTTACTGCCATTCACAACCATCTATATGTAGTGCCTCACTTCTCCTGTCATTCTCCTCTAAACTTTCCAATATCTGGCTTCCAACCTCATTAAATTGAATGTTCTTTCACCAAAGTTACCAGGGATGTCTTAATTGCCAGATATGATAGCCCCCCCTTTTAAAACAATGCTTATCTTTCCTGATCTCTCTATAACTTTTGACGCTGTCAGTCACTCTGTTCTGTACATTCTCTCCTCTCTACATCTTCATGACATTGCTGTGTTCTGGTTCTCCTCTTACCTGTCTGACTGCTTCTTCTTAGTCTCCTGTGATAGATCACAAACTAGGTCACATCTACTGACCACAGGTATCCCTCAAGTTTCTGTCCTGGACCCTCTATTATTTTGCTTGATGATCTCATCAGCTTTCATTCCAGTAACATCTCCATATGGATGATTTCCAGACCTAAATATTCGCCCTTAACCTCTCTTCTGAGCTCCAGTCTCACATCACCACCTGCCTTTTGCATATCTTGAATTGGATGTCCTGAGGCATCTGAAACTCAACATGTCCAAACAGAACTTACTGTCTTTCCCCCCAAATCTTTCCCTCTTCTGAACTTCCTTATTACTATGGAAGATACCACCATCCCTCCCAGTTGCCCAAGCTCACAAACTCAGAGTCATCTTCAAGTCCTCACTGGCCCTTATCCCAGCTATCCTATCTGCTGCCCAGTCTTGTTTCTACCTTCATAACACCTCCAATGTATGTTCCTTTCTCTGTAATCACACAATTGCTTCCCTGGTGCAAAGCCTCATCACCTATTGCAATACCCCATTGTTTTATCTCTCTGCCTCACCTCTCTCCCTATTCCAATCCAATGGAGAATATTCAGTTACCAAAATGATTTTCCTAAAGCATAGGATTAACCATGTTACTGCCCTGCTCAATATCCTATCATCTTCTGGATCAAATTTATAATTTTCTGGCTTTTAAAACCCTTCACAATCTGGCCTTTTCCTACTTATCTAATCCTCTTAAACTATTCCCTTCCACATACCCTATGATATAGTTGCAGGCCTACTTACAAGACTCCAGCCCCAACTCTATTCCTTTTCACTGGCTCTCTCCCATGTCTGACACACTCTCCCTCCTCATCTCTGCCTCCTGGCTTCTTTGACTCCTTCAAGACTCAGCTCAAATCCTACCTTCTGCAAGAGACCTTTTTCTAGTCTCCCTTAAAGCTAGTGCCTAGCCTGAGATTAGCTTCATTGACACCGTACATATTTTGCGTGACAATTTTTTTGCATATTGTTTCCCCCATTCAAATGTGAGCTCCTCAAGGTCAGGAACCATTTTTTTGGCCTCTCTGTGCATTTCCAACACTGAGCATGGTGCCTGGAATATTGTTGTTGTTGTTAGGTTGTTTCAATTGTGTCTGACTCTTCATTACATCATTTGGGGTTTTCTTGGCAGGGTTACTGGAGTGGTTAGCCATTTCCTTCTAGAGCTCATTTCACAGGTGAGGGAACTGAGGCAAACAGGGTTAAGTGACTTGCCCAGAGTCACACAGGAAGTGTTTATGGCAAGATTTGAACTCAGGTTTTTCTGAGTTGAGGCCTGGCACTCTCTCTACTGTGCCACCCAGGTGCCCCCACTTATAATCTGGTAAGAGATTAATAAATGTTTGTTGGATGAAGTATGTAAAATTGAGTCCATTGCTTTGAGGACTGTGCTGGGGGGATCCCATTCTGCTATGGAAATGAGAGCTGCAGTTATTCAAGGAGGTAGCCAGAGGGAGGAAAAGGAAAGTTTTCTCCTCATTTCCTACTGAAAAGACCTAAAGATTCAGTCCTTGACCCCCTGTACCCAGTAGTTTGCTGGTAAATGTTTAACAGGTGGCTCTCTAGAAAAAAAAAATTCACACGCTCTTTTAAGTTTAAACTGCATTAACATTTTCTCTACCACTTTCTTAAGTCTAGACAATCAACTGACTCTCAGCCATAGCTCACTACCGTTTCTACTCTTCCTCATGACCCTTTAAGCTGCATATTTCCTTTGTGACATCACCTCTTCTGCTTTTCCCCTTCGAGGCTACCCTAGATATTTTTTTTTGAGCCAGTCTTCACCTGGATAAAAATTTTTGCTTGGAATTAAATAAGTGTGTGTGTGTGGTGTGTGTGTGTGTGTGTGTGTAGGGACGGGGAAGGGGAATTGGGAATACAGCTTATGCTTGCCAACGTTAACAGGACACTAACAGGAGCAGACACAGAATAGGATTGTGCACTGGAAAGAACTCCGGACTTGGGATCAGAACTGTGTTCAAGCCCTGACTGTGCTACTGAATGACCATATGATATTAGCAATTCAATAAACTTGTTGGGGCCTCAGTCTCTGATTCCATAGAGTGGGAGGGTTAGACCAGGTGATCTCATCTCTAAGGTTCCTTTCAGTTCTTTTGTTCTATGATTCTTTTTTTTTTTTTTTTGGAGACAAAGGGGGTAAGTGACCAGCCTGGGGTCACACAGCTAGTAAGTGTCTAAGGTCACATTTGAACTCAGGTCCTCCTGATTCCAAGGCCAGTGCTCTATCCCCTGCACCACCTAGTTGCTCCTTGTTCTGTGATTCTGAAATTGGGTCCAGCGATACAGCTACTTACCCTCTAGCACCTCCACCATCACCTTCCGCAGGATGTCTGCCACCCCACCCTGGTGGCTCTGGCATTGATAGACTCCAGCATCGTGGGCACGGAGGTCTTTGAGGGTGATAGTCAGCCTTCCAGCCAGGGCATCATCGGCAATGCCTGTACTCCCATTCCACTTCTTTAAGAAGGCTATGAGCCAGGAGCGGCGAGCACTAACCACATGCTGGCAGTGCCCCTCCTGCTCATGCTGCCTGCACCAGGACTTCAGTTGCCCCCAGTACTTTGCAGGGTCATAAGGGCAGGAGATAGACAGGGTCTGGCCCTCCACAGCCTGCAGTACTGTGGTGTTATGGGTGTGGCAGAGCTCTGTGGGAGACAGATATGGGATGAAAGAATAGGCAGGACCAGTTCAGGGCATAAGCCCCAAGAAGGTCAAAGACAGAAAGGTCTCATGTATACCAAAGTATTCACAGTAGCAATTTTTGTGTTAGTAAAATATTAGAAATATAGTAGGAAGGCTTATATGAATTAAAGCAGAGTAAAATCAGGGCAGCTAGGTGACATAGTAGATAGAGGACTGAGTCTGGAGTCAGAAAGACTCGTCTCCCTGAGTTCAAATCCAGCCTCAGACACTTACTAGTTGTGTAACTCTGGGCAAGTCACCTAATCTTGTTTGCCTCAGTTTTCTTATCTGCAAAATTAGCTGGAGAAGAAAATGGCAAACTACTTCAGTATCTTTGCCAAGAAAACCCGAAATGGGGTCACAAACAGTCAGACACGAGGGAAACAACTGAACAATAACAACAGTGGGGGATATAGGGCTTGGGCTGGGTTGGAAAGTGAGCTCCTTATCCTTGGAGGTCTTCAAGCAGTGTCTGGCTGCCCATGGATGATGGGAAAGGGATGCTTGTTCAGTATAGGTGGGAAGAGATGATGACCTCTGAGATTGTTTCCCAGTCTGAGAGGCTTTCAGTGGTCTGTTTCTCCCCTGCTGTGTCTCTAGGGTCTGATTGGTGACTTTTCAGCATCCCACTCTTTCCTGCCTTGTTCTTTTTGCTTCCTCATTTTTCATAGATTGTTCTCTTTTTGTCTCTGACTTGTTTTGGGGTTATTTTAGGCAACAAATACAGCTCTGATTTGGGGGCCCCTCTCTTTAGCTGAGGGAGCAATGGGGGAATGGTTGTTGGAGAACTAGGTTCAGAAACTCCAATTTAGGGGTGTACTGGTAAATGTTTCACAACTAGATATCCGGAAAATATATACACAGCATACTTCTAAATTTAATCTGAATTCTTAAAATTTTCTCTATCAGTTTCTTAAATTTAGAAACAATCAATGAAACAAATCAAACCCTCGTTTGTAGCATTTGCCAGTCTCTGAGGTATACATTTTTTATAAATACTCTGAGTTATAAATTGTTGTTCAGTTGTTTCAGTCATGTCCCATTCTTCTTGACCTCATTTGAGGTTTTCTTGGCAAAGATACTGGAGTGGTTTGGTATTTTCTTTTCCAGCTCATTTGACAGATGAGGAAACTGAGGGAAACAGGGTGAAGTGACTTGCCTAGGGTCACACAGCTAGTTAAATGTCTGAGGTCAGATTTGAATTCAGGAAAATGAATCTTCTTAACTCCAGGCCAGGTACTCTCTCCACTGAGCTACCTAACTGCCCCAAGGCATAAATACTCACACTGAAAATTTAACAATCAGCTCTTACTAGTCAGTAGTTACTGGCTCTAGAGCACTAGTGCTCCACGTTCTCATTAGTGGCAGTTACAGGGGACCCACGAGCAAGAAACATTCTGCTTGACAGAGTACAGTGAAATAAGTCATGACTCTAGAGTCAGAGGAGCTGGGTTAAAATGCTACCAGTGATGCTTCCCACTTACATGGCCTATCCTATGAATCACCTAGGATCCCTGCGGCTCAGTTTCATCATCTGTAAAAGGAAAGGATCAGCCTAGAAAGCCTCTGAGCTCATCCAGCTCCAGGGCTATGAAGCTATGATCATTTTGTACTTTCTTCTCTCCTTCCTTTGTCCTTCTTAGTAGACTGTAATTTTATAGGCTCCTTTTGAGGACAGGGACTTTATTATAAGCATTTATGTGTGTGTATTTGTGTATGTGTATGTATAAAGATAGATATAGCTATATAGATATAGATAAAGATATAGATATATTTTCGTCTTTGGAGTCCCAGCACTTTGCCTATAGGAGACCCTTAATACACGCTTTTTGAATTGAATTGAATTCCCTCCTAGGCCCTACATCGTGATAGGGTCTTGGTTGTTGTAGAGAGAGAAAAACATGAAGTTAGCGTCAGGAGGCCTGGATTCTGGTCTCAGTTTTGCTATTAACTAACTAGATATCCCCCAGAGAAGGCATTTCCTCTCAATGGGCTTGTATTTTCCTGTCTGTCTTCTCCAGGTTGTGCTCCAGACTTTCTCTACCATGCATGCCTTCACACCAAGTACCTGTCTTCCTTTCCATCAATGTTTCCTTCTCACATATAGTTTCCCCCCATTAGAATGTAAGCTCCTTGAGGGTGGGGACAGTCTTTCTACTTGTATTTGTATATACTGGGCTCTTAGCATAGTGCCCACCCAGCATGCAGCAAGCATCTAATAAATGCTTGTTAATGGACTAATCTGCGAAATGAGGAGGTTGGACTCAGTCACCTCCAAGGTTTCTTCTGGTGCTGACATTCTATGATTCCCCTCCAGCTGTCATGCTCTGTGGTCCTCTCTGTCCCCTGATTCTATCCTACACATTCCATAGATTACAGATATCTTAAAGATATGTTTGATGCATTGTCCCAACAACTCAGATCCTGTCAGCAGAATCTGAACCCTCTTCTTTCTGCAGAGCAAAGGGAAAATTGTCTCTTGTGCAAGTTGCTTCTGCTCCTGCTCCTTGAGGGCTGCTGCCCCCTCCTTCCCTCCCCCTTGGCCAGAGAGGCCAAGGACTCATCACAGGAGAGTGCAAGTCACAGATAATGAGCTAATGTGATCATGGCAAGAGCTCTGATGGTTTCAGTGAGACCTGGAAAGATTTTTACGAAGCGATGCAGAATGATGTGAGCAGAACAAGGAGAAAAATTTATATACTAACAACAACATTGTAAAAATGATTTTGAAAGCCCTAAGAACTCAGATCAATGTGATAGCCAGTCACCATTCTAGAACACCCATGTTAAAACAGGCTACCCACCTCTGAACAGAACGGTGATGAACTTAGGGTACAGAATAAGACATACACTTCTGGATAGGGCCCAAAATTCTAGAATTTGTTTTGCTTGACTATGCATATTTATTACAAAGGTTCAAACCCCACTGTACAATGGTGGTGGTGGATGGAGTGTGTAGGTGAGAAGGTGAGAAAATCGATTTTTGTTTGTTAAAAATAGCTATAATAATAATAATAATAATAATAAAATTTTATTTTAAAAATAATCAGACAACAAAGAAAGCGCCCCAGATTTTTGGTATAAAAAATCTGGGTTCATATCTTGATTCTGCTACTTATTGGCTAGATGACTTGTTTAGACCTCATTTTCCACATCTATAAAACTAGAGAATTGTACTACTTGTTTTCTGAGATTCCTGCCAGTTGCAAAGCCTATGATACTGACCTGCCTTATAGAAATACCAAGAGACACTAAGGTTGAGTAGTAACCTACAGAGATTTTATTTATCCCTGTGATTACTGAGATGATACTCTAGCCACAGCCCAGCGCATAGTCCCAACCCAGAGGGCTGCCCTATATCATTTCGGCTGATCTAAAGGAACTGAGATTTCACTGTAATGGCCAATTTTCTGAGGCAAGACCCACTTAACTTAAGTTCTGGCAATGCCTCATGGATAGAGGAGACATCAGTGCTGACCTCCTTTGTGGAGTTGGGCCCAAGATTCAGGGGCTAAAAGCATCTTTTCCCAAAGAACATTTTTTTCTTTTCTCCATTATTTTTTCCTCTTACTAAGTTTGAGGGCAGAGGTGCCTGCTTAGAAGGCAAGAGAGTGTCAGGCAACCCTATTATTGGCATCTGTTACATACTTCCCTCTGTCACTCCCTTAAGACTGACCTTATACTAAGGCAAAGTGTGTCTGTGTGTGCGCATCTGTGTTGGGGGCATTATGAGTGCTCAAGAAGATCCCTCACTAGGGGCAGTTAAGTGGTGAAGTGGATAGAGCATCGGCCCTGGAGTCGGGAGGACCTGAGTTGAAATCTGGCCTCACACATTTGACACTTACTAGCTAGCTGGGTGATCCTGGGTAAGTCACTTAACCTCATTGCCTAGCCCCCTCTCCCCCCCCCAAAAAAAGGAATAAAAAAAAGAAGATCCCTCATTACTGACTGGCGCTGGAAATCCCATCATTAATACTCATCTCTATTAAAATGAAAAGGGGCCACCAGGGAGGGCACAACCTTAAGCACTTACACTTCAGAGAAAATAAAAGACCCAGAATCCTAGACTGGAAAGGACCTCAGAAGCTACCTACTCCAACTGCCTCATTTTACAGATGAGGAAACAGAGGCCCAGGAAGGCTGTGACTTACCGAAGGTCATAATCTCAGATTCAGGATTTGAACCCAAGTCTTCTGACTCTAGAGCCAGTGCTCTTCCCACTGTACCAACCCTGCCATTTTACAGCAGAGGAAACTGAGGTCCAGAGAGAGGAATGAGTTTGAGTCACAGGCAGGACTAGAACCCAAGTATCCATGCCTTTGTGGTGAAGACATATTTTGCCAGGAGGTGGAGAAAGGAGAGAATAAGAGTGTCAGGAGCCTGTTGGGGAGGGGTTGCTGTAGAGAGGGGGAGGACCAGGAGGTCTGTGCACACCAAAGTTCCCACCTACTTCACAGGTTTGCTGAGCCCACCTCCCCCGACTCCTGGGTTCTCACCCTCTCTCACTGGAGGAGAGGGAGGAAAGAGGAAATAACTGAGAAAAGGGAGGGATGGGAGAAGGTAAGGTGGAGGGGGTACTTGGAGCTCCTCCTACCTGCGACAGAGAGCAGGATGAAGAGACGGAGCAGCCACATGTCTCCTTGTCCAGGATGGAAGGAAGGAGAAAGACAGCCAGCAAGTAGCAGGAGCAACTTGAATAAAGGACAATTTTCCCTTTGCTCTGCAGGAAAGAGAGGGGTCAGGCACTGAGAACAGGAAATGGGCTGCCCAGGGATTGGGCAACAGAGTCGGAACAGGAGTCTGGCTCGATGATGCAGAGAATTGGGGGGGAGCATGTAAGTAGGGGGGTAATCAAGGGACCAAGGAGAGGGAAGGAAGGGGAGGGGAGGGGGGAGGGACAGAGATGGGTGAAAGGGACATAGAGGGTAAAGGAAAACAGCCTCAAGGTAGTTATAGGAAAGCCCTGGCTGGGAGATCCTAAAATTCCAGACTGGTGGCAGACCTAGCCCAGATAACTGTACATCTATCTTATGGTTGTGGGGAAAGCAGTGATTTAGGTGTAGCTATAGGAATACAGTACAAAGGTTGATAGCTCCATCTTGTCCTTGCCAGTCTCACAGAGTGAAATGCCAGGATAATTTGCCAAAGCCCTAGCATCCTGGGTCACGATTGAATTAAATTCAGTAAATATTTATTAAGCACTCACAAAGTGCCAGGCACTGTGCCTGGGGATACAATTAAGAAAAAGGACAGTCCTTGCCCTCAAGGGGCTTATAATCTAATGGGGGAGACAACACACAAAAGGAATCTGGGAATGGGGGGGGTATCTTATTCTATCTTTCTGTGGAGCTGAAACCAAGAAGAGCTGTAGATGGAAAAGACTGTGAGACAGAAGTCCAAATCCTGCTCTCTATAAAGGAAAGTTTTGGAGGGGTTTAGTTATCCACCCTCCACCCTCCACCCTCCCATTAGAGGACAGAGTTTACTAACCCAACCCAACCCAAATATCAGATAAGAATGTGAGACTTCATGCTAAGGAGTTATGAAGGAAAGAAAAAAGCATTTATGAAGAGCCTACTATGTGCCAAGTGCTTCACAAATATTATCTCATTTGATAAATTATCTCATTTGACTTGTACAACAACCCTGAGAAGGAGGTGTTATTGTTATCCCCATTTTACAGATGAGAAAACTGAGGCAGACAGCGGTTAAATGACTGTTCCAGGGTCACTTAGCTAGTAAGTACTTTGAGGCTGGATTTGAATTCACGATATTCTTTACTCCAAGCCCAAGCTGCCCAAAGAAATTCCTAAGGCAGATTTGATTGAAGGGATTTATCTCTGTAGATTGGTTCATATAGAGGCCATCTAGTCCTACCTCCCCATTTTACTGATGTGGAAACTGAAGTCTGGAAGGTGTCTGCAGTCACAAAAGAGCATTAAAAGGAAAGAAAAGAGAAGAAAAGAAAAGAGAAAAGCCAGGGGTTATGCACTACCAGACTCACCGAAGAGCTGACTCAGCAGGTGATAATAACAACTCAGCAGAGAAGCAGCAGCTGACATTCCACGGAGAAAGCAGCCCATCAGACGACATTGGCGGATGATATCTATCAAAGTGGTAGAAGCATTTGACTGAAGTGGGGCAGCTAGGTCTTGCAGCAGATAGAGACCTGGGCTTGGAATCATGGAGACTCATCTTCCTGAGTTCAAATCCAACTTCAGACACTTATGAGCTATGAGACCCCGGACGAGTAAATCACTTAACTCAGTTTCGTCATCTGTAAGATGAGCTGGAAAAGGAAATGACACTCCATTTATCTTTGCCAAGAAAACCCTATGACACAGCAGTAAGAAACATGAAAGTGGGAATTTTCTCTCCTCACAGTGGTGTGGGAATATGAAGGAAATCTTGCCCCTGAGTATATGAGGGGGTTTTCCTCACTTATCTTCTCTCTTGGCAATAAATGGATAAAAAGCAGACCTCAGAGATGGGACAACTTGGGTTCAAGTCCTATCTCTGACTAGCTGCGTGATCCTGGAGAAATCACTTAATCTCTCAATGACTCTCTAAGACTAGAAATTGTAAAGAAGGTCTTTATTGGTGGAAGGAGTTTATTGTTGAAAAAACCAGTCTGGTAAAAACACAATCTCTCAAGCAATCTCCCCTTTGCTTGGTTCTATCAATGGTTTCATTTGGACTTGGGTGGGGAGAGACACAATGAAAATGTCTGACTCGGACCTCTGAATTTGAGGGGATGATGGACTCTGTATGTGGGGTCCTGACCTAGAAACATGGGGGGAACTTCTGCCCCTTTGGATATTATAGTGAGACTCTTGACACTATGACCAAAGCACTCCCAGGGTGCTTGCAAGCAGTTGTGACAGTGGTTGATTTGGTTGAATCTGTTGCTGATGTGGTATTAGATTCCCTTTTAACAGCTACCATACTCAGCATTTTTCAGCCAGTCATCTTGCCAATTTTGAAGCTGGTCTCCTCAGCAAGACCAATGGCACCATTGAGCCCTTCTGAAGAAAGCTTCCTGTTTAGACAATGGAGCCCACTAGTGACCTGACTGCAGTCAGAAGGGTCAGAAGCCATTGACTGCAGATGTAGACAGTTCCTCCCAAGAGACAAAGAAGACAACATCTGATGTAGACAGTGGTCCCAAGACTCAGGATGTGGGCCAAGTAATGCTGAATATTAATAAATAATCTTGCTTTGCTGTTGTGTTTTTATTATTGCCTTCTTGAATCTTTTGATGAGAATCTTTGGAGCTGCCTGTCTTTAACCTTCTTATAGTTCTTATTACCTCGGTCTCTTGTTGCTTCCTGGGGTTCTCCATCTATTGGCCCTTGTTATGATTCCCCTAATCAGGTTGTTCTTGGCTTTGATCTATACCCACTCCTGTGTCTATCGCCAGATGACTGCAATACAAGGCCAATTCAAAAAGGATGGCGTTGTGGCTAACCAGACGTTTTCAGCCAAGGTTCCAATAGGGCTGTTTTTCCTTTGTGTCACCTCTCTCTGTCTTACTGTTCCCCCGTTTTGGAGTGGGACCTGTGGCTTGTATTCTGGTACCAACCCGCCTGGCCAAGCTTTCTGAGCAGGTGACAGTCTGTTGGCAGGATTAAGAGCTGGAGTCATCCACAGTGAAGTAACCCTCTCATAGCTTGAGGCATCAACACCACTGCCTACTCCATGCTTTAACTTCGGGGTCAATTCAATTCTTTGGCCGCAGGGGTTCTGCAGAATTGTCAAGTCCTCGGTGGCCTCACTGCCTCGTGTGGGGGAGCCTGCACTTTCACAAAAGAGGATTGCTGCTTCTATGTGGACAAACCTGGGGCAGTGGTGAATGACATCACTGAAGTCATCCAAAACATCGACCTGTACTCCTCTTGGCACACATTTTCAAGCTCCCTGGCCCTCTTCAGGCAGCTACCTGGGGACTTGGGCCCTATCTTTCACTTTACTTTGCTTTGCTTAGTCACTTTGGCTACCTTGCTAACCTTCAGTTTCATTGGTTTCAAGCCTGCTATCACTGTCTCTTGCTGCTCCACTACCTTAATTAATAAGATCATGCTCCTTGTTGTTGTCCCACTTTGACTATCAGAGGATGGACTCTCCATCCCATCAGCCAAAAGTAGGGCATGTAGGGACTGTGAAAATGAGTTAGTAGAGGAATGCATTAACCATCTTGACTTGCTTGAGCCTCCTTGCTATCCAGGAGAACATGAAGGCTTGGAAATTCAGAACTAGCCAGTTACAGCCTGCCTCCTGCTTGACATAACTGTGATCCTTTTCTGTAAGTGCTGAAACTAGTTGCTGAAGCAATCCCAGAGCCAGGAAGGCATGCTGGGGCTTGCACTGCAAGAAGTGTCCACGTGCACCTGGTTACGAGTACCTAGAGACTGCAGGGCTGCTCCTGGAAACCGTTATCTGGAATTAACTAACATTGTGTTTTTTTAGCTTTAAATACTCTAATGTAACCCCCTCCCAGTGGGCTCTCAGACTAGATTCTGGGTTGCTCCACTTGCAAGCTAACTTTGCCGACATAATAAAACTGATTTCTGCTTCAGACTCCCTGGCATCCTGGCTTTGTTCTTTTGGTACCTTCCCCAGAGCTCAAGCTGGGGATTCCAGGGGTTCTGGACTCATGACTGATAATTCTTAAGAGCTTGGTGACTCAGTGGATAGAGCCCTGGGTTTGGAGTCAGGGAGACCTGAATTCAAATCCAGCCTCAGATACTTACTATTTGTGTGGCCCTGGGCAAGTCACTTCACCCTGTTTGCCTCAGTTTCCTCATCTATAAAATGAGCTGGAGAAGGAAATGGCAAACCCCTCCAGTATCTTTGACAAGAAAAACCCAAATGGGGTCACAAAGAGTTGGACATGACTGAAATGACTGAACAACCAACAACCAAAGAGGCATGAACCTGGAGAAACCAAACTTATGGACGATCCCAGGTACTACATAGTTAAAGGTATCGAGAGGATGAGACAGCCAATGGCTTCTAGGAGAAGTCTGGACTAGTATTCAACAATTCAGTCAAACCTTCTTGTCTAGTCTCAGTTCCTCCTCCGGCAGTTTAAGCCCCTGAGTCATTATATTTGTTCTCTCTGGAAATAGAGAGTAGCTGCTCAGTACCCTCTGGACTTGGTCAATTATTCTGTCTTTCTCAGGCTTCCCTTCTTTGAGATAGCCAGCCATCGTTTTATGTCTAAGGTTCTTCTCCAGTTCTTTTTTTAAAAATAGTATCTTATTTTTTCAATTACATGTAAAGACAATTTTGAACATTCATCTTTATAGAATTTTGAGTTCCAAATTTTTCTTCCTCCCTCCCCTCTCCTGTTCCTAAAATGGTAAGCAATTTGATATAGATTATATTTGTGCAATCATGTAAAACATATTTGCATATTAGTCATAGTGTGAAAGAAGAAACAGACCAGAAGGAAAACACACACACACACACACACACACACACAAACAAAGATAGTGAAAATAGTATGCTTCAATCTGTATTCAGACTCTATCAGTTCTTTCTCTGGATATGGATAGTATTTTCCATCATGAGTCCTTTGTAATTATCTTGGATCATTGTATTGCTGGGAAGAGTCATTCATAATTGATCATTACACAATGTTGCTGTTACTGAATACAATGTTCTCCCAGTTCTGCTCATTTCACTTTGCATCAGTTCACATAAATCTTTCCAGATTTCTCTGAAATCTTCTTGTTCATCATTTCTTATTGAACAATGGTATTCCATTACATTCATATATCAGAGCTTGTTCAGCCATTCCCCATCTGTTGGACATCTTCTCCAGTTCTGAAGCATTACCACATCATTACAAGGCAGACAGCAAACCTAGACTCTAATAGAGCCTTGACCAAGGTATAGAATTGAACCTTAAGCACTGGAAAGGTCTTTAGATGTCATCTAGTCTAACCCCTTTGTTTTAAAAATGGGGAAATTGAGTAGTAATTCATCCAAGGCCACACAGCAAGTCAGTGGCAAAGTTGGGACCAGAAACCTACTCTCCTGCCTTTCTACCTGACAGGTGGGTGTAGTAAATTCTGGGCTTGGAGTCAGGAAGACCTGAATACTTCCCATCTATATTTACTGGCCTCAGACACTTTCTCACCAACTCTGGGCAAATCACTTAACCTCTGTCTGATCCAATTTCCTCAATTATAAAATGAGGAATAATATAGCTGTGTAATAAATAATAGCAACCACCTCCCAAAATTGTCATGAGGATTAAATTGATATAATATTTACAAAGTACCTGGAACATTATAGGTATTTAATAAATACGTGTTCCCTCCTTCCTTTTCCTACCAAACTATAAGTGTCATTGAGGAAGAGGGAGTAGGCTACTGCTTAGAACTGGTCCTTAATGGAATCTTTTGTCGTTTGCTACCCACAAATCAAAAATTTACCTTACAAGAAGTAGTATGCTTCAGCCTGGGAATCAGGAGGCCTAGCTTCCATTTTTTGGGGGAAAGTAATGAGACTATCTCAATAATCCATGTAAAAGGTAACAAGGGCTTGAACCAGGGAAAAGGCCATGTGAAGGGAAATGAGGGGATGGATGCAGAGATGTTATGGAGGTAGAATGAACAAGTCTTGGCAACTGGTTGATATGAGGGATGAAGGAAAGAGAAGAATCATGGATGATTCCAAGGACATGAGCCTGGGTGCCTGGAGGGATGGAGGCAAGAAAATCAAGAGAGGGCAGTCTGACAGAAACCAAGGGAGGTCTGTGTGTCCAAGAGAAGGGGAATGGTTGGCAGAGTCAAAAACTGTCAAAAAAGAGGTTGAGAAAAATTAGACTGAGAAAAGGTCATTTCATTGAGCAGTTAAGAGATCATTAGTAACCTGAGATAGAGATTTTCGGAAGAGTGGTGAGGGGAGAAATCAGATTACAGGGGATTGAGAAGTAAGTCGAAGATGAGGAAAAGGACTCAATGAGTGTAGACATCCTTTTCTATAAATTTGATTGTGAAAAGGAGAAAAGAAATAGGAAGATAACTTGAGGGAATGGGAGGAATTCAAGTGATAGTTTTCATCTTTTTCTTTATCTCTCTTTTTTTTTCTTTTTTGGAGGCAATTGGGGTTAAGTGACTAATCCAGGATCACACAGCTAGTAAGTGTTTGAGGTCACATTGAACTCAGATCCTCCTGACTCCAGGGTCAGTGCTCTATCCCCTGGGCCACCTAGACACCCCCTTTATCTCTTTCCTAGGAATAGATCTCACTCTCTCTCGCCCAGACTGGAAATGTAAGGGCCTCTTATGACCTGAACTCTGATCAACATAGGAGTTTGACCTACCCCATTCCTGACCTGGAGCAGTCCTCCCTTTGTTACTCACCACATTAATTCCATTCTTAGTGTGGACACCTGAAAAGCTTAGCCCTCTGACCACATCTTAGAACTGAGCTCAAGAGATCTGATAGCTTCATCCTGGCTAAGTGTTGTTTTTTCTCAAGGAAGGGGGAGACTCAGGCACATTTGTAGGGCAAAGTGAAAGAGCCAGTGGATTAAGAGAAATTGAAGGTAAGAGAAAGGACAGGATTGATAGGAGAGGCAAACTCTCAGAGGGAAGGTGGTGGGGTAAAAGGCACAGGTGGAGGAATTGGCCTTTGCAGCAAAAAGGCCCATTTCTTCATCAGAGACAGGATCAAAGGGGAAAGAATGAGGTAGGATGGGTTTTAAGATATGAGGTGAGAAAGGAGAGAGATAGGCAATCACCATTACAAGATAGATCATCTTTATTATCTCAATAAGGTAGGGGGTAAGGTTCAGTGCTGGGAGGGAGGGTGAGGAGGTGGTGTAGGGAGTCTGATACTGCAGAGAGTGTGATAAAGTATTTATGAGGGAAGAATGCAAGAATTACTGTGTCATAGTGAGAAAGCCCAGTTCAACTGAGGAGATTCTATCTCAGCAGTTGGGGGTGGTTTTCCTAGAGAAGAAAAGACTTAGGAAGGGCATAATAGCATATCTTTGAATAGTTGGAGGAAGGCCTACCATATGAAAGGGACATTAAGCATTCCGTGTGGCTCTGCATGATAAAACTGGTTGGAGAGGCAGAGTTCAGTTCAAAATTCCATCTAAGGGAAAAAAAAACATAACAAAAACCTTCCTTTTAATTGATGTTCTATAGAGGAAGAATGGGCTGCCTCAGGATATAGTGAGTTCCCCATGCCTAGAAGTGTTCAAGCAGAGGACAGATGATCCTGGGTCAGAGATACGGTAGGAGAGATTTCTGCTCTGGGTCCAAAGTTGCACTAATTGATTTTGTGCTGAAGGAATACATACATACGTGCGATACATACATATGCTGTACATGATATACAGGCAAGCATTTTTATGCATGTATGTATTATGCATATATGTTTGCACATGTGTTATATGTTTGGGTATACACCTATAACAATACTGCATATCCACAATACAATACTATGTGTATGCATAGATTGTGTAAGTGTATATATGTGTATATTTATATATGATGTATATATACATATGGACATATACACATACACATACACCCATATATCTATCTCCTCTCTCTCTCTTTCCTCTCCTCTCCTCTCTCTCTCTCTCTCTGAAGGAGAGCTTCTTGATACCTGTCAATCTTGACAATCATCATCCACTTCTGGTTGGGACAAGTGATATTCCCAGAAGTAACCTAGGAAGTGTTGCTGGGCATTATGAAGCCCTAGGCTGGAAACTAAAGAAAGATGTTTTCATTTCTGATGGTGATTGGAGGCAAGGGCTTCAGAAGAGAAAGACAGGTTGAAGAAGTGATTGATGGTTGTTGTTGTTACCAGACCATGACTTTATTGGCTTAGGAAACTCTGGATATAAAAACTCCCTGTTGCAGTACAGATCAATAACTTCTTTGAAACTAAAAACCATAGAGCATTTGGGGTTAAAAGTGAATAAATGGCTAAGTAATGGAAAAATAAGAAGTTCCCCCTCCCCCATCCATTGTTTCTTCTCTTTCCCTTATCTTTATATTTTCCTTATCTATTGACTTCTCTATCTTCACCACAACCTACTACCCAAAGGTTCTTAGTTAGAGGTGGAGTTGATATAATGAAGAATGGGTAAAGTATATTTGATGTGATCAAGAGTTCTTTAAAGTGGAAAGGAAAGGGGGGGGCTGCTTGCCTGCCAAGGTAAGCTACAGGAAGAAAACCATCAGTAGAAAAGACTAGGAATTTTTAAGAGACAATATCCAAGAAGTGAGCCATTGAGTTCAGTTGTCTATACACAAATCCAACAAAGTATGACTAATAAAGAAGTGGAACTAATTATCTTAATACAAGGAAGTAAATTTAGTCTCACAAGGTATCACTGAAACTTGGTGGGATGGGACTCATGACTGGAATTTGGTTCTGGAACATTACACCTTGTTCAAAAAGAACTGAACAGACAAAAAGGATGATAGAGAAGCATTGCGCATTAAAAATATATACTCATACAAGGAAATCTAAGAAGCAAGTATTGAGGTGGAGTACATTCGAATGAGGATGGGCAAATGGAGAAACAGAAATGACACTGTCTGGATCATCTGGATAAAAGAAGAAAATAGATGAAAAATTCTGGAAAAAGGTGACATACTTAGGATGGAGGAATGGTGTTGTAGTGATGGGAGATCTTGATCATGTCTGTGGAGTTCTCTCTGCTCAAAACAAAGCAGCTGGTATATTCTTGGCTTGCCTTAATAATAGTTCCATCCTTTAAAAGGTAGAGGATGTGATGAAGGAAACTGCTATTCTGTACCTCATTCTGACAAAGCAGAAATGATGGGAGCCTTGGGAAGAAGTGACCACTCCATCTTAAAAAAATATTATTATACAAAAGAAGAGGAAAGCCAGGTATAACCTCAGTGTGCCCTAGGTTTGGTGGAGAGCAAATTTCAAATGATAGTTTATTATGATCTAAAATTTAGTAGAGCTAGTAAAATTCAGAGGCAGCTGGTAGTGCAGTGGCTAGAAAACTAAGCCTAGAGTCAAGAAGATCAGAGTTCAAATCCAGCCTCAGACACTTACTAACTTCAACATCCTGGGCAAATCACTTAACTTCTGTTTGCCTCAGTTTCCTTAACTGTAAAATGGAAATTGTAATAGCCCTACCTCCAGGGTCATTGTGAGGATCAAGCAATATTCGTAAAAGTCCTTAACACAGCATCTGAAACATAGTAGGTGCTATATAAATGTCTATTCTTTTCCCCTTATTAGATCCAAAAAATATGGGAAACATTCTGAAGTCACAATTTTTCTCCAATAGACAGGAAGAGGGGTACATGTTTAAAACAATGGATGTATAAGTGACCATTGACCAATTTAGGTATTAAAAAGGCATACATAGAAGATGATATTAAAAACAGATAATGGAAGACAAATAGAGAAGAGTGGAAGGGTCCTTTAATATATGCACCTGGAGTGTGAAAGTTCATAATGAGATGAGACTTGAGATGAATTCTTAGGAGAACAATGAGGACTTTTTAATTTATCAATCTGCCATTTATTTGGGAATTACTAATCCCTGCCTCCTCCCCCTCCAGCTGACTGATCTGGTAGCATAAGCCTCTATAACGTCCAGATTTCTCAGGGAGAATGACCTTTGGTGCTACCACCCTATTTGTTGTGCTGGATTTCCCCATGAGCCAGTCAGGGAGAATCTCCCCCACTTTCCTTTACCCTTGTAGCTGACATAAGGGCTCCATGTAGCCTGTACTACCCACACAGCTGGCAGAGAGAGGGAACACAAGGCACCGACCTGAAGGACATCTCCTCTCATCTTCAGCAGTCCTGAGACCTCTACTGGTAACAGAGAATATCCTTCAATAATCCTCATTAGGTGCATAAATTCCCCACATGTGGCTTATTTTGTGGCACTTAGTTCATCACAAAGTCACTTATTTTGAGTGCGATGCCAGTAAAGGTTGGAAGTAATATGGAAAAGAGAATCTGATTAAAAATCCTTTTCAGTTATTTTTCATGGACCCCCAAAAGGAACCCTAATTCCATTAATTCAGTAACAAATGCTTTCTATTGGGGTAGCTAGGTGACACAGTGGATAGAGTGCCAGGTCTGGAGTCAGGAAGACTCATCTTCCTGAGTTCAAATCCAGCCTCAGACACTTACTATCTGTGTGACCCTGGGCAAATCACTTAACCCTGTTTGCCTCAGTTTCCTAATCTGTAAAATGAACTGGAGAAGAAAATGGCAGATAGTTTGTTGGCAAAGTTTCTTCCCTTCCCTCAAATTCTAAATTTGTTGTAGCTAGACTAAGTCAATAAAGACTTGGTCAGTACCTAGACCTATAGGATGGGGCAGGACACCTTATAAATATCAGTTCTATTGGTGGCAGAAGCAGTGATAAGTGCAATTTAGCTCCCCTCTTACCCACCCCCACCCCCACCCCCACACGAAAATGATCTTTGAATTCAAAGGATAGCTCCTTGTTCCTCACTCCAACCAGATCAATCTGCACTGTCATTCCTTTTATTGAGAGCTAAGAATCTTTGGTAGTGTGATCTGGAGGCAGAATAGTGGAAACCTACACTCAGAAGACTTGGATTCCAATCCTGGCTATGATTGACTAGCTTGGAAAAATCTGTTTACTTCTTTCAGATAGACAGGGCAATTAATAACTACTTACTATGTGGCAGGCACTATGCTAAGCACTGGGAATAACACTATAAGGAGAGAGAGAGGAGGAGGAGGAGGAGGAGAAGGAGGAGGAGGAGGAGACAAATGGAGACACATACATAAACAGAGAGACAGAAAGAGAGATAGACAGACAGCAGACATAATCAGAGACACAGAGTTAGAGACAGAGACAAAGGTAGAGAGAGACAGATGGCAGGCAGAAATAGAGACACAGTGATAGAGATAGAGACAGAGATAGAGGCAGACAGTGAAACGGAGGTGGGGAATATACCTAGGAACATCTCAGAGAACATCATAGATTCATATATAGCATATGTGACATGGAAGAGAACTTTGTGATCATGGTGTCATACTGGAATAGAAATAGGGCCACTAGACTGTACATAAGGATCCTTGCAAGCAGCTATTAATTTAGAAAATCACATATTAACATTATTTATGTCTTATTGTATTTTTATTTATTTTGCTAAACATCTCCCCATTATGTTTTAGTCTGGTTCTGGCTGCCCTCAGGAGTGTGGACCCAAGTGTTGGATCCCTCTGTTGGACATCTAGTTAAAGCCCCTTATTTTATGGATGAGGAACTTGAGGTTCAGAAATAAGTGGCCTGCCCAAGGTCATATGCCAAGTTACATCAGAGGCAGTCAAACAACGTATTGACCATTCTTCTGTTTGGTTTTGTTTCTTCTTTCTTATGGTTCCCCCCATTGGTTTTAATTCTTCTTTACAACATGACTAATGTGAAAATATGTTTAATAGGAATGTATATGCAGAACCTATATTAGATTGCACACTGTCTTGGGGAGGGAGGAGGGAAGGGAGGGGGAGAAAATTTAAAACTCAAAAGTTTATGGAAGTGAATGTTGAAAACTAAAAATAAATAAATAAATTTAATTTAATTTTACATTTTAAATTTTAATTTAATTAAATTAAAAATAAAAAATTAATTAATTAATTAAAATTAAAAAAGCAACAACAACACAAAATTAACATCACACCTTTAAATGGCCAGTCATGTAGCCTTTTTTTATGGAAATGCAAGCTCTTATAATGGCAGATCAGGGGCCTGGGTTTAGTGATCAGTGCAGATTATGCAAGGAAACTCTAGAAACTGACACTTTGCGTCAGTTTGTGTAATTCTTCCCAGGTTTTCCTGAAAGCATCCTGCTCATCACAATCATACACTACAACTTGTTCAGCCTTTCTTCATTTGATGGGTAACCCCTCAATTTCCAATTCTTTGTCACCACTATTTTGTACAAATAGGTCCTTTTCCTTTGATCTCTTTGGGATACAGTCCTAGTAGAGTTATTGCTGAGTCAAAGGATATGCAAATTTTGTAGCCCTTTGGGCTAGTTCCAAATTGCTTTCCAAGATGGTTGAATCAGTTCACAACTCCACCAACAATGCAGACTAACACATTTTTGAAAATTAGAATTCTCTGTGTGTTGGTCATTTGTCCCAAAGAACTACATTTGCCACATCTTATGTTTCATAGCATTTTCTAACTTGGGGCACCACTGATCTGACCCTTTCTGAAGAAAGGAACCTGTCAAGTAGACGCTCCTAGTGCCTCAATCTTTCAAGCAATTCACTGTTTCCAAAGGCCTTTGAGCATCTAAGCCTCCATGAAAGTCTTCCTCTGATGCCCCCTGGTGGTGTAGAAGTGACTCTCAAGGGCACTCTCAAACTATACTAGTCAGAGAACAAGCTCTAATAGGTCCTACTAAGATGGAAAGGCTTTGAATATGGGACCAGATGGTATCTATTGTCCAAGTACCACCACAACTAAGTACATCACCAGAGGATGTTCACTAGATGGAGACTTATTTGACTATGGAGCCCCATGAAAGAAATTTTGAAAAAAAAAATGCACAGGCACATTAGTAACTTGGATGTGATAACTGGGGTTTTGTCAAACACCAGCCTTCCAAGGGTTAAGATCACACTCCCACCCTACTTTCATCCAATTACTCCCTCTAGTCTTACAGGTGAGCATCCCTAATTCTCTTACCCTATGACTTCTTTCCTTCTTCCTCTTCCTTCTCCTCCCCCTCCTCCATGTCCCCACTTACCATCTATATCTTGAGGGTCCAGGCCCTGTCCTTCTGTCACAAGACCTGCCCCTCTCCTGAGCTACAACTGTACTCCCACCGCCTGCTTTCACACTCTTTGCTTCTTCCAGGGGATTTCCCTGGCCAGTCAGACTGGGACAAACTATCTTTTGCACTGTCCCGTTGCTAAGTGACTCTTCAGCATTAGAGAAGACTTTCCTCTGTATGCCCACCCTCATTTTATCCTTCACCTCCAACTGAGGATTGTTTGGACCAACTGTCTTCTGACTGCACCCCATTCGCTACTTGCTTTCTTCTGGACACCATAATTCCTTTTGCAGCATATGAGATAATAAATGCATAAAACTTAAAAAGGTAATTTCTTTATTTTAAATATAACTCATACAACATGAAACAAATTTTTCCCTTTATTATATCAAGAGGTCTTTTAGACTAGGCCAAATCTGCCCTTGTGGGCTCTTAGGACTAGGAAAGGTAAGGAATTTCCCTGCAGAGAGACAAGGTAATGGGTAAGAGGCCCTCCTGGGCCACTTAGATGGCTCAGTAGATAGTGCCAAGCCTGGAGTCAGGAAGACTCATCTTCCTGGATTCAAATCTGGCCTCTGACACTTACTAATTGTGTGACCCTGGGCAAGTCACTTAACCTGTTTACCTCAGTTTCCCCATCTGTAAAATGAGCTGGAGAAGGACATAGCAAAGCATTCTATGATCTTTGCCAAGAAAACCCCAAATGGGGTCACAGAAAGTCAGACATGACTTAAAAATAACTTAAAAAGATGTCCTCCTGGAGGCAGTCTGAGCTCTCTGTTAATCATCAGGCACTGTACTGGTCGAAAGAGTAAAGGACTGGGAGTTAAGAGACAAGAGTCCCTACTTCTCCACTAGCATGCTGTGTGACCTTGGCCAATCAATTAATCTCCAGGGATCTCTGTTTCTTCTCTTTTAAAATGAGCTGGATGAACTAGAAAAGCGAGAAAGGAAATAAGCATTTATTAAATGCCCCCTATGTGGCAGACACCATGTGCTAAGTGCTTTATACATATTATCTCATTTGATCCTCACAACAACTCTGGGAAGTAGGTGCTGTTATCATTCCCATTTTACAGATGAGGAGACTAAGGCAGAGAGAGGTTAAGTGGCTCACCCAGGGTCTCACAGCTAGTAAGCATTTGAGGCCACATTTGAATTCAGGTCTTCCTGACTTGCACTCTATTCCCTGAACCACTTAGCTCCCTAGGTTCTTTTCTGTGTTTTCTGTGTTCTTTTCCAGCTCTAAATTCTAGGATTCTCGGGTCTGGTTGTGTGAAGTGAGAGCAATAAACCCCACCTTGTCCCACTGCACATGGCTGTTGGGAGAACCAAAATGAGATAACATACATGAGAAGTACAGGTACATGGTCACATGTAAGGGATGATTAGTCTTACTCACCCTGGGCTTCTGCCACTGGTCCTCAGAGTCATCACAGATATGATGGAAATCATTACCTGCCAAAGCAATGAATCAATTAATTAATCAACCTGGAAGTCAGCTTATCTGGTCTCTCAGAGGCAGCACAGAGCAAAAAAAAATTGTCCCCACACTGATGAAGGATTTTTTAGTAACCCTAAAAACATGTTTTACAATATGACAATATAGAAAGTGCTAGATTTCGAGGCAGGAAATCTGAGTTTTAGTACTGGTGGGGGAAACCTTGGATAGTTCACATTCTCTTTCTAGGCTTCATTATCATCATCTGTAAAATGAGGGGATTACATGAAACCTTTTTGTAGAATTTATTTGGGGGTAGTGAAAGAGCCCTGAATGTAGAATCAGAGGGCTTGGGTTGAAGTCCCATCTCCTCCAGTTACTACCTATGTTATAGTAGCAGCAGCAGTAGTAGTAGTAGTAGAAGTAGTAGTAGTAGTAGTAGTAGTAGTAGTAGTAGTAGTAGTAGCATCAGTAGTAGTAGTACTTTGGGCAAGTCAGTTCTACTCCACTTCCACACTAGAGTAAATAAGATTTGGAACATTGGGTCTTGTCTGGATTAAGAATCAGACACTGACCTGAGTTCAAATCCGATCTCAGACACTTGACCCTTACTAGCTGTGTGACCCTGGTCAAGTCACTTAACTCCAATTTGCCTAAGCAAAAAAGCAAACAGACAAACAGGCACTGGGGTAGGATGGGTAGTAACTATGATTGGGGCAGAGGTGGTACATGATGGTACTGAGCTTCTCTGGAGAACATGATCTTGAGAAAAGTTTTACAAAAGTGCACATCCATTGACACATTTGCAGAGATGTATTTTTTGAGACTGTCCAACCTTAGAAAGTAGAGGGATCAGGGACCAAAGTGAGATCACTTTTGATTGGAGGTACATAGAACTCCAGAGAAGATCGGGGAGCACTGGGTGCTATCCAGGAAAGGGTAGCCCCAAGCAGAAGAAGTAACCAAATGATATTTTTGGTAGATCTGTGGAGGCGTGGATATTGTTTGTTATGTGCCATGTATAGGAATTTTGTGATTTCACATGATGAAAGAGGTTTATCTTGAGGTAATTGTTGAGCAAATGAATGAATGAACAAGGATGTCATGTGGTTTTATGTGGGCGTAGCATAAGGGAAGGACCTGGTAGAGGGATCTACTACTAGCTTTCCTGGGACAAGTCATTGATTATATCCCTGCCAATAAGGAAAGTTAAGATGGTAGTGGGGCAGAGCCAAAGTATCCTGGGAAGAAGACATTCAGGGTTTAGGACTAGGCAGGAGGAATACACATTCAGCAGATTACTCTACCAAACATATCCTCCAAGTCAAGTGCAAGCTGAGGCCCTGAGTAGGGTTAGATGTGGGGCAGGACGGACCAGCTTAGAGTAGAAAGAAACTTTGGTATTTGTTATTTGGGTTTATGGGCTAAATCTTTTTCACTCTCTTATTCTCTGTACTATTTTGCATAACACAAAAGATCACAGAATTTAGAAATGGAGGGATCTTTGTGATCATTATATTTAAACTCTTACAGGTGAAAAAATGGAAGACCCAAGTAAGGAAGTGACTTGCTCAAGGTCATAGGGCAAATTATTTATAGAGCTGGGACTAGGTTGGCTCCTCTGTAATGTGTGTGACCTTGGGCTTAACCTTGATGTGCCTCTGTTACTCCATCTAGAAAATGGTAAATGATATATATGGTATCTTCTACTTACTATCTTATAACCAGAAGCCTATTGTCATTTACTGTCCTGTGTAGATCCTTGATCCTTGTCCATCACAGCGGCTGATCAGAGTGCTCAGGAAGTGGGAGGTTTTGGGATTTCACTTTCTGCTTAATTGAGGTCTCACCCTTGAACACTTTTTTCATGGGATCATAGACTTTATTTTATTTATTTACTTTTTGCTAGGCAATTGGGGTTAAATGACTCACCCAGGGTTACACAGCTAGTAAATGTCAAGTGTCTGAGGCCAGATTTGAACTCAGGTCCTTCTAACTCCAGAGCCAGTGCTCTATACACTGTGTTACCTAGCTGCCCTATCATAGACTTTAGAATTGGAACAGGGCTTTAGAGCCCAATCCAATTCCCTTGTGTTATAGATAAGGAAACAAGCCCCGTGAGAGGTAAATGATCTGATCTGTTAGCCAAATCAATGACCGAGAGAAGCTGGAACAGCCTCCTCAGAGTGGCTATGGATTTAGATCTGCTCACCTGTGTCATAGAATAATAGGAATTATAGATGGGGATTTAATAATCATTGAGTCTGACTGTCTCATTTTATACAGGGAGAAACCGAGATGCCCTGAACTGAATGAGTAGCATGAAATAGAGCAGAGATTCCAACTCGGGTTCTTTGTAGAAGGCTGTACAATTGGTGAGTGCTGGGCTTTTTCATCCCAGGAACTATGGTGAGGTAGCATGAAGGAATTGAATACCAAATGAGATGAGGTAGAGTTCATTTTCCAAAGGCTACCTTTTAAAACGTAGAATTTTTTGCCATCAGACACCCTACCCTGCCCTATGTGTTTTTCATACTACACAATTTTGCTGGGGTTTGACTCTTTCGAGTCAGGGAGAAAAGAAGCCTCCTGTGGCCAGGCAGGGAGTGGGGTGAGGGAGAGGCTCCCCTGCGTGGCTGGAGGGAAGCTTGTCCCAGACAGCTAGATGGTGACCAATCCCTCCTTTCCCCCGGAGTTATTGAGGAGGCCCAATGCCCTGTCAAAAGGCTTGGCACTTAGTTCACTCTGCATCTACCACTTTGCGGGTTTTCAACTCTGCGGGAATAAGACATTCTTCCTGGGTTAAAGTCATCACCTTTAATCTCATCACTTACTCTGCTGCTCATTCAAGGCTTTCCGACTGACTTCCTCAGCCTCCTGTCCCCTCACATTAGCAGTCTGGTTCTTTCACCTACTCCACTCTTCATCTGCTGCCTCTGTTTTTTTGTCTTGTTTTTCAGCTCTAGGGAAGAAGAGGACCCCATGCCAGGTACCAACTGGTGTCCCCCCCCTCCAAGATAGCACCCCTGTCTTCATTAGATTGTAAGCATCTTGAGGGCAGGGACTGTCTTTTTTATCAATTGTATCCCCAGTGCTTAGGCACTTCACAAAGGTTTACTGGATTGATTAACAAATGTTTGCTGAATTATATGGGTTTGAGCTGGAAGGGACTTATTTGAAGACACAACCATGCAGAATCTTCAAAGAACATCAATATTTTCCTGGCCAACCCTATAGGTCTCACAGCCATAGAACCCTCAGTCTTTGTTGTTATTGCTCAAAACAGGCTTTATGACCAGAACCTGGTTCCTGCTGGTGATTGCTCCAGCTCAGGGACCACCTGTTCTGTGATTTAGCTACAACAGAGTTCATCCAGAGGGTGATTACAAAGAAACTGTTCTTATGCCCAGCTCAGGGGCCTCAGCTTTGGAAAACAAGTGGTCTCCTATTAATAAGAGAAGAGTGAAAAGAGCAGTGGTCTTAAGGTGGGAGTCCTCACAGCTCCCATGATTTCAATTATCATATCTACGTGGATGACTCCCAGATCTATATAGATATCCCTAACCTCTCCCCCGAGCACTGGTCTTGAATAACCAGCTCTAACTATATGTTCCATAAACATCTTAAATTCAACATGTCCTAAAACAGAACTCTACCTCCTCCCCCCTTCTAAACTTCTCTTCTTCTGACTTTCTTATTATTGTTCCTTTGCCTTGTGGAATATCATATTCCACACCCTACAGTCTTTTAATGCAGAAGCTGCAAGGTCCTGTGTAATCCTGACTGTAGTTCCATGATATTTAAATTATTTCTTTCTGGCTGCTTACAGTATTTTCTTTTTGACCTGGTAATTTTGGAATTTAGCTACTATATTTCTTGGCGTTTTCAATTTGGGATCTCTTTTAAGAGGTGATTGGTGGATTCTTTCTATAGCTATTTTGCCCTCTGGTTCTAGGACCTCAGGGCAGTTTTCCTTTATGATTTCCTGAAAGGTACTGTCCAGGCTTTTTTTTTTTTCATCGTGGTTTTTTTGGTAGACCAATAATTTTTCAATTGTCTCTCCTGGAATGATTTTCCAGGTCAGTTGTTTTACCATGAGGTATTTTACATTTTTATCTATTTTTTTCATTCTTTTGTTTCTGTTTGACTGATTTTCTCTCTCTCATAGAGTCATTAGCTTCCATTTGCCCAATTCTAATTTTTAACAAATTGTTTTCTTCTATTAGAATTTGTACCTCCTTCCCCATTTGGCCAATTGTATTTTTTAGGGACTTGTTTTCTACAGTTAATTTTTGTCCTTCCTTTTCCAAGCTATTGACTCTCTCTTGCATACCTCTCATTTCTTTTCCCATTTTTTCTTCTACCTCTCTCATTTGACTTTTAAAATCCTTCTTGAGCTCTTCTAAGAAGGCTTTATGTGCTACAGACCAGTTCATATTCCCTTTTGAGGTTCCAAATGTGGGTGTGTTGACAATGTTGTCCCCTTCAGAATTCCTGCCTTGATCTTCACTATTCCCATAAGAATCTATCGTACGTTTCTTTTTGCTCATGGTGTTTGCTTATTTCCTGACCTTTAAAGACATTGAGCTCTCCTGCTGGGGAGCAGGGGGCACTGACCCAAGTTTCTTGTGTTGGGAGCCTAGGGCCTGGTTACTGGCTTTGTGTGCTGGGGCCTCCAATGCTGGCAGTTGGAGGCTGTAGGGTTTCTGGCAGCTTACCTGGTGTTGGGCTGGAATCAGCAACACTGGAACTCTAGGGGTAGGATTGGGTAGTAGGGCCCTGGGGACTTCCTGCTCACCCAGGTCTTTCCTTCCTTTCTCTTTCTTCAGTTCCTTTCAGATGGATGTTGCAGGATGTTTATCCGTCTGGGGCCCCTTGGAGCATTGCTTCTCTTAGCTTTGCTGAGGCACTGGGAAACCCATTTATTGTAGAATGCTGAGGCACCTGGTAGTTTCCCAAGCTAGTTTCCACTGGTTCCCCTGCCCTCACTGAGGCACTCGGGGTTCCTGGTGTTGGAGTTTGCCTGCTCCACCACCTGGGTTTCAGGATCTCCTCCTGGTATGCTGAGGTGGGGTTTTCTGCTAGCTTGCTGGGATGCCTCCCTTTCTGTACTGCTCTCCTTCCCCCAGGGTAAGAGGAGCCTTTCCTGTTAATCCCTCTAGCTACCTGGGCTACTGGACTGCTGCTCCCTGTCTTTCTTCTGGTTCAGCTCTTCCACGGTTTTTCCTGGGGTGATCTTTTCTGGGCTTTCAGAGGGCAATAAGGGAGGGTAAGAGTGACTTACTTCTTACTCCGCCATCTTGGCTCCTTATTATTGTTGTCCTTTCTTATTATTGTTGGGAGCATCCCCCAGTCAACCTACTCTTGCAACCTCTGTCATCCTTGATTCATATCTTGAACCCACCACATATATTCAAACTGTTGCCAAGTCTTATCATTTCTACTTTTCTGGCATCTCTTTAATTCCCTTCTCTCTATAGCCACCACCCTGGTTGGGGTTTTCATTACCTCACACCCAGATTATTGCACTTGTCTTCTGGTTGGTCTCCCTGCCTCAAGTCTTTCCTTACTCCAAACCAACCTCCCCTCAGATGTCAAAGTGATTTTCCTAAAGTGTCTGTCTCACTCCCCTATTCAATATATTGTAATGACTCCCTATTACCTCTAGGATTAAATACAAAATCTTCTCTTTGGCATTTAAAGCCCTCCATAACCTTGAACTGTCTGATCTTTCTAACATTTTTATACTTTACTCCTGTCTACATACTCAATCATCCAGCAAGTCCTGTTTTTTTGCTTTTCCTCTTATGTTTATTTCTCTGTCCTGTAACTTTGTGCCCATTCAATGGTTATCTCCTACTCCTAGAATGGTCTCCCTGAAGTCTCCTGGCTTCCTTCAAGACTTGGCTCAAATCCCATACTCTGCAGTCCTATTCCAGGCACCTCTCCCCATCCCCACTGCTAATGTCTTTTTTTTCTCAAAAGACTAAGACAAAGGGAGCCCCCAACCCTCAGTCTAGCCCCAGGGTAGGTGTAATTGGGGTTGGGACCCTTATTCTATGCTAGCTTCCCTTGAGAATGGTGAAAAACCCTGATGGTCAAAGTAGGAGGAACAGAGAGCAGAAGTGCTGACCTCAGAGGAGATTGATGTGAGGGAAGTCACTGTGTGACTTCCCAAATGTCAGGTCTCTGAGTACTGAGCTAGGGCTGAGGCCTCTCCCCTGAAACAACAGGGCCCTTGGAAAATATGGCTGCCAATTATCAAGTCTTACTCTTTTAGAAAGATCTGAAAGCCAAGTTTCAAACAATTAATCAATAAACAAGTACTTGTTCAGTACCTTCCCTATGCCAGGCATAGTATTAGCTGCTGTGAATGGAACAGGCCCTATTCCAAAGGAACATGTAATAAGGAGACAACAAGTACATATAGAATACATACAACGTAAAAAATAAAGTTAACAGATATGAAGATATACAAAGTAGTTAAATAGATATGAGGTGGTAGGAGGACCAAAAGAGTGTAATGTTATGAAAACTCAAAGAGGAGAAAGAATCCAGAAAGAGAAGGTGGTTAACATGTTGAATGCTATTGAGAGGTAAAGATAGATGAGGAGGGAAAGAAGTGCATCCAACTGGGCCATTAGGATATCAACTTTGGGAGGGCAGTTTCAGCTGAGTGATGAAGTCCAAAGCCAGATTGCATAGGGTTTAGGAGAGATTTAGAGAAGAAATGGAGGCTCTGAACATAGATGGCTTTTCCAAGTTTATCTGAGAAGTTGAGGATAGATATAGGATGATAGATGATGGTAACATCTAGTAAAGGTTTTTTTTTTTAAATGGTGAGGGAGACTTGGTTGTATTTTTAGGCAGCATGAAAGGAACCAATAGGTAAGGAGATAGTAAAGATTAGAAAGAGAGGGGATAATAGTTGGAATAATCTGTTGGAGAAGTTGGGAGGGATGAGATGGTGGCCAGACCTTGTCAAGGGGAAGGGAAAAGGGGAAATAGTTAGGAGGTGACATCGGAGGGATGTAGGAGGATGTCCCCTATCCCTGGAAGGCACTCCTCCCTCACCCTCCAACTCATTGCATCTATCTCTTCTTTCAACTTGAAACTCCAGTACCACCTTCTTCACGAAACCTTTCCTGATTCTTTCCACTGCCGCTGCCCTCCCCTACAAACTACACTGTAATTAACTTCTTCATTATTCTCTTTATATTTATTCTGTATATACTTATATATGTCCTCTGGGCTCCCTTAATTAGATTGTCAACTCCTTGTGAATAGGAATCATTTCATATATTGTATTTGTATGACCAGCAATCAGTACAATGACTGGCACATAGTTGGCTGTTCTTAAAGAAAACCAAAATGACATCACATATTGGGGTCAAGGTATAGTGTGTCCAACTGTGGCTGATCAGACCAATATGAGTTTTGGCAGGCTCAAACATAGGTCAGGCACAAATAGTCCATATGAACATTTGGAGTGGAGATGTCTCTAAATATGGCACATAGTAGTCACTTCATAGATGCTTGTTGATTTATTGACTGATTGACTGACAGAAGGAGAAGAGGGTGTTCACAAGGAACAGCCTCAATTTTTTTTTTTTAGTAGGGAAAGAAAATGCTGTGGGAGGTTTGAAGAAAGAAGAGAAAGTTTAGAAGAATCACTGGGGTGAATAGGATAGAACAGTGGTGTTAAACTCAAATAGAAACAGAGGCCATTAAACTGTACATAAAAGATCCCCATGAACAGACACAACTTTAAAAAACCACATTAACATTATTTGTTTTATTATATTTTTATTTATTTTTCTAAATATTTCATAATTACATTTTAATCTGAATATTTACTATGCATTAGTGGATCCAAAGAAGCAAGAGGTGTAGTCATGATGTTAAGGCTAGACCTGCTGCCCAAGAACCCTTCAGTTAGAGAAGAGAGGGTGGTTTGAGGAGAGGAGGATTGCTGAGCAGCAGCAAGAACCCCGCTGCGGTAATAGGTACACCATAAACATGTATTGGAAGAAATAAGTTAATTAGTATATTATTTCTGTAATTATTCTTAAATGGTCCCTTGTTTTTATCTCTCCACTGAAAATGTAAGATGAAGACTTAATTGCCAACTATTAATTTGTCACTGTCTTCCTCCATCCCCTACCCCCTGCTCCTACATCCCTGCTCCCAAAGACCCTGGGTACAGGGCTCACAACAAAGGAGATCCCCAATATATTTCTGATCAATTAATCAATGAACATGTTTTTTATTTGGGCTGACTTTATTTTTAAAAAATAAATTGATTATTTATTTTTAACATTCATTTAAAAATTTTTTTGAGTTCTAAATTTTCTCCTCTCTAGTCCCTCCCCTACCCATTGAGAAGGGAAGCAGTATAATATCAATTATACATGTGAATCATGAAAAACATATTTCTATATTAGCAATCAACATGTATTTATTAAGCACCTACAGATGACTAACTCTCCTTGCCCATTGACTCATATATGGCTGTTGATTTGGGATGCTGATGTTCAGCCCTTGTGATGCTGGCATATTCCACAGACTCAAAGGGCATTTGCATAGTCTTCGAGCTGGATGCCTTCTGTGTGTTTGTGCACATCGGTTCTCTGGGGCCAATGTAGGTCACTGAGGCATAATGGATGTCCCCAGGACCTTCTTCATAGTCCATCTCCTTGGTGATGCCCTAGTAAAAGGAGAATATCAACATAAATTAAAGATTGAGATTGGAGGATTCACCAATGCCAGCTTTGGTGCTCACATTATGAGGCTTTGAAATGCTGTAGTGGCAAAGGACAACACGCCTCAGCATCACCAGGAATGTTATGAATTCATGTATAGACATTCTGTTAGAGATCACCTAAAGCAGAAGTTCAAGGACCCTCTGAATAGGACAAAAATCTTTATTTTCACTGAACTCTAACTGAAATTAAACATTTCTTTAATTACAAAGGTAGGCAATAAACACTATTCTGTAAAAGGGTCCATTGGTTTCTGAAGGGGTCCATATGATACAAAAAGGCTAAGAACTGTTGATCTACATCAACATTCTCACTTAAGAGTTGAGGAAACTGAACTCAAAAGAAGAAAAGTCACTTGCTAAGGTCACAAGTGGAGTTAGTGGCAAAGCTGCTTCTAGATCTCTATCTAGAAGCTATAGACAGGGATAGTTAGTCATCTGTAGGTAGATATTGGGAGTATCTGGACTCCCCATCACTGGCTTGCTTCCTTAGAGTTCCTGGTACTTGGTAATTAGCAGAATATTGAAAGATGACTAGTATCTTGAATGAGCACATGATTTGATTGTAGGGTTCTGAATATGGAAGGAGACTTCACAAGCTAGACAGCAGCTAGCCGGTACAGTGGATAGAGCCCTGGAACTGGAGTCAGGAAGACCTGAGTTCAAATCTAGCTTCAGATACTTATTAGCTATATGGCTCTGGGCAAGTCACTTAACCGCTATCTGCCTCAGTTTCCTCATATGTAAAAATGGGGATAATGACAACATCTACTTCCTAGGGTTGCTGTGAGGATCAAATGAGATAATATTTGTAAAGTTCTGTAACTATAACTTATTCATTTTCACTTGTAATAGGCCACAGTTTAATATCTGATGAATTTAGAATAACACTAGTGAACTCAAATCAAGGGATACCTATATTAAGGGATCCAAAATGAATTTTTGTAGCTGCCGTGTACATCCTTTTCCTGTTCAGGAGACAGATCACTACACAGAAAAGTAGTCTCCCACCGGTCTTCTGTTTAGCAAGGTACCAAGCAGCCTCAAAAGTTTTGATCAGGTCTGTCAGTTCATGTTTATAGATCAGAGGGGAGGAGTTGCCTCAGAGTCTCAGTAAGTCAATCACCTTGGAGAGATGCCTAGTCCCTAGCACCCAATTAGGACCTGTTCCTTATCCTCTCAACAAGGGACCAATGGGCATCCTCAGACTCTCCATAGTGAGATTACCATTACATTCCCCAAAAGCTCTTGGAATAAAGGAAAACTCTAGAGTAGCTATTGCCTCAATCTTGCAGGGAACTCAGCCTTCACAAAAATCTTCCTCTGATGCCTACTAGTGGTGTGGAAGTAACCCTGGGCTGGAGACCAAGCTCTGGTCACTTCTACCAATTTAGGAAGACCTTGAGCACAGGTCTGAAAACAAACCATGTCTCTTACCCAAGTACCAGTTTAAGTCTGCAGAGACTCCTGACCAACAAATTATCTACTAGGTGATTAGTTTTTTGGTTGTAGATAATAATAATTAATAATAATAGCACCAATATTTATATGGGGGGCAGGTAAGTGGTGCAGTGCTGGGTCTGAAGTCAGGAAAATTCAATTTCCTGAGTTCAAATCCAGCCTCAGACCCTTACTAGATGTGTGATCCTAGGCAAGTCACTTAACCCTACTTGCCTCAGTTTCCTCATCTGTAAAATGAGCTGGAGAAGGAAATGGCAATCCACTTTAGTATCTTTGCCAAGAAAATCCCAAATGGGGTCAAGAAGAATGGGACATGATTGAAGTGACTCAATGACAACAACCACAACCACACACCATCTATTGTTGCTTGTCCTTCCTTTCTAAATGGATCAATGACATCACAGGGTGATGTCTTGACTTGCTTGTGAATTGGATTTAAGTGAGGCAGAGTGGAGCAAAATGGTCAGTCTCATTCTCTGTTCCAGAGTCATCAAATTCTAGTGACAAGACAAAGTCAAGATGACTGGCAATGGCCTGGATGCAGTGGATGACCTTGGCATCTTCCATGTCTGACCAAACTCTAAGTGCTCCACAGTGCCTGCTTCAGCTGCCTTCATGGCCATTAGAACAAATTGTTCTCATCCAACCATTCTGATGGGGATGACTTCACATGCTTAGGACAGACATCCCCCTAACTCACTGACAGGTTTGAGACCCCTTGGTTACTTTCAACCTGGTTTAGTTCATCTGTTGAGATGGTTTTATCATGGTGTGGCTGCTGTGCATGCTACAGTTTCTTGGAGCCACCATACCACCTAGTTGCCTCTAGGAGAACCATAAAACAAATTTAAAATATATATAAGTAGAATAGTACAGACAAAAGAGTGTTAGTATTTGGAGCACTGATTTTGGAATCACAGAAACCTGAGTTCATATCTCAGCTCTGCCTGTGTGAACTTGAACAAGCCACTTAACTGAGCCTCAGTATTCCATCTATAACATGAAGAGGTTAGACTAGATGACCTCCAAAGTATCTTCCATCTCTAGAGTTTTGATAGTATGGATAACTAGGGCCTTTTCTCTGGTTGCCCACCTTCTAAAGGGGCATGGACACAACATTTTCCCTTCTTTTATTCCAATACTTTTTAGGTATTTCTGTGGGCTATGCATCTAGAAAAACATCCTTTCCTGCCTCAAAGCTGATCTCCACTAATTTTTGCCTCCTGTGCCTTCCTCTATCTAATACTTCTCTTCCCAGAGGTTGTCTGTAAAGTTCAACTAACAGTTCTTCTATGTCCATGCATCTGCACCATGAAGATCCAGCCCCTCTCCTGGGGCCCCACCTTTTGCTATGAGCATCTGCCCCTTTTTCACTGGACTACTGCACCTCCACCTGCTACTTTCCCCCTCTCTGACCTTCTAAGTGATTATCCTCTTGCCCAATTGGATTGTATCCAACTAGAGGAAACCATCTTCTTCATCACCCCTTCCTCAACCCCCCACCCATTCCAGTCCCTGCAACTGTCCAATGAGATAGCCAGCCCCGCCCCCATTTGCCCTTTGTTTCTTCCTAGGGGTTGTCTTCTATATCTTTCCTCCACTCACTAATGACACTTTCCAACTTTTTTTTTTTTTTTTTTGCACATGAGAATACTTCATTATGGCTCTGTGTACAAGGCAATAAATGCATAAATACTGAAAATGAAGTTTCTCATTTCAAACACAAGCTTTATGACTGGTGACATAAACACCACCTTTTACTGTTTTGAGAAATATTTTAGATAATTTTTTTTAAAAAATGACAGATCTGGGGCAGCTAGTTGGTGTAGTGGATAGAGCACTGACTCTGGAGTCAGGAGGACCTGAGTTCAAATCCAGCATTAGATACATAACACTTACTAGTTGTGTGACTCTGGGCAAATCACTTAACCACAACTGCTTCACCAAAAAATAGATAAAAATGACAGATCTCCTTCCTTTAGATGGCAGGTCTATCTCCAACTGGGTCCTTGGGACTAGGAAGGGAGAAGATTCATCTTACTCAAAGATTAAAGAATGAGGAAGATGACTTTTTGGTAAATAAATTGAGTTTTGTTTTTAGCTCTGGACAGAGGTTACTGTAGTCAAAAGAGTGCAATACTGGGAGTCAGGAAATATGGACAGAAGTTTTCATTCTGCAGTTAACTTTTTGTGTGACCTTAGTCAGTTCTGTTCACCTCTCTGAACCTTAGACTCTTCTCTTCTAATCAAAGCTATCTGTTAATTAGAGAAATGCAAATTAAAACAACTCTGAGGTACCACCTCACATCTATCAGAAAGAAAAATGATAAATGTTGGAGGGGATGTGGGAAAATTGGGGCACTAATGCACTGTTGGTGGAGTTGTGAACTGATCCAACCATTCTGGAGAACAGTTTGGAAATATGCTCAAAGGGCTATCAAATAGTGTTTATCCTTTGATCCAGCAATACCACTACTAGGTCTGTATCCCAAAGAGATTTTTAAAAAGATGGGAGGGACCTATATGTAAAAAAATATTTATAGCAGCTCTTTTTGTGGTGGCAAAGAATTGGAAATTGAGGGGTTATCAGGGAATGGCTGAACAAGTTGTGGTATACGATTGTAATGGAACAGTATTGTGCTATTGCATGAGCAAGATGATTTCAGAAAAAACCTGGAAAACTTACATGAACTGATGCAAAGTGAAGTGAGCAGAATCAGGAGAACATGATAACATAGTAATAGCAATATTGTAAGAATGATGAATTGTGAATGACTTAGCTATTCTCAGCAATGCAATGATCCAAGACAATCCCAAAAGACCCATGATGAAAAATGCCATCCACCTCCAGAGAAAGAACTGATGGAGTCTGAATGCAGATACTATTTTTCATTTAATTTTTTGATGGCTTTTTATTTCTTGGCCTGTGTTTTCTTTCACAACATGACTAATGCAGAAATATACTTTGCATGATTGTACATATATAACCTTTAGAAAAATTGCTTATCATTTCAGGGAGAGGTGAGGGAGGGAGAGAACTTAGAACTCAAAATTTTAAAAAATGAATGTTAAAAATTGTTTTTACATGTAATTGGGAATAAAAAATAAAATGTTACTAAAGTTTTAAAAAAATCCTTCCCTTCTAAAATGAATGGGTTGAACTAAGCAAATCTCTCTGTTCCCTTCTACCTCTAAATTCTAAGATCCTAGAATCTACTCTGAGATGTGGGGATAAACCCCATCCTGTCCACAGTACAGGGCTCCAGGGTGGGTCGGCTGAGATAATACAGATGAAAAAGAGGAAGCCCTTTATAGGTAGGCATGTTTAATGTTTAACCATTAAAAAATGGTTAGCTTTACTTACCCTAGATTTTTGCCTCTTGTTCTCAAAGTCATTGCTCATTTGATGGAAATCATCACCTGCCAAAACACACACCTTTAGCAGCCAGACTCCTTATGGGGAAGTTGAGAGGAGATGTTCTACCCCTCCTCTTCCTCTGTTTGCCTAGGTCTGATTGTCTCCACCCTCATCTTCAGAATGCATACCACAGACAGTGGGCCACATTTAGCATAGCAATGGCACATCATCAGAGGTTAATAAATGTTTATTGATTGATTGATGCTTTCTATGGTAGGTGCAGTGGATAGAGCGCCAGACCTAGAGTCAGGAAGACCTGAGCTCAAATCTGCCCTCAGATATTTAGTGGCTTTGTGACCCTGGACATCTGTCTGCTTCAAGTTCCTCACTTAGAAGATGGTGATAACAATAGCAGCTATCTTTTAGCATTGTTGTAAGGATTAAATGAAATATTTTTTAAAGATGTCACCACAGTGTTAGGCACATGGGTGCTTAATAAATGCTTATTTCCTTCCTTTTACCCTTTCTTTTGCTTTTCACTATTGCCTCCAATCCGTTCAAAACTTCACATTCCTGTGTTTCATTCCCTGAAATTGGTAGGAACAGTAGCAGTGAAGAGGACCCAACTGGGGAAAGTAATAGGTTATCTAGGGCAGCTAGGTGGTGCAGTGGATAGAGTGCTGGGCCTAGAGTCAGGAAGACTTATCTTCCTTAGTTCAAATCTGGCCTGAGATACTTATTAACTGTGTCATCCTGGGCAAGTCACTTTACTCAGTTTCCTCATCTGAAAAAGGAAATGGGAAACCATTCTAATATCTTGGCCAAGAAAACTTCAAATGGGGTTATGAAGAGTAGGACCTGACTGAACAACAAATAAGTTATCTCTTTTAAATATATTATATACCATTATATATTGTTATAACATAATATTATGTATAGTATAAATACATACAAATATAGAATATACATGATAAATAATATTATAATTAAAATTAATTAAATTAACCTTAACCTATTAAAAGTAATAGGGTATTAATATCCATAGAGTATCTGTAGGTGTTTTATGTCATTCTTCCACTTGAAAGCCTCCATGGATCCCTATTGTCAACAAATAATGTTGACCTGGCATTTAAGGTTCTGCACCATCTGACTCTGATCCACCTTTTTAGGCTCATTACCTAGTACTCTTTTTCATTTATTTTATGTTTCAAACAACCTGGACCTTTCCCTCCTTTCTCATCCTGCCTTCTTCTGTCTGCATGTCTTTGCTCATTCTGTTATCTCTGCCTGCAATAGCACTCCCCAGACCCAGGTCCAGGCCCATTTCTATCTGCTGTAGTCTCTCCCTTCCTTCAAGGCCCAAGTCAAGTGACACCTCCTCTGTGAAGCTTTCCATCTCCCCCCTCTCCAACTTTTCCCCTCTCCAAAACCAGCTGAAAGGGAGAGTCCTCCTTTTTAATTTCCTCAGCACATTATGAATAAACCATTCTATTACCCTTATATAACTTTCCTTTGTATCAACTGACAATCAACTGATCAATCGATAAACACTTATTAAATGCTTACTAAGTACCAGGAATACAAACAAGAGGCAAAGGATAGTCCCTGACCTCAAGGAACTTACAATCTAATAGGGGAGACAATATGCAAACAAATATAATCAAGAAACATTTCTTAAGCACCTACTATGTGCCAGATACTGAAAATACAAGCACAAAGAAACAATCCCTATTTGTAAGGAGCTTGTATGATAATTATTCGGGCTCACGCCTTTCCCCCATTATACTGTAAGTCTGTATCATATCTTTTCATGAGCTCCACTGCCAATCGCTGTGTTCATAGAAGGCACTTAGCAAATGTTTGTGGAATTAAATTGAATTAAATGAGTTGAATTTATTTGAATTGTGGGCAGTGGCCTGGAGAAAGTGGGGAAAGGGAAGAGAAAGATCCCATATTTTATATATCCATGCAAATATTTGTGACATACTCAGTGAATTTAAAAAGAAACCTTTTGGATTTGAAAGGTCTGTGTATTCATTTAAGGCATGTTTATAAACTTTTGTTGTTGTCATGCAGTCATTTCAATCATGTCTAACTCTTCACCACCCCATTTGGTTTTTCTTTGTCAATGATACTGGAGTAATTTGCCATTTCCTTCTCTAGCTCATTTTACCGGTGAGGAAACTGAGACAAACAGGTGACCTACCCAAGGTCAAACAGCTAGTAAGTATCTGAGCCCAGATTTGAATTAAGGAAGAAGAGTCTTCCTCACTCCAGACCTGGAGCCCTATCCATTGTGCCACCTAGCTGCCACATTTATGAACATATGTGTAAAAGGCCTGTGTTACCAAGCCCTGAGGGAGTTACAGCGATGAATGAGATGCAGTCTATGGCCCCAAGAAGTTCACAGTCTACCAAGAGGATAAGCAAACTTTAACCATAACAAAGTAGAACGAGTGTGTCACAGGAGAGAAATATAAAGGGATCAGCATAGGGATGGCCCAGAGGCTCTACAGAATCCATCCTGGGTCATCTTTCCCCAGCCCCTGGGACGTAAATGCTAGAAAGATGTGAGGGTGTGGAGCATGAGGGCAGTGAGAGGCAGAAAGTGAGAGAGAGAGAGGTGAGAGTTTTCTCTCTCTTACCTTTCTTGACTTTCTGGTGGAGTTTCTTGATGTACACAGTTCCTGTAATAAGGACCCCTAATAGGAGCAGGAAGGTCAGGACCACACCCAAAATGAGGAATTTCTCCTTTTCTAAGAAACTTATGGAAAGAGAGATGTGTCAGGTGAGAAGGAAAAAAGAGAGAGAGAAAGAGAGAGAGAGAGAGAGAGAGAGAGATCCAAACTATGGGAAATCAAATTATTCAGTGAGAATAGGTAGATTTTGGCTTTAGGAGCCTCTTACCACCTTTTGTGATTTTTTTTCCCACTGGTCTCCAGTGATCTCAGATTCCTCCTTCTGTTTGCCCTTAGCTGCCAAGAGTTCTCTATTTCAGTGCTTAGCTCCTAGTTTAAAGCAGTTCCTCTTATTCCGAACCTTTCCCAGTATCCTCTTCTCACCAAAACTTACCTATCCTGTCATAAGGTCATAGGCTTAGAGATAGTTTAGGAAGGTCTCCATCATAAAACTCCAGAGACTAAGTATTCTTATTCACTTGTCACCATCTGCTCACTTTATGCCTTGTAAACTCTACCTTTTTCTATCTTTATTAATTGCTGCCTGCCTAGAAGTAAATGGTTTTGATTCCTACTTCCTCTTTTCTCATTCTTTCTTCTTCAGCCCTTCCCTTCCCACTCCAACTGTGATCTCCCTTTCCACTCTGCCTTTGGAATTCCTATTCCATAATGAATAAACTTTCATTCTGGACAGGGCCTCCCCAGATAATATAGCACTCAAGGCCACCCTCTCCAACACTGGCTATACCTTCTCCCATATCATCTCTTCCCACCCTCCACCTAATCACACTGGTCCTGGAGAAGATGTCAGAACACACTGTAGCTACCCACAGTCACTTCCGGATTCCTGATATCACTTCTCTTTTTCCAGAATCTCAAGCCAGCTGGCCTGGGTTGATGCCACATCAGCTTCTGCTCATGAATCCTTTGCCTCTCATGGTTTAATTCTTTCTATATCCCAACCCCAGTTTACTCCCACCATTGACCTCTTACACTCCTACTCATGCTGATGAAAGGAACTGGAAAAAGTCACAAAAACTGAGCTGTCTTTATCTTATTTAATGTCAACTGGGACCTTATGGATGCAAAATATTTTCATTTCTCTCTAATTAATTTCCTATTTGACTCCCTACAGTAGCTATTCCAAATCTTCTCTTCTCTCCTCTCCTCAGTCTTCCTATGATGGCTCCTAACCTTCATTCTCAGCTGAGGTTTTAGCCTCTTCTTTTAATGAAAAAAACTAAGGCCTTCTTCAAATGCTGCCTTTACTCACCTTCTCTTCTTCTCAAAGCTCCTTGACTTCATCTTCCAGGCTTTCCTCTTCCAATTTTTGATGAAGTGGCCCTTTTCTAGCACAGCCTCTCTACATATGCCCTTAATCTGTCCTTTCTTGTTTTCTTCATTGGTCCTTTAATCATTCCTTCTTTCTCTCTGACCTTCAATTTCTTCCTATCAGTTACTTTTCTGCTGCCTTCAAATTTGCTCATCTCCCCCATTTAAAAAAAATCCTTCTTTAGAATTTATCGTCCCTTCAACCTATTATCCTATGTCTCTTCTCTCTTTCTCTGTCAAATTCCTAGAGAAAGCTATCCACACCTGTTGTCTCAACTTCACCTTTTCTCTTGTGCCTTTACAAACTGGCTTCCAACTTTATCCAAAGTGTCATTTCCTAAAACTGGTCTCTCTAAAGTCATCCATGATCTCTTAATCACCAGATCTAATGGTGTTTTCAAAGGCCTCATCCTTTTTAATCTGTGTGTTACATTTAACTCCATTGACCATCTCCCCCTCCTAAATATTCTCTCCTTTCTGGGTTTTTGTGAAACCACTCTCTCCCAGCTCTCCTTCTACCTTTTGTTTATTTCTCTTCAGACTCCTATGCTCACTTATTATCTGTATCATGCCCCTTAAATATGGGTATACTCCAAGGGTCTCTTTTGGACCTTCTTTCCTTCTTTGTTAGTATATCAACTCCCACAGATTTAAATATCATCTCTATGCAAACAACTCACAGATCTATATATTCAGCCTGTTTCTCTCCTGAGCACCAGGCTTGAATCATTGTCTAATGAACATTGCAAGTTTTCCAGACTGGAAACATTTTAAACTCAAGCAGTCCAAAAGAGAACTCATTATCTCCCTTCCTCCCCCCACCCCCACAAACATACCCTTTTACGAAACTTCAATTACTCAAAAAGCATTTGTTAAGCATTTACTATGTGCCACTCACTGCTAAGAGCTAGAGATACAAAGAAAAAGCAAAACCAGTTCCTGTCCTTATAGAGCTTGCATCCTAACAGGGGAGATGATATATCCAAATTTCTGTTTCCTTCAAGGGCACTCCCATTCTTCTTGTCTCTCAGGTTTGTGATGTTGGCATTATCCTTGACTTAGTCAACTTCACATATTCATTCACTTTCTAAATGTTGTCATTTCCACCTCCACAACAGCTCTTTCAACTTATCCCTCTTTCTTTTCCCATAGCTATAACTTTAGTTCAGGTTCTCATTATACCTACCTTTTGTTAAATCATTTTTCAGTCATGTCTGACTCTTCATGACCCCATTTGGGGTTTTCTTGGCAAAGATACTGGAGTGGTTCACCATTTCTTTCTCTGACTCATTTTACAGATGAGGAAACTGAGGCAAAAAAGATTAGATGACTTGCCCGGGGTCACACATGTAGGAAGTGTCTGAGGCTGGATTTCAACTCATAAAGATGAGTCTTTCTGACTTCAGGCCCAGTGTTCTATCCACTGCACCACTCAGCTGTCTCCTACCACATACCTAGACTATTGTAGTAACCTCCTAATCAATTTCCCTGATTCACGGTTCTGCTTACTCTGGTCCATCTTCACATTGTTGTCCAAATGAATTTTCCTAAGTACAGATTTGACTGTCATTCCTCTATTCAATAAACTTCAGTGATTCTCTTTTGCTTCTAGGATAAAATATAAATTCATTTATTTGATTTTTAAAGCCTTTTACAACCTGGTCTCAATCTACCTTTCCAGTTTCAACATATATTACTTCCCTTTCCACACTATACCATGCAGCCAAACTATCATTTATTTTTCTAATCCTTACTTGGACATTCCATCTCTCATGGATGAAGTGCACTCCTTCTCTACCTCTGCCTAACAACATCCCTCACAGCCTTTAAAAAGTAGATCAAGCACCACTTCCACAACTGCTAGTGCACATACTCCCTAATTACTTCGTATTTCATTACCTAGTATTTATTTTATGTTTATTCTGTGTATGCCTAAATAAGTATATGCATACATGCATATATAGTGTCTGTGTGTATATGTATATATGTGCATGCATATACATACATATACCATATAGATGTTGTCTCCCATGATTGAGCAGAAGTTTCTAGAGAGTAGGAATTGTTTCTCTTTTTTACTTTTCTATCTTTAGTACCTAGGACAGTGACTGGCATACGAGGCACTTAATTAAAACTTATTGAATGATAACGGGTATGAATATTGCCCCTGAAGAGAACAAGCATATGTTCACAGAGTCCTTCTAAAGCCCTGTCTTAAGCCAAAGCCTTAATTTAATGGGGAGACTTTTCCCTCCTCCTTTGCTGCCCAAGGCAACACCTCGAGGTGGAATTTCAAGCACCATGACAGATCCCAAGGTAAATGTTTTAAAGGCACACAGGCTTTACAGAAGAGCTCAGAGAACATGCTTACACAATATAATATGCTAAGAAAACCTTGGACTAGGAGATAGGAGATCTGGGTTTTAGTTCTAGTCTACTAGTAACTCATAAAGGAAGGGAGTAGAACTTTGGGCAGTTCACTTTTTCCTCCCTGGGTCTCATTTTCATCATCTTTAAAATGAAAAGGTTGGATTAGATCATCTCTGGTGGCTTAATGGATAGATCACTGGGCCTGGATCTTGGAAGACCTGAGTTCAAATATAGTCTTAGACACTTACCAGCTGTGTGACTCTGGGCAGCTCACTTAACCTTTGTCTGCTCAGTTTACTCAACTGTAAAATGAGGATGAATAGTACCTAGGTCCTAGAGTTGTTAAGAGGATCAAATGAGAAAATGTATGTAAAGTGCTTTGTAAACTTTACAATACTATGTAAATGCTAACTATTATTATTACAGCACCTACCCAGGAAAGAAGCAGCTGTCATCTTCTATCCTTTCTAGACACTTCCCTAATCTCTCATAGCTGTTAACTGGAGTGCTAAGAGGACAGAAATCTCATCCTACCCTGTACTTTCTATACTACACCATTTTGCTGGGCTTGGTTCCTTTAAGTCAGGAATAAAGGAAAGCTCTTGGGTGCAGGTGGGCAGGCAGGAAGTCTGGGGTGGGGGCTCCTCTGCTTGACTGGGAGGGAATCTCCTTTGCTTTTGATTACTAACTGGTGACCAGTCCCTCATATGTCTGACCTGGTTTGTCTGTATTATCTCAAGATTAGACAGGTGTGATAAGCAGATGACTGGCGATGGATCAGAGGGGAAATAGGGAGAGGAGCTTTCCACATCACATCAAGCACACTGGACTGTGGCATGGAAAGAATATGAATTCAGGTCACAGGAAACTTAAGTGGGGGAAATATTAAGGACATATTCTCCAGACTTACCTTGGGCTTCCTGGCTCTCTTTTCTTCGCATGGAGAAGAGAGGTGCTCAATAAGACTGAACACAGGTCAGTGAAATTAGAATCTAGATAAATTTAGCTTAGGAAAACACATGGATAAGTGACTTGGAGGAATACAGGGAATGCTGGACAGGGGGCTTACGGGTCACAGGGAAATATTTGTACCTGCAGGTGGCTGGAGTGTTGGAAGGGACTCCTGAAGTAGTCCAAATCTCTTTGGTGGTGTTCTGGGCTACAAAAAGAAGACAGTGAGAGAAACATGTGGGAGAGACACTTGCCTTCCTGCCTTCCATCTGTCCTTTCTCAGGAGCTATTGGTAGATAGTTCCTTTTACAAAATACTATGCACTATAGCAAAGCACTGTATTTCATATTATATTGTTTCATACTATATTGTATCCTATATCATTCCTTGTGTATTTTCTAGTATTTTATTATTTTGTTCTTTTTGTCATAATGCTCTGCCATCCCAGATGGCTTGGTTAAATATTTCATTGGGGCTGCTCTCCCTGTCCTCAGCAGATGGCTGAATCTGATGACATGAAGACAAGTGGTATCTCCTTCAGTTCCAGCTGTGGCTCCACTGCTTCCAAGAGAGAGGGTCTAGAGGGTAGAATGAAGCAAGTTTGTGTGTGATTGTGCATGTGCGTGTGCATGAGAGAGAGAGACAGACAGACAGACAGACAGACAGAGAGAGAAAGAGAGACAGACAGAGACAGAGAGACAGAGAGAGACAGAGTTTTGAGCAAAAATTTGCTAGCTTCCTCTTCTTCAACCTAAAGAGTCCTGATCTTGGGGCTGGCAGAAGAGATAACCTTGATTTACTAGCTTATCCTTTTTTGACCTGGAGCCATTAAAACTGACACCATGAAGGACCTGCTGTTATGTGGAACAGAGGGGAAATCTTCAGTGATCAAAACTGCAGAGCCAAGACAATGTGGATGAAGCATGCGTAGACTACATGGGGCAGATCCTTCATGGATAAACTCCATTCAGGTTGGAGACTGATCCCAGTTAGCTTTATTTTCCTTTCTCTGTTCTCACTCTGTCTTCTAATAGTGCAAGTACATTCTCCTTGGAACCTAATGTTTCTCTGGGATTTGGGAGGAATTCATCCTTGCTTCTTAAAAAGTTTATTTACCATTTTGTGTTTAAAAAACTAATTTTTCTCCTTTGAGCTAACAAATGCAAGAGCTATCACAGATTTGCTAAGCATGCTTGCTATTGCATGAATGCAATGTGTGTGTGTGTGTGCGTGTGTGTGTGTGTGTGTGTGTGTCTCCCTGGACCCCAGTGAACCCCACAAAGATTTTTTTTCAAAGAAACAAGGAGATGACTCACCTCGAGGATGGGTAGCCCAATTCTTTCTAATCTCAGAGTGTAGAGAGCAGGGGGAAGTGGAGAGGAGTAGGGTAGAGGAGAGCAGAATAAAGGACTAGAAAACCGTCCTATCTGGGAATCCCAAGGAGGCTTGATTCTCCCATCCAAGGACCTTGCTTTTAGAAAGTGATTAATAAAATTTTTCTGAATTCATTGAGATTTGAGTTGAAATGGTCTTACCTGGAGACACTACCAGGTGGATTCTCTTGAGGATAATGGCATTGTTTTTCTTGATGGTCATGCACCAGTAATGTCCTGAGTCCTTTTCCCTGAGTCCTGACATTATGATGATGATGTGGCCAGACTTAGACTCATCAATTAATTGAAGGGAGAATTTACCTTCTTTGGTGAAAACCCAGAATTTTGTTATGACCACTAATTTGTTACAATCCTTTCTATTCTCTTGTAGTTTACACCAAACTTTCCAAGACTTCTCATGGTCCTTGAGAGGATACGAGCAGCTTACATTCAACATCTGCCCTTCTTTTCTTAAGTAGTTCTCATCCAAACTTCTTGTTTCCTGGGAGCCTGCAGAGCACAGCTTCAGGTCAGCAGAAGTTTGGGTTACAGCTCAAGACCCTCTCCCTGGTCTGACTGGAGGAAACTAGGATAAGAGGGGACCTAGTCTCTTCAGGAAGCCTCCTTCCCCCAGATTATGCTCTGTAGAAGCAGTCCAGGCTCCCCAGATAGCCTCCCTCTCTGCCCCCTGACGTGTCTGCACAGTTGCCTGATCTCACTCCCTTCTCTTCTCATTCCCTTTTCCTCCTCCATGCCTTTCCTCCTCACCTGAGATTCCCAGTGACATCAGGAACAGCAGCAGTGGGGCTTCTCTGGCCATTCTGGACCTCTTCAGGCATTTAGGGGGTAAGGACACCTCACCTCATGCCTCCTCAGTCTGGAACCTGGGGAGGCAGTACAAGGGGCAGTACGCTGACTCTTCTCTTACTGCTTCTGATTCTCTGAGAAGAAAGAAGAACTAAGGGAACAGAGAAAGAGAGTCCTTATGGGGGAAATAGGGGAAGTAGAGGGAGCAGAAGTGCTGAGCTCAAAGGCGAGGGGAAGAGCTCCTACTGAGGACCCTTCACTTGTGAAATCTCTGAGCCTGAGGTTGACCAAGAGTTCCTCCTCTGCAATGGCCTGGGCCCTTAGAAAATATGGATTTTTCAGCAAATGGAAACCCAGGCTGAAAACAGGAAGAAAACTTTTTTTTTTTAATTTGGTTAGGTAGTGGGGTTAAGTAACTTGCCCAGGGTCACACAGCTAGTAAATGTTATGTGTCTGAGGTCACATTTGAACTCAGGTCCTCCTGAATCCGGGGCTGGTGCTCTATCCACTGCACCACCTAGCTGCCCCTGGCAGAAAACTTTTGCAGGGTATTTTATTTTTTAAACTAAGTTAAAAATGTTTGGGTTTTGTTTTTCCTGTACTTCTTTATTGGTGTAGACCATATTTTTATGGCCCTACAGAGCAGTTTCTTAGAGCTGTGTGTGAAGGCACAGAATAAAGCTTCGTGGGCTCAGTCAGGTGAGTCAGTGCACTCGTACTGTGCATATGGTTTGGCCGATATTGCCCCAACATTAGCTGCAAGCAGCCCTAACATGGGGGAAGAGATAGGGAAGCAATTATTCCATTAGGAGAAGTACATTTTTTTTCCAAGGAAAAATGTTTAAACTAGGATATCATTTAGCTAGCAGTTCTGGTCACTGATTTTGAATGTTTTTGTATTTTTTTTTATTTTTAAGAGGGTTTTTTAAAATTTTAAATCTCCATTCCCCCCTCCCCCATCCCTTTCCTGTTCTAAGAGCCATGCCCACCAGAGCAAATTTCCATGTTTATAATAGCTGTGCTCAGTGATAGCAACACAGACTGAATTAGGAGCCTTGCTCTCTGCCTGTTAACACAAAAACAGCCAGCACTTCCAGGAAAGGACAGTGTGGACTGGAGTACTATTCTGAAGAACCCACAATAATTGAAATTCTTCAGAAAAATCTAATTTTCTTCACAAAATTGCTGGGATTTTCCTTTTATTCAACAACAAAATTCTGGTTTCCATAGCTCCCATCTCTTGGCTCCAGTGTCTGATAGAAGAAAGGAATGGGGAACATTAGGCCATGGTTATTGGATGGAGAGCTGCAGAGAAGGTGGCACTGTGTGTCTTCCTTGACTTTTTTGACACCCAGCTTTGTTGGTGTTTTTGTGAGATCATATCTGGCCTAGAGAAAGACTTAAGCACAACAGAACTTCAACTGCTAAAGATTTGAAGGTTGTTATTATGTTGTGGTTATTGTCTTGATATTTTGATGCAAAAATGTTTCTGACCAGTGGGTAAATTAACAAAATGTGATACAAAATCATAATTGAGAACAAGTAACTGTACATCACTGAATATGTTACTTTAGTAAACAGTAATATTTCTTTACAAAATAAATACAAACAAGAAAGAATGTTTTCACACATATTGGGGAACTTCTAAATAATGTACAGAAATTGTCAAAATAACAATTCTAATAAACATAAGGACCTTGTAAATGATATGTACAAATTATCAATACATTTAAAACATTTAAAAAAACAAGAAAAAAAGAAATTAAAAGCAAACAAACAAAAAAAAATACTTTTTCTTCTCACACGCTGGTGTCTCGGGTAGATACCAGATGTGGAGATTCCCAGAGATCCTGGAGGAGTGGGGGGGGGGGGAAGAGAGCAGGAATCTTGTGCTAGAGCTCAGTTTGGGGCTCAGGTAGGACTCGGACACCTGAGATTAAAGTCTTCTCTTGTGAAATATGTAACTTCAGCTTAATGGCAGCTGCTGGGGAGGTGAGAAAGGGGTCAAGAAATACATCTCAGCCAGTGAGCTCCTCATTTCCCCTTCTTCTAAGCTCTGAGGCTATCTCTGTGACATTTGCTACTAATTTGTGTATGTCATACATTCTATTTCTTTTATAAAAATTGTTTTAAGCTTACCAAAATATCAAAAGAAAAAAGCATTTCCACATGCACAGCAAAACACAAAAATGTGATTCTGTATGAAATCATGAATCTTATTTCTTACTGCTTGCTTTACAAAAAAGTATTTGATAAATTCTACACATTATTTTCCAAATTATCCTGCTTGTCTGTACACCCTTATGTCCTTTGTTCATTTTAAAATAAAGCTACAATGGTTTTTTTATCACTATTTTTAATTCCCCTTGCATCACCCCCACTCCCCAAATTAAAAACAGAAAGAAAAAAATCCTTGTAATAAATAAGCATACTCAAGCAAAATAAATCCCTACACTGGCCATATCCAAACATGCATATCTCTTTTTGCATTTGTGTCCATTACCCCTCTGTTAGGAGGTAGGTACTACATGTCATTGTTCTTCTGGGGACATGATTGGTCATTGCATTGATCAGAGTTCTTATTTCTTTAAAAGATATATTTTTCTTTGCCATCATTGCCATCCTTATTATCATCCTTGTATAAATTGATTCTGCTCAATTTACTCTGCATCAGTTCATATTACCCAGAATTCTCTGGATTTGTTTCTTTTATTTTTTCTTATGTCACAATAATATTTTCCATCCATATGCTACAATTTGTTCAGCCATTTCCCAATTGTCTAAGAGGTGATCTAAAGTATCATCATAGATTCTAGTCATTTGTTGTTAATTTTTTCCCTCCCCACCTTCAACTCATTAATTCCTCTTTAGGGAAAAAAAAAGGTTGTTTTGCTTATGACTATTCTTACCCCACTATAATTCTATCTCTACCCCCCCACTTCTCTACCCTCTCTTATTTCCCTGCTGAGTTTCATGTATTTCTATAACAAATTGTTCATGTGTCTGCATTAGACTCTTCTTTGACCATTTTAGATAGGAATGAGGTTAGTTTGATTTCCATTTTCCCCATCCCTTTTTGCAAGTTTATGCACTCTTTTTACAACCCCTTATTCCCCCATTTTATTCTAATGCATTCCTTTCACCTTTAGAACAGAACCAATATGCCCTCCCCTTATGACTTCCATTTTTCTAATTTAGTACCCTTGAAGTCACTGAAGTTCTGAACATTTCTTTCTTTTCTTCTTATTAGAATGTAAGTGCTACACCAACATGCAGCTCCTTTCAATTGCTGAAATAAATTTACCCTTCTAGATTTCTCTTGATTCTTGTGTTTGTATTTCAAAATTCCTATTCAAGTGTGGACTTTTCATAAGAAATTATTGAAAGTGTCTATTCCACTAAAGTCTCATGCTCCCTCCCCCACCCCCCACAACCTCTCCTCTCCAAGTAGGATTATAGTCAACTTTTCAGAGTAAATTATTACAGGTTACAAGCCTAGATCTTGTTTATAATAGAAGCTGCCAAGGAGCTTTGGATTTTTGCTATGACATTCCTGAGACTATTCTTTTTAGAGTTCCTTTCAGGAGGAGACCAGTGAACTCTTTTTTTCTTTAATTTATAGATCTAGGCTACTTTCATTTATGATGTCTTAAATAGTAATATACAAGGCCTTTTCAAATTTTGTTTTTCAGAGAATCCAATGATTTTTAAACTACTTTTTCTTGACCCATTTTTCAGGTCAGAATTTAAAATAAAAACTTCAAGTTTCTTCTTTTTTTCAGATTTTTGATTTTCTTCTAATATTTCTTCTTGTCTTGAGTCATTGATTTCTGTTTGGTGTGTGCTAGGTTTTAGGGATCCGTTTCTTGGGTAAGATTGAATCACTTTCTCTCCTAAGCTGTTTTTTCCTCTTCTAATTCTTTCTTACAGAGCTTTTATCTCATTTTTAATAACTTGATTAATTTTTTCTAGTATTTGGATAATTCTTGCAGAAAATCTATTTTCCCCTTTCTTTCCCATTTTTCCAGGGTAACTCTTTCCTTATTGGGGGAGGAGAAGAATCTCTATATTTGCAATAAATTTTGGATGTTGGTTGGTGTCTTTTTTTGATTTACTCAACTCCCCACCTTCAACTCTTTAATCCCTCTTTAGGGAAAAAAAAAGGTTGTTCAGCTTATGACTATTCTCACCCCACTATTACTCTATATCTACCCCCCACTTCTCTACCCTCTCTTGTTTCCCTGTTGAGTTTGATACATTTCTTTCTTTCTTTTCTTTTCTTTCTTTCTTTTTTTCTTTTCTCTTTTTTTGGTGAGGCAATCAGGGTTAAGTGATTTGCCCAAGGTCACACAGCTAGTGTCAAGTGTCTAAGGCCAGATCTCCTGACTCCAAGGCCAGAGCTTTATCCACTGTGCCACCTAGCTGCCCCAGAGTTTGATATATTTCTACAACAAATTGTTTGTGTATGTCTGTGTTAGACTGTCCTTTGACCATTTTAGAAAAGAATGAGGTTAGTTTGATTCCCATTCTCCCCATCCCTTTAATTTATGAGTTAGGGTTCTGTATTAGGGTTGGATTCTGTTCCTGCTGCCCTTTCAGGTAGAGTGGTTGGCTTTGCTTGGTCTTACCTTTGTGACATTTAAAAAGGTTTGAGAGACATAGTTTCTGGGTAATTTAATCGTTTTATTAATAATGACAGTATTTTAATAAAAGAATGGTCACTTGACTGTCTCTCTTAGACAAAAGACCCCTAAGGATGGTGGACTCACAGTTTTTATGTCCTTGAAAGGGTAGGCATTCCTGAGAGAGGCAATCAACTCTGATTGGTTAACTATTAATGAGAAAATGAATATTACAATAAGGGCTGGGCTATATTACAATGAGGGTCCTGGAGTATATGACTTGAGTCACCCAAATCTTGATCAAAAAGACTTACCAATTTCCACAACATCTGTCTGACAAAAGAGAGAATCAACACTTCCCAGACCTGTCTGAGCAAACACAATGAACAGGAACTTATCCATTAGCCCACACTTAGAATTTCTTTTATTATCTTTGATTAGATCTCAGTCATTCTGGCTAGATAAGTATTTTAGAAAGGTTTCTCACACTGGTTGGTTTCTGGATGAGGAAGTAGAAAAGGGGAAATATTTGGTCCTAATACAACAATTAGTTATTGAATACAAGAAAGGAATACTCATTTCTGACATCCCCCATTTGATTCCATTGAGAGATGAAGTCTCCTCAAGGAATCACTAATTGATATTACAAACACTTCATAAAGAGTTCTTAACTATGGGGTTTATAATGAGTGATGATGTGAGGGGAAAAAGAGAAAGAGATCAATTTCAAACTCAAAGGGGGAAGTTCCCTCTGTCAAGTAGACCTTACAGATAAAAGGCACACAAGGAAAAAGTAAACAGTAAAATAAAATTGTTCATTTAAGGTTCAGAAGTCTCATCTCATGCCTGGTTCTCAGGACACCATCTGATGCAGCCCTCTCGTTTGGAAGTGGTCTTCAGAGCAGTTTCCAGTTGACTGGCTTCTTAGATCCAGCTTACTTGTAGAGATCCTCTTTCTCTGTTAAAAAAAATCTCCTACAGAATTGGTCTTAACAAAATTTTAAATTTACTTTGCCAATAACCAGGTTAAACTGTGAAAGTTAGCTCAAACCTTACGTTTCTACTATTAGAATATCCAAATTCTAGGTTAGCCACTTGTCATTTTGATATATCCAAGAAACTCAGACACAAACTGAAAATTAGAACTTAACTTTTATATTTGGCACTTTTCATTTCCCCATTAAGAGGATGAGAATCTTTTTTTCTGAAGTCCTCACAATAGTGATTTTATTAAATTAGGTGCTTTATAAAACATTACAGATGTCATAATTGTTAATATAACAATTTACCAAACTGTAGTAACTGTTGCAGTTTGCTAAGCATGTTTGTAAAGGAAAGGAAATGCCAAAACCCTGTGAAAGTTATTGTTTCAGCCTAGGAGAAGAAAGAAAGTTTTGTTTCTCAGGCATTTTCAATCAGGCAAATAAAACAGGTCAAGAGTTTCACCCCTCTTAAGAGCTGCATCAATAGAAATATTCTGGTAAATATAAACTAGACTGTTTATACATTTGAAATACTACAAGTTGGATTTTGTCAAATGTAATAATGGAGACATTACCTCTGCGGCTTCAAGGTTGGTGGTTTTTGGTCATTTAATTTTTTAAAATGTCAAACTAGTAGCCATTTGAGACACAGTATCCTTACTCTGAAATAAGCAGTCTTCTTTGCAATGTATTTTTAAAATCCTCATGCTCTACTTTAAGGTAAAGCAATTTTAATACTGGGTGCATACCCACATGCCCTTGTTGCAAACTGCTCTTGTTGATAAGATATGAAGTAGTTCAAGGAGGTATGGTTAAGGCTGTATTATTGAATGGTGCTGGTAAATACTGTACTTTTTTTTTTTTGTCACATTGCAACTATTGTTTCCAATTTAGTGACTCTGCTGCCCTGGAACCAGATAGCAACAATGATGACATTATTAGGATTTCTTTTACTGTGATTTAGTAGCAACCAAGTTTCCCAATTTTAACCCCTTGGCAACAAGAACCAAGTTCCCCATTACGTTAGCACCTAAATGTCAAGGGGTTAAGTAACCAGCACAAAGATACTGCACTTTTGATTGTAGCATTTGGCAGAACTGAAAGGAAAGGAAGTTGTGCTACATGTTCAAGGGACTGTGGGCAACAGAAGAAGACAATGGGGAGAAGATGAAATGTCACGTGAAGTCTTCAAAGTCTTGCACATATCCTCCATCACAGCCACCATAATCTGCAAGATCATCTTTCATTGTAGTCTTTAATCCCCCTCCAGCAACTACACCTTTCTTTTTCTTTTTGGCTTTGCTTTGCTTTTCTTGTTTCTGTTTTTCACTGCATAGCATTGTCAATGAATTGGTGATCTTTTTCAAGTCATCAATTTCCAATGAAATACACACATCTCGAACTAATGCTTCTAAGAAACTGGCATAATATAGAGATTTTTCATATTGTGTAATTTTATCTTTTAGTAACTTGCCAAACTCTGTGAAGTCATCTCTTGAAGAGGGGTTCATGGCATCTATACCACAGATTGTGTTATTAACACCAAAGGTTTCTTTTGCTAATTCAACGTCTGCCTCTTCCTATAATTTCTTTAGCCATAGTTTATCTGCTAATTGTTCTTCTGGTGTAAGCTCTTTAGATTCTTCAGGCTCTTCCAACTTTTTCTTAATTTCTCCTTGTCTTTTCTTTTGTTGTCTTTATTTCTCTTTGATTTTCTCTTCTATTTTCTTCTTTTCTGAAACTTTTGTTTCTGGTTTTACCCCTGTCTCCTCTTTTTTTTTCATCATCGTCATCCCAGTTTTCCTTTATGTCATCATCCTCATCCTCACCCTCCCAATTGTCCCCACCAGCCGTGCCCCCCACCTTCCGCACTGGCTCTTTCCGAGAGAAGATGAGATTCTTCTAAGGAATTAACATCAGAACATTTTTTATAAGAAGATGGACTCTTATAAAAAACATAAATTTATTCAAAAGTTGCCAGATTAACTTCAATTGTAACAAAAGGTTCAGGGATGGTATATATAAATACATTGAGCAGTCACTTTCAAAACAGTGCATATTAAGTTATTTATAATAAAACATCTTCACCTCCTACCCATGTTCAAATGAATAAAAGTATATGTTTCTTTAAGGCATTTACAAGCTAGACCACAAGCCATTCTTCTCTTGAGATAACTAATTGTGCTGATACTCTTTTCATTAACATAAAATTGAGATAGTTATGATATTCACTTCACTAAATAACAGAATTATATCCTGGTTTCACAAGTCTTTGCATTATTTGCCTAATTATCCTCATACCATTATGAGAAATTAAAGGACCTTAACTTACATTGGAATATATAACTAGTAATAGGTGTCAAGGCTAAATACTTAAATAGTTGTTTGGAATATAGAAAGGAAAAAAAATTCTAGACCAAATAGCTCATATCTTATACCTGCATCTCACTATAGTAACTGAGATGTAGTTCAGCATTAACCTAAAAGATAAAGATCTAATATTGTGTTCATACTGATCATATGACTGTAGAAATTTGCTATAAAAGAAGAATTAGGGACATTGCTACACAGTAAAGGAATAATGCTTCCCTAACTTCATGTCTATTCCAGGCAAAAGTTAGATAGATAGCCACTGAGCCAGGTTTAATGTCATCCAGATGGGATATTTTCCATTCAAGAGGAAACTTTATGCTAGAGAAATTGAGTCAAGAAAATACTACCTCAACCTATCCCAAGAGTGATTCTCTCAATTTTTCACATGAGAATTCCACCTGCAGTTCATGAATGTGAACCCAATAGAGTTGCTGGCATGATCGATCAGTGACTTAACAGTATTCCTTGATGATCATACCTGAAGTCAGACTCAGAATAATATCATACAGAGTCATTAGGTCTTAAATAGCAAGTTCCAATAATCAGAGCTTCAGGTGGGTTCAGCTTTCAAGGAATATATATCCTAGATAACAAATATTGACTATAATCTCACATTGGTAACAGAAAGAGATTTATCATGGAAAAATCATATCTTGATATAATTAGTACTCATGGCAAGTAGATATTTTTTCATCTCTTTTACACAAATAATTTGTTTTAAGATACTTAATAAGAAACAACAAAAGACATGGAATGGGATGTGTAAATATAATAATCCCAAATTATATACAGAGAGCACTTATATGAAAAGTCTATAATAAACATGTTTAGTTATTAACCACATTCAAATGGACATAAACATAGACTACCACTCTCAGAATCCCTAAACAATGGGAACATCTTTAAGGTGACTCTGAAGTAGCTTGTATGAATTTTCAGGGTATATTTTGCATACAAATTCTTATCACAGATTAAATAACAATCATAAGTAAAATCAGATTTCTTGTTAAGGTAACATAAGATAGTTCATACTACTCTTCACTAACATAACTGATCGTACTGAAATTCTATTCCTTAAAGCATAAACAAAAGAAGTTCCTTTCTTTGACCTCACAATTTAATAGATTCACATCTTTGTTTCACAAGCTTCTCTACCTTTGTCTAATTATACTCATATCATTCTGAAAGAATGAGATACTTTAGGAACTGAATCTTACACATATGACAAGTTCAAGCACTGCTTAGGCCATGGAATGACTGTAAATTCAGATGCGAATAGCAAGATCTTCCAACTTGCAGCTTATTACAGTAATTCAAATGTCTTACTAGTAATCTAACAACCAATAGACTCAGTATAACGATAACAAACTTCCACTGTTTGTCTACCCTGATGAGAGTTAGAAGCCAGGACAAGGTTATAACAACATCAAAACTGGTCCTCAAGGCCTACACAAGTATAAGTAACCTAGTATATGGAACCAGGAGGACAGATTTCTGGTGTGGGAAAATAAATTAAGAAAGTCTAACTTTAGTTTTCCCAAGGTAACCTCCTACCTGATTTCTAAGGACAAATATTCATTAGCCTTAGATCTCAGATCTCACTTCCAATGAGTTGCTGATTGCTGATAATTTTCTTAAGGCACTCATTTAAAGTTGGTTCAAGGACAAAACAAACCTGAGAATGAAATTTGAAATATTCAGGATCCCCAAAAAATTTTCTTTTCAAACAATAGTATCACTAATCACAGTAATTCTGCACACAATTGTTATCAATAACATCAAATTATTGCAATAAATTGGCTGACAAATAAAAGTTATCAGGCCTTCTACAAATGCATTTCTTCTTAAAAGTATTTATCTTCCTTAAAAACAGCTTAAAATTTATCCCAATGTTTAAAAGATAATCACTAGACTTTAAGGAATTATATTAGTTAGAAACCTCTAAACTGACATATCTCTCTCTTATTCAACCTCAAAGCAAAAATAAATCTTTAAAATGGGAATTTATCAAAACTAAGTTCATATAAAATGTCTTTAAGTATCATAAATAAATTCCAATTGTACAATAAAGACAAAATAAATTCCTGATCTCAAATTTTTAAATACCCCCCCCATAGTCAAAAGATGTTTGTAATGGGGAGGAGATTCAGTTTTTCTAAGCCAACAAAAATACCCACTTAAATTAGCCTTATTGCGATAACAAAGTTTACCAGGCCTTTACAAACTTACTCAATATAGTTTTCTTCCTTTTGTCTTCTCCTAGAGTATAAATTCAATCCGGTAAAAATATTATATCACTAGAAATCAAGAAAATAATTACATTCTAGAATCTTGCATAGACAGTGAAGATGTGATAGTTTACTTAAATCCCTAGAAAAACATCACTGGTCAATTGCTGTAAACCTCCAAATTAACACACACACACACACACACACACACACACACACACACACACACACACACACACCCCATACATACTCTCCCCTTAAAGGAAAATAAATCTTTAATCATAGAGAGTGTTATGATTAAGTTGGTTCGAGCTATACATAACCTCAGCAAGTGGACATCATCACAGTAACTCCAAATAACATAGTTAAAAATCTCATAATTTCCATAAATGATAGCCAAATAATTTTAGGTGAAACTTCCTCTTAAATATAGGCAGAACTTGGAAGTTAATAAGTTCTTAAGTTACAGTGCTTCAGAATATTACAGGGGCAGCTAGGTGGCACAGCGGATAGAGCACCGGCCCTGAAGTCAGTAGTACCTGAGTTCAAATCCAGCCTCAGAACAAACACTTGACACTTACTAGCTGTGTGACCCCAGGCAAGTCACTTAACCCCAATTGCCTAAAAATCAAAAACAAAACAAAACAAAAAAAATATTACAGCAAGTGGTCAGCAAGCAGGGCTGATAAGATAATAACAGTTTTCTAACCCACTTTTTAAAACTTATTTTTTAATAGTACAATTCTTAATCTAACAACATCCAGATTATAAGGGAAGTTGCTTTTCTAACAACATCTGATACAATTGTTTACTAAATTTCACAATATAAGAAAATTGAAAGACATAAAAATACCATAAATAATGTTATGTATTCGAAACTTGAAACAAACTCATTACTAATCAGGTGACCTCAATTCAATTGAATGAGTTTTCAAATAACCTTACATTGAAAATCATTCATCTCATCACCATTGGCAGTGCATACTGACTGCATCAAAAACTCCATATAAAGTTAGCAAATATGAAGCAATACATCTTAAATTTAATAATTCATTGTAAATTTGTGGGGTTTTTTCCTGCACTGAAATTTTGATGAGATGATGTAGTATCATACTGTAAATAAGTCATTACATGCACATATTCATGCTGATGCATGCGATGTATGGGGATGGGTGGCTTGAAGGGAAGATGAGTTATACTGGGCTTACAGCACAATAGGGTAGTCCCCTGCCACACTACAGGACTTGCCATTAGGCTGTCCTTTACAAAACTGGAAAAAAACTCAGTCTTCACAAACTTAAAAAAAGATGCCTTAACTTATGCCTGACTTCAACATAATCTAGAAGACTAAGAAAAGTAGCTTGTTTCTGCTTCCTTTAACTATAACACTATTTTGGGAGAAGGAGAATTCCTCTTCCTCAGAGTAATAATAGTCTATTTGTGATGGAGAGTTCTTTTTTTTTTCTTCCTTTTTTTTTTTAGTATTTTATTTTTCCCCAGTTACACATAAAAACAACTTTTAACATTCATTTTTAAAACTCTGGGTTCCAAATTTTCTCCCTTCCTCCATCACCACACCCCCTCATTGAGAAGGCTAGCAATTCGATACAGGTTATACATGGATAGTCATGCAAAACATTTCTATAATAGTCATGTGAAAGAAAACATAGACAAAGAAAAATAAAGAAAATAAAAAAGAAGTATGCTTCAATTTGTATTCAGACACCATCAGTTCTTTCTCTGGAGATGGAAAGCATTTTTCATCATAGGTCTTTCAGAGCTATCTTGGATCATTGTGCTGCTAAGAATAGCTAATTCATTCACAACTGATCATCTTACAATATTGCTGTTACTTTATACACAGTACATTTCACTTTGCCTCAGCCCATGCAAGTCTTTCCAGTTTTTTCTGAGAGCCTCCTGCTCATCATTTCTTATAGTACAATAGTATTCCATCACAATCACATACCACAATTTGTTCAGCCATTCTCCAATTGACGGGCATGCCCTCAATTTCTAATTCTTTGCCCCCATAAAAGGGCTGCTATAAAAATTTTTCTACATGTAGGTCCTTTACCTTTTTTTTTCTTTTTTTGGGATCCAGACCTAGTAGTGGTATTGCTTGGTCAAAGGGTACGCATGGTTTTATAGTCCTTTGGGTATAGCTCCAAAATGCTCCACAGAATGGTTGAATCAGTTCACAACTTCACTAATAGTGCATTAATGTCTCATTTTTCCCACATCCCCTCCAACATTTGTTACTTACCTTTTCTGTCATACTAGCCAATCTAATAGGTATGAGGTAACACCTCAGAATTGTTTTAATTTGCATTTCTCTAACAAATAGTCAGCGTATTTTTTTTTCATATGGCTATAGATAACTTTGATTACTTCATCTGAAAACTTATCTTTTTTATCATTTATCAATTGGGAAATAGCTCTTATTTTTATAAATTTGACTCAGTTCTCCATATGTTTGAAAAATGAAGCCTTTATTAGAGAAATGTGATTCAAATTTTTTTACTATTGACAACTGTATTTCCCTCCATCCTATCCCAACATTCCATTTTCTCTCTCCTTTCACCCTATTCCTCCTCAAAAATGTTTTGATTCTGACTCGTGATGGGGATTTCTAACAAGCCTCACTGAGCTTTGAGACATCCCCCTTGCCCCCTGTCATTGTTTGTGCACTCTGTTTATATTTGTCATGTTAATTTGCTCTGTGTCTGTGTCTCTCTGTGTTATAAACATCTACATCTGTTACCCTGTTAGTTTTAAAATGCAGCCAGCCAGAAAAACCTCTAAAGGCTATAGCTAGAGAAAACACTGGAAAGGTTAATGAGCTTTCTTGTCATAGCTGAAAAGCAGATGAGAGAGAGAAAAGGAGAGAGAGAGACAGACAGACAGAGAGACAGAGACAGAGAGAGAGACACACACACACAGAATATTTTTAGATTATTTAGGTTATGATTGGTAAAGGCAAATAGAGGAGGGTAAGAGAAGGATCTGAATAGGAAAGAAATAAGACATGTGCAGTTGTAAAGGGGCTTTAATCAAAATCCACTAGAGGGATGAGTAGAAAGAAGGAAAGGTAAGAAAGTTTAAGCATGTAGGAATGAGAGGAGCACGGGTAGAAAGAAAGACATAATCTGTTTACATTAACAGCGTGAACAGGAGGTTTCAGAGTAGACAGTTGGAAACTTTTGGAAAGAAAATGTTGTTGGTGAAAAGTTTTCTTTCACCTCAGACCAGACACTTGACACTAGCTGTGTGACCCTGGGCAAGTCACTTAACCCCAATTGCCTCACCAAAAAAAAAAAGTTTTCTTTCTCTCCCTCTATGTTCCTGAACTGTGGTCAGGTTCTAGGGTATAGGACAAACAAGAAAAAAGGAAGAGAGGAACCTCTTCCCCTCAGATCTAAGAGAGGAAGGTTGCTTCACTGATTATAGAGAGCTATCGGTTCCTTCCAGGCTTGTGGAATTCAGATTTGAACTATATTAAAACATGCTGTTAAGTGTGACAATTGGGGTAGATTAAATGTTAATATCAGACTGCCACTTTTACAATCTTTGGCAGTGGATTGACTGGAAATAGTGGACTCCATAATATAAAATGTTTGGAATAAATAACATTTGTGTAAACTATAATACTACAGTCAGTATTAAAACCATAACCCAGATTCTATGTAATGCCATTTGGAACATAAATCCAAGTAATTGAATTCATTTTGGTCTCATTTTAAGTGAAATACATCTCTCCTAACTTGATATTTAAGATGTCAGAATTTATTATAATATTGGGCACTAAGACAAATTGGGAAAATATACATCTGAAATTTGTTAACTGGATGATATTAAAGAAGTTACCTCACATCTATTTACCCCAGTTTATTTCACATGAATGTAAAGTGCCTAATATAATGCCTGGCAGAAGGCAGATACTACAAATGTTAACTATTATTATTAGCTCATTAATTAGATGTGCCAGTATACAATGACAAAGGTGATGAGATGCCTGATTTTCTGTGTAAGGTAATTTGAAAATGCATTCAACAGAACTGGAGTCACCTGATTGGTAATGGGTTTGTTCCAAGTTTCAAATACATAATACTGTTTCAAATTGATAAACTCTTGTATCAGTTACGTCAAGCAACTTTTCATAACTTGAATGTTATTACAGTATGAACTGAAAGAAATTAAAAGACAATGGATGTTATTTTATCAGCCCTGCTAACCCTGTCTTATAATGTTTTGTAACTGCTATTTAGAAAACTGGGTATTTCCACTTTTGCCTGTAGTTGAGAGGAAGTTATAGCTAAAACAATTTGACTATCACTTATGAAAATTATAAGATGGTTAACTAAGTTATTTGGGGTTATTGTTTTAATGTTAAAACCCCAAGTTGGTAATTGATTACTGTGTATGGAAAGGAAGGGATCAGATGAAAGCCTTATCTGGATTGGTTCTGCCCATTCAGAGCAGTCCTCAGGGCTAGTCTATTCCACCTTGGGGGAGGGGTGGTGGTGTCAAAGAGTACAGCCCACAGCAGCTGTAAGGATAGATGGGGTGGATACACCTGACTCCCCTGGCTTTTTAATAAGAGGGAATAAAGAAGTCCAAGGTTGCCTCCAATGCAGGGCTATAGGGGACAACCAGAGGACCCATGTACCAGATACCATATACTGGGTGTTAAAAATAAACAAACCATGCCCGCTGTGGTAGATACCAGTGCAGAAAGCATGATTCTATAGGAAAACCCCAAATGATCCTGACTAGTTGGTAACCATTGAAGGATATGGAGATAATTCAGTCAAGGCAAAAAAAAAAAAAAGACTGAAACTTGGCAACCTGTCACCCAGAAAGTATGTGGTTTACATCAGTCTGGAGGAAGGATATCATGGGGTGTATTGGAAGGCAAGATCAGCCCTTTCTCTGGGGTCCCTGTCAATTCCCCTTATTTTTTAAACTTGCTAGGTTCCTGGAAATCATCTGTGTGGATAAGGTCATCAGCCCTGAGAAAAGAGCTTGTTTGGGTTATGGACTTCCTAAACAATGAACTTGGCTTGCTGAGAATTTGCAAATTTTTGTATAGTACCGAAATGATTTCTACCAATTGGTCTTTACACAGGATAAATTTAAACTTAAGAGGAAAAAAACAAGTGAAAGATATTAAGTGAAATCTCTTATGTATATGAATCCTGGTAAATTTTTATTACTTACTGCAATTCCATGAGATTAAAAATAATTGTATCTAGCCCTAAGCTGTGATTAGTGAAACTCACCTCTTGGGACTGTAATTGATTTTATTTTGAGGTTTGAATTTTAAATTCAGGTATAGTTGTCTGATGAATCTGTAATCTACCATTCGAGAGAAGTGCCACAAACTGCTCAAAGGGAATGTGATCCTGGACTGTTACAGGTGGAGGTGGACATCTGGGAAAAAGTTGAGAGGACAACGTTAGTAAACAGCCTAAGGTGTGATCTTCTTGGCTCAGTTTCCCCATTGTGTTCCTTTGAAAAGGAATGTTTACCTCCTGGCTATGATGTGGAATTGTTTTGATAAACTGTGACTCTTACCTAAGATCATACAGAGCTGAGGGTGTTTTATCCTGTCATATTTCATATAATATAAAAGTGAGCTGAAAAGCAAGGGTCCAGGAGAACCAGGAAGAAACTGAGCAGGGTCAAGGTAGAGAGGTGGTCTGGGTGTCATAGGCTAGTCCAGGTTTGAAGTGGAGAATCAGATGAAATAAATAATTCAATAAACAAACAAGTTGAGAGCGAGAGAAAGAGAATAAAATACAGTGATGAATTAAATAAGCAAAAGAATTTAAATAAATTCAAGAAACTTTGGGTAGGTTGTGTGCATGAAGAGGAACAACAAACTATTGTCATAAATCTTTGAACCATAGCATTCTCCTAAATGAGATCCATAATCAATTTGGGAATTTGGCTTTACTATCCACAGGGCATCCCCCTTTGCAAAAAAAAAGGGGGGGGGAATTCCTGTTCTGGAGTTAGAGGACTTGGGATAAGATTCCCTCTCTGACCTTACCTCTGGGATAATGGGCAAGTTGGTTAACATTCTGGCCCTCACTTTCTTAATCTTTAAAGTGAGGGGATTAAAATGGATCATCTCCAAAATCTCTTTCAAGTAAAAATGGATGATTCTGGTGTATGATTTTAGAGGGAGAGCCCAAAGAGCTGATCTAACAGTACATATATGCTGGACAGACATTCAGAAGGACAAAACTCTGGGCCTAGAAATAAAACAGATGAGGAGGGAGGAGTGGATTGTGTTGGTGAAATTGTGTAGTGTTTTTAATGAGCCCAAAATTTCCTTGGCACAAAGATGAATTTTTCTATTAGATTTTTTACCTCCTTCCCCATTTGTCCAATTGTATTTTTTAGGGACTTGTTTTCTTCTGTGTACTTTTTTTCCAGTTGGCCAACTGTATTTTTTAAGGACTTGTTTTCTACAGTTAATTTTTGTCCTTCTTTTTCCAGGCTATTGACTCTCTCTTGCATACCTCTCATTTTTTCTTCTATCTCTCTCATTTGACTTTTACAATTCTTCTTGAGCTCTTCTAAGACTTTTTGGGCTTCAGACCAGTTCACATTCCCTTTTGAGGTTCCAGATGTGGGTTTGTTGACAATGTTGTCCTCTTCAGAATTTCTGCCTTGATCTTCACTGTTCTCATAATATGAATCTATGGTATGTTTCTTTTTGGTCATGGTGTTTGCTTATTTCCTGGCCTTTAAAGAGATTGAGCTCTCCTGCTGGGGAGCAGGGGGCACTGACCCAAGCTTCTTGTGTTGGGAGCCTAGGGCCTGGTCGATGGCTTTGTGGGCTGGGGCCTCCAATGTTGGCAGTTGGAGGCTGTAGGGTTCTGGCAGCTTACCTGGTGTTGGGCTGGAAACAGCAAGGCTGGAACTCTAGGGCAACTCTAGGTTGCCTTCTTTTCCTTTCCTTTTGGTTTCTTCAGCTCCTTTCAGATGGATGTTGCAGGGTATTCATCTGCCTGGGGCCCTTTGTAGTGCTGCTTCCCTTATTTTTGCTGAGGCACTGGGAGACTTGATTGCTGTAGAATGCTGAGACATCTGGCGGTTTTCCATGCTGGTTTCCAGTGGTTCCCCAGCCCTCACTGAGACACTGGGGGGGCGGGGTAGGGTGACATGGTGGAGATCCAGGTGTTGGTGTTTGCCTGCTCTACCACCTGGGTTTCAGGATCTCCTCCTGGTATGCTGAGGTGGGGCTTTCTGCTAGTTTGCTGGGATGCCTCCTGTTCTGTACTGCTTCCCTTCCCCCAGAGTAAGATAGGCCTTTCCTGTTAATCCCTCAAGCTACCTGGGCTATGGGACTGCTGCACCCAGTCTTTCTTCTGGTTCAGCTGTTCCAGGGTTTTTCCTTGGGTGATATTTTCTGGGTTTTCTGAGGTTAATAAGGGAGGGTAAGAGCGACTTACTTCTTACTCCTCCATCTTGGCTCCCCCAAAGACGAATTTTTATCTCATTTGATTCTCACAATAACCCTGTGAGGTGGGTGCTATTATTATCTCCATTTTTTTGAAGTTGGGGAAAATGAAGCAGACAGAGGTTAAGTGACTTGCCCAGGGTTATGTAGTTAGGAATGGTTGAGGTATGATAATTTTTCATTTTTGATTTCTTTTTATTAATTTGTATTGTTCAGGGCTCAGGGCCATTGCTCCTACAACTTTTGGTTAATTGAAAGTCTTTTTTTTTTTTAATAGTCAATTGGGGTTAAGTGACTTGCCCAGGGTCACACAGCTAGTAAATGTCAAGTGTTTGGTCTGAGGCCACATTTGAACTCAGGTCCTCCTGACTTCAGGGCCGGTGCTCTATCCGCTGTGCCACCTAGCTGCCCCAAAAGCCTGTCTTCTGTTAATATTAATCTCACCTGACCAAAACCCGACTCACATGGTACAATGGTTTTAAGGGAAGACTATTTAACTTTCCTCAGATAAGAAGCCAAAAGAGAGTCAAGGCTTCTCAGGTAACTTGATGTCAACTTTGTAGGCATAGAAATCTTCCCCTTCATGAGTTTATTTGTGAACCCTCTGAATGTAGTTTAATCTATAACTGAACTTAGTTTACTTATAGAGTCTGCTTAAGTAGGTTTGTTTCCTTAGGAGATGTATGAGATTATGACTCCGCTTAACTAAATTTGTTCAACTTTTATAATATTGAAGGAAGGATAGGATTATGAATCTGCCTTAAACAAACAAACAAAAAAACAACTTGTATAGCCTAAAAGAATGTACAAGATTGCAACGTGTAAAAGAATTAATTTTCTGTCTTTCTGACATGATTTTCTCTATAAAAGCTTGACAAAAAATGCTAATCTCTGTTCAGGGGTTGTATTTCTTCCCCTCTGAACCTATGCTTAAGCATAATAAAACCTAGGCTTTTACCTCTGTAATTTCTGTGTTGTAGCAGATGTATTTTGGCAGTAGTTACCCACCACATGAAGTCAAAAAGGTGACATTTCTACCCTAACAGAAGCCAGATTGGAACTCAGTTCATCCTGACTCCAAATCCAGGACTCCATCTACTCTGTCATACTCTATCATTTAGCTCCTAGATAACACTTTGGATCCTATTTTCCCTCCTCCTTCTGAACTATGGCAGCACTTTCAGGTTCTTAATCCTGTAAGAAATAAGGTTCTAATACATGGAACTTTTCCCTATAGGAGCCACAAGGCATGCATTTTAGGAAGAGTGAGCGGGAGTATCTGGGACCATAGAGAAAAAACAAAAAAACAAAAAACTCAAGAGGTTCAATCATCATGTTGTAACTGTGCCTAGGAGGCTCCATGAACTTCTGCAATGTATCCAGGCTTCATGTTTCTACCTTGCCATGAGCGAATGACTGAGTTATTTCCCTTTCTCATGTTTGTGCAGAAGGCTTAAGAAGGCCAAGAACTTCCAGCTTTTCTCTCTTATCAGTAATGAGTGGCAGGAGAGTAAGCAGAAAGATCAGATTTCACTTTGAGGGGTAGTAGAAAACTTGGACCTTGAGACATGATGTTGTATATGGCAGTTTTAGACCATCTAAATTTTAAACTTAACCTTACCATGTATTTCCTAATCAACTTAAATGGCTTTGTTTCTATTACAATATGAAGTTTAAGCAGTTTATTAAGGGAGGAGGAAGACTGACAGTAGGCCTAGGCAAATTGAACTAAGGAGAATATATTGCATCTGGGTCCCAAATAGAATTCTAAGGGGGAAGGGATTAGGATAAGCATTTATATGGTGCTTACTATGTGCCAGACATTGTCATAAGTGTTAACTTTTTTTAATTGCCTTTTTTAAAAAAAAATTAATTTATTTTTAGTTTTCAACATTCACTTCCATAAACTTTTAAGTCTTAAATTTTCTCCACCTCCCTCCCCTCACCTCTCCCCAAGATGGTGTGCAATCTGATATAGGCTCTACATATACATTCTTATTAAACATATTTTCACATTAGTCATGTTGTAAAGAAGAATTAGAATCAATGGGAGGAACCACAAGAAAGAAGAAACAAAGACGAGTGGTTCTTTTTAAACAAATATTATTTCATTTGATTATCACAACAATTCTGCGAAGAAAGGTGCTAGTTTTATCTCTACTTTACAGTTGAAGAAACTGAGGCAGAGGTTCAATGTCTTGTCCCGGGTCACACTAATTAGTAAAGAATAACAAAACTATAATGCACAGAGTGGATGTGGCCTTAAGTCCCTGAAAACTCCAGCTTTATTCCTATCTAACAAGGTTGCTATGCTAGGCAACTAGGTGGCTTAGTGCATAGAGCATTGTATTAGAAGTCAAGAAGACATGAATTCAAATCCAGTCTCTTACTAGCTGTGGGACATTGGACAAATCAGTTAACTTCTGTTTGCTTTAGTATGCTCATCTATATAATGATAGCATCTACCTCCTAGGGTTGTTGTGAAGAGAAAAAGAGATGATAATTGTGAAGTGCTTAGCACAGTGCCTGGCACATGGGTAATGATATATAAATGTTAGCTGTTGTTATTATTAGCTATTATTATTTTAAAAAATAAAGATAACAATATCACCTACCTCCCAGGGTTATTATGAGAATCAAATGCAACAATATCTGTAAAGCATTTTGTAAACTTTAAAGTACTATATAAATGCTACAGATAATGTATGGTGGCAGTGTCACAGGAAGGAAGGCAAATATGTCAGGACATATGGTCCCTTGTGCAAATAGAAGGCAGAGATAAATAGAGCATAATCATAATGGTTGGAGTTTGTGACAGGTATACCAAAAGCTAACTCAAAGTAGAACATAAAGATACAAGTGGAATATATATGTATAATAGAAATATAAATACAGATTAAAGTATGTGAAATGTATTTATGAATATAAGTACATAAATCATTGAAAGTAGATAAGAAAAGTAGGAGGAGTGATGAAATCAGGTGAGGAAGAAGTCATTGAGGGCTTCATGGAGGAAGTAGCATGTAAATTGTGTATGAGGAAGTAAGTGGGATGGCTGCAGATGAAAACAAAGGGGGGATATCTTAGGCTAAAGCACAGATGTGCAGGATGAACATGTGGTATGAAGGAAAACATATTTATTAAGCATTTAGTATATGCCAAGCATTTAGGAATAGAAATAGAATAAAAAAGAAAATTTCTGTTCTCCAGGAGCTCTCATTCTAATTGGAAGAGACAATACATATAAGTAGTTTCAGCTTCAGGGTGGCTAAAAGGCCTGGAGGATCGTCAGTCTACAACATCAAGGTGGATGGCAAGGCCCAGTAAACTCTGGGGTATATTGGGGTGTCTGCCCTGCAGTGTGGAGATCTTGGAGGGTACTGGACTGCCACCATTTGGCATGAGCAGAGGACATAAGGTTTAGAGTAGATTGGGGATTTGGGGGTTCCCTCTGACAGGTAGGAATGTGGTGGCATCGATGTTTGATCAGGAGGAAGAAAAAGTAAAAGAGAATTGACAGGGAACTTGTGGAAAGGGAGGGTAGCTCTGGTTGGAGTACTCCAGAGGTTTCACATTGGCTCTGGGAAAGCCTAAGATAGGGTAAAGGGAAGGCAATTGTGCTAGTTCCTTGTGCGGTTCTTTCGGTAGCCACTAAGGGCTTTGACATGTGGAACAGGGCATGGTGAAGGCCAGCCTTTCTTGGCACAAATACCAGAAGTATCTCCAATATCATTAATTAAATCCAATACAGGGCTGTAATCATTGAGCACCTACTGTATACAAGGCACTCTTCAGAAAACACAAGATGTAACTGGCCCTGCCTCTGCATTCAGAGATAGGGTATAGGGTGGTGATGCGAAAAGAGGGGCAATGACTCAGGGTTGTACAACAGAATATGACAAGTATTGTGAGAAAAGGACAAAGTGCTATGGGAACTTAAGGAGAGAGAGAAAGATTATATTTAATCAGAGAAAGGGGAGGGTGGGTGGAGGATCTAGGAAACTTCAAGAAAAAGGTAGCATTAAATTTGGGCCTTAGGAGATGGGTAGGACTTTGTGTGTTTGAAATTTCAGGCTAGGGAATAGCTTGAGCAAAGTCTTTTAATTTTTATTTTTAGAGAGCTATGATTAGTTCTGGGGCAGCTAGGTGGTACAATAGATAAAGCACTGGACCTGGATTCAGGAAGATCTGAGTTCAAATCTAGTCTCAGACACTTGCTAGTTGTATGACCCTTGGCAAGTCATCTAATCCCTATTTGCCTCATTTCCTTATCTGTAAAATGGGGACACACTGGAGAAGGAAATGGCAAACCACCTCAGTATTTTTGCCAAGAAAATCCCATGGACAAGTCCATGGGGTCATGAAGAGTTAACACAATTAAACGACTGAACAACAAAGAGATTAGTTCAGTGTGGCAAGAGAATGAAGAATAAAATACCTCTCAGATGGAATTATAAAGCTAGAAAGATGTTGGGGGTGGGTGGGTGGGTGGGAAAACTGTCTTGGGCCTTAAAAGCAACATTAAAGAATTTGTATACTTAAGTTGTAGTTAATGAGAAGCAACTGAAAGTTTCTTTGAAGAAACAGCCTTTGTGGCCTATAAAACCATGCATCCCTTTTGACTTAGCAATACCACTACTTAGGTCTGTATCCCAAAAGAGATTTTTAAAAAACCAGAAAGGAAAAGACCAATATGTACAAGAATATTTATAGTAGCTCTTATTGTGGTGGCCAAGAATTGGAAATTGAGGGGATGCCCATCAATTGGGGAATGGCTGAACAAGTTGCAGTATATGATTTTGATGTAATACTCTTGTACTATAAGAAATGAACTAGATGTTCTCAGAAAAACCTAGACTTAGGAGAGCTGATGCAAAGTGAAATGAGTAGAACCAGGAGAACATTGCACGTAGGAACAGTACTGTAAAATGATCAACTGTGAATGACTGCTATTCTCAGCAATACAATGATCCAAGTCATCTCTGAAGGAATTATGATGAAAAATGCTTTCTTCCTCCAGAGAAAGAATTGATGAAGTCTGAGATCAAAGCATACTTTTTTCTTTATTTTTCTTGGGCTTTTATTTTGGTGTATGTTTTCTTTTACAACATGACTAATATGAAAATATATTTTCCATGATTACACGTGTATAACCTATACCAAATTGCATGCCTTCTTAATGAGGGGGGGTGGAGAGGGAGGGAGAGAATTTGGAACTCAATTTTAAAAGCGAATGTTGAAAATCATTGTTGTATGTAATTGGGGAAAAATAAATTAATAAATTAGAAATTAAAAAAAGAAAAGAAAAAGAAACAGCCTTTGATCATCCCAGAAATATGTCATACCCATGTATGAGTGGAGGGCATGTGAGAGGTGGCAATGGGAATGAGATTTCCATCATCAAAAAAAGTGGAATTGAGTTCTAAGACCTGCAAATCAAACCCCAAATAAACACTGATTAAAACATCTGCTGTATACCAGGCTCTATGTTAAGAGCTGAAGTCATAAAGATAAAAGTCAAACAGTTTCTGATTTTAAGGAGATTACAATCTATCTTGGGAGGCAACAGGTATATACTACAAATCATATTTAATATAGTGTATATAGAAATTGATGCAAATAATTTGTGGGGGAGGGTACTAACAGCTTGGGGAATAAAGTAAGGCCTCACGTAGATGGTAATACAAGCTAAATTTTGAAGGAAATTTTGGATTCTAAGAGGCTAAGGTGATGATTGGGTGCTTTTCAGGCACAGGGAGTAGGTAGCCAATGCAAAGGCACCAAGGTGGGAAATGTGGTGTTGGGCATGGAATAGTTAGCTTGACTACAATATAGAACTCATAGAGGAGAGTATATGTAATAAGCCTGAAAAGGTAGGTTGGGGTCAGGTTTTGAAAGACTTGAAATGCCAGAGGAATTTATATTTGATCTCAATAGTACTAGGGAGCCATTAGAGTTTATTGACTAGGGGAATGACATAGCCTTGGTAGCTATACGTAGGATAAATTGGAGAGGGATGGAACTTGAGGTAGGGAGAATGACTAGATTTCTACCAAAGTCAGCCAGTCAGTGAACAAGAATTTATTTAGCACCTACTATGTATCACACAAAGAAAGGCAAAAAGTAGACCCTGCTTTCTAAGAGCTCACAATCTAAAGGAGGAGACAATATGCAAGCAGCTATTTTTGTATGAATGAACAATGTATCAACAGAATAAATTGGAGATAATCAACAGAAGGAAGACACCAGCATTAAGGAAGATTGGGAAAGGCTTCTTCTAGAGAGTGGAGTTTTAGATGGTAACTGAAGGAAGCCAGGGAAGCCAGGAGTGAGTTTGAAACATGGGAATAACCAGTGAAAATGCCCAGAGGGAGAAGATACAGTGTTTTGTGTAAGGAACAGCAAGGAAGTTGTGCCATTGGAGCACATGATATGTAGGGGTGTGTGGGTGTAAAGTGTAAGAAGACTGGAAATGTTGAGGTGGGGGGGGACAGATTATGAAGGGCTTTGAATAAGAGAAGATCTTGTATTTGATTCAGGAGGTAAGAGTGTATAGAATAGGGGTTGACATAAATTTATTTAGGAAGATCACTTTAATAGCTAAATGGAAGATGGGCTTTATTAGGGGGAGATTTGAGGTAGAGAGATAAACCAGAAGCCTACTGAAATAATCCAGGCATGAAGTGATGAGAGCCTGTGCAGGGTGGTGGCAGTGCCAGAAGAGATCTGGGAGAAGGAGACTGATGAAGAGTAGACAGGAAGGAGGACCGACATCACGAAAACCCAACGAGAAGTTAGTATATAGAAGGGAGTGGTGAACAGGATATAGTGCTTTAAAGAGGTAAAAAAGAATGAGAACTGAGAAAATGCTTTCTGATTTGGAAACTAAGAGGTCACTGGTTACTTTGAAGAGAACAGTTTCAGCTGAGTGATGGGTCAGAAGGCAGACTGCACAGGCTTGAAAACTAAGGGAAAGGAAATGAAATAAGGCAAAATGTGTTGAAAGCTTTTTCTAGGAATTTGGCTGAAAAGGAGAGGAGAGGTATAGGATGATAGCTTGTGGATATTAGTAGAATCTAGTGAGGATTCCTAAAGATGGAGAAAAATAAGGGTGTTTATAGGCAGTAGAGAAGGAACCAGTCGATAGAAGAGATTGAAAATTACAGACAGGGAGCATGATTGTTAGGGCAATCTTCTGGAGACAGTAAGAAGGGATAGGGTTAAAAGATTATCTTATCATCAGAGACTGGCATAAGTAGGAGAGAATGGTCAATTTGACCCAGGCCTGAATGGTTGGGAAGGGTCCTAGCATCTGGACAGGGGGATCAGAGATTGTGGTGCTTGGGCTTTCAGCTCAGATGGGAATGTTTCAAAGTCTTCTATGGCCTGGGCTGGGTTAGGGTCATTGGGAACAAATGGTACTGTCTGGGAGTTCACTCTGAAAAATCCCCTTTCTTTTCATCTCTTATGTTCCTTCAGTGTCTTCATTGGCTTGAGGAAGAAGGAGGAGAAAATTTAGAAAATAGAAAGACTTTGTCCATGACCATGCTATCTACCACATCCAACCCTGCCCCATAGGCCAATAAAATTCTTACCCTTCTTCTTTCAACCTGGTCATCTTTCCTCCCTTAATTCTCTTCCCTTTTCTTCTTCTACATCGGAGGACCAGGCAGGATTCACAGATTCAGGGAAGCAATAGCACAGAAAGAGAAAGTCCATCACACTGTGTTCAAGCTATCACCATTCCCTCTTCTAGACACATTTATCCTCCCCTCTGGCTTTGGGGATCCAAGCCCATTGTGTCCCATATACCCCTATTCTTTCTCCCTTTCCACTGAACTTCTTGGCCTCAACCCAGAATTCAGTCCTAGAAACTGTTAACTATGATGATGCCAACACTCCTTTCTGTTTATGCACTGTGGCTCCAAAGTCCCAGTGCAGTTTTAACATTTAATAGCTTAAAGGTATTAAATAGCTCTTAAAGCTATTTAATATAGTATGCCCCTAAAGTCTTAGTACAATTGTAAGTTTTGAATAGCTATTGAAGCTTAAAACTGCACTGAGACTTTGGAAACACTGTATCTTGTTCTAGATATTTGGTGCCTTTTCCTGCATTACCTTTAGGATGACCCTAGGATGGGTGCTTTGGAAATATGGGAATATTTTATTGTTCATGGGAGCCTAGGGAGGCACCTCTATCTGGAGGCTGGTAAAGGGATGTTACTGGGTCCATTTAAAATTGAAGTCCTCACCTGAGCTCCTACTCACCTTGGGGTACCGCTTCCATAAGACAAAAAGTAAGCCCACAAATACCAAGCCCTTCATGAGGATGAGGCCATAAAACACAGCATCAATGGAAGGACTTGGGGTCCTGGGTAGGGAAAACAGACAAGGTGAGATACAACTCCAGATGTTGCAGTGCCTGTGATGGAATCTTGTTCACATTTTCTGTACAAGCTTTAAATGACAACAGAACATCAGAAGGGATTCTTGGTTCCTGGAAAAACCAATCATTCAGTTAACTAGCATTTATTAAAGGGCTAATTTCTTAAAGGGCTACTACCTGAAAGAGAACTGACTTTTCTGATTCCTCCAGGGAAGAAAAAAAAATGACTTTGGAGAAAATAGAGCAAAGGGAAGTTCATAACTTGCAAGGAGGCAGAAGATACTTAGTGAAAGGAAAAAAAAAACTTTAGTATGAGCTACTGACCAGAAAAAAACAGACTGCTAGGAGATCCAGAGGAGGTGACAGAGAATAGAAAACCAGTAGATTGAGGTTTCCATGAACATACCCAGTGAGCTAATCCATAGTTAGCTTTTGCCTGAATCTCCTGACTCATGAATTTATCAAGGAGGAAGTCACAGGAAGATTTCTTATAACTAGAAAAGGGGGCCATGCCCTCCAAAGGGCAGCACTCTCAGTCATTTCATTGCTACCCTGTTTCAAAAGCATTGAATCTCAACCCGCATATCTAGAACTTTCACCACCTGACTTTCAAGCTGATGGATTTGACGGCATCAGCAAGGCTGTAGTAACTTCCAGATGAAATATACCTGCTATTCTTGGGCAAGGAGTCAGGCTCCTTTCCTAAATGAGGCTACCTTGAGGAATGATTGGATTGGATCCAAGATGAACTTCCCCAAGTAGAGGTGCGCTCCTCCTTCTATAGAATATTTCATATAACCTCTAAATAGATGAGTAGCTGTGGGAAAGCCAAGGGCATGTCACTTCATTATAAGAAGCTCCCTGAACTGGATTCAGAAGATGGCATGCCAGTAGGTGGGAGTCCCACATTGGCTGAACTTCATGAGTGGGAAGAACAGCAGGAATAGAATTGCGGTCTAGATGGCAGTTAGGTGGGATACTACTGACCAAACGATTATCCTTCAACCCACAGGACTAAAAGCCAGACAAAACCATCAGTATTCCTAATTAAACAACTAGATATTAGACCCAACATTGACCTGGCCCCTTGCCTTAACTTTATTTCATCCAGCCATCTTTGCCTGCCAGTTCAACTGATGCTTCCTGAAATCCAAATATTAAACGTCTAGCTGCTCATACATTCTGGAAACTCAGGCAATTTTATCAATTAATCAACAAACATTTATTAAGCACCTACTATGTGCCAGCCATTGTGCTAAGGACTAGGGATACAAGGAGAAAGCCCAAACAGGTCTTAACTTTAAGTGCCTTACATTTTAATGGGAGAGATAGTGTATACATAGATAATAGGCACATATAAGATACATATACAATACAGGGGAAGGGATTAAGAGACCCAGAAGGGTCTCTTGAAGAAAGTCTTTTGAAATGAATCCTCAAGGAAGCCACAGATTCTAAGAGACAGCAGTGAAGAGAGAGAGTACTGAGGGCAGCCAGTATAAAATCACAGAGACAGGAAATGGAGCATTGTATGTGAAGAATGACAAGAAGGTCAGTCTCATTGAATTGTAAAGTATGAGGAAGGGAACAGTGTGTAAGAAGACTGAGAAAAGTTGGAAGGGGTGTGATAGATGACTGTGATTAGATCCCAATCTTATTCCGATCAGTGTTAATCAGTTTGATGTAATTCCACAGGGGTAGTGATTATAAATTTTGTATATCAGGACCTAGACCTGTGAACTTCAGTTTTTAAGTTTACTTGCTTAATCATAGGAGCCTGAATAGAGGATCCCCACCCTTGTTTTTGCCTTGTTATGGTGATTAAGCCCAGTGTGGCAGAGATGACATAATGAAATGAAAAGTCCTTCAGCTATTTTTGTTGCCCCTCTTTCCCTCTTCATCCCTCTATTGCCCAACAAGGGGAGGTGGCCATGAGCATTTGGCCAATAAGCAACTGGTTTTGGCCTGCCTTTCTACTGGCCCATCAGCCACTGTTGATGTTTTGACATTTGTTTATCATTCCAGCCCTTTGTTCTCTTTGTTGGCTTGATAGGACCTCTTGACAGATCAAGATAGGTCTGTCAAGGTCTGCTTGTTTGTCAAGCAGATATTATATATTTTATGTAGGCTCTCCTGGAGGGTCATAGTCAGGGTCTGTCAACCACAAGACTCAGCATTTTTAGTTTGCCTCATCTGTATCATCTGGGTATCGAGCATTATAGAAATAAGGCCCTGGAGGAATTGGGCATCTCAGATAGTGAGGAAGATCTGAAGTCCCCTTCATTGGATATGGCCATGGACCATTTAATAAAGTGCACTCTGCCTTAATTTCTTTTATTACAGAGTAGAAAATTCTGGACCCCACAGAGGCCAGGTAGCAAAGAACTCTAAAGAGCAAACATAGTACTTCATATTTGATTCTAGAGACAAAGGGAAGCCAGTGAAGATTATTGAGTGGTTGGGTGACATGGTCAGACTAATGCTTTAGCAAAATTGATTCAGTAATTGTTCTGTTTGTTGTTCCTCCTTAATTCTCAAAGAGGACCAATGACATTGCAGAGTGAAGTCTTGACTTGAGAGTGAATTAGATTTAAGTGAGGCTGATCTGAACCAACTTGTCAACCTCACTCTCTCCTCCAGAGTCATCAAAGTCCAGTGGTGAGACAAAGTCAAGATAACCGCTGATGACCTTGGATGGAGTGGATGACCTCAGTTTTTCTATATTAAGGTCTTTCCTAGGCCTCAGTTTGTCTGAGGCAATGCCCATTCAATGACAAAAGATGGCCTAATTTAGCATCACAAACATATCAATCTAGGAGAAGACCCTCAAAGTTTCTGTCCCAGAAGAGAAAACAATTGCTATTTACACTCATTCTAAATTATCAAATTTAGAATAAAATTATCAAAACTTAAACAGTGAACCTTATAAGCTTGGGGAGGGGCTAATGTTGTCTATTCAATGAAAGGCAGAGTGACTTGGGCTTAAAGGCACAATCAAGTAGTTCCATTTGAAACACAATGGGCTGGTCCAGAGAATCCCTGGACTCCTTTAAAACCATTTTTTTAAAAGCCTGGTTTTTTTTCCCCCAAAGCTATATTTCAAGAAATCATAAATGAAAACTGCACGGTACAAAAAAGTAAATTGTCCCAGCTTTTAGAAAAAAAAATCTAGCCTCTAAATTCCACAATATTTCACAAAATATAAACAGCCAAAATTATATTCCTATGGACAGAGCACCCATGTATAAGAATATGAAACCCCAATCACACATGACTAGGGGCTGTAGTTATGTGTAGCTGCAAGGGAGGCAGAATAGACATCTCTGGCTTCATCTTCCCACACCCTTCTCCAAGTGTGTCTTTCATTTCTGCCAAGTGTTTTTGTTTTTTTTTTTTCAGAGCTAGTTCTGGGAGTCTGTAAGCCCTCAGTTCTTCCAAGGTGACATGATCCAAGGAAAGGTGACCCATCCTGACCCATGCTTTGGTTTGTGAATGACCACAAGTACCCTTCTCCATCCTGGAACCATGACCAGGTCCCTTATACCTGACATATAAAATATGGATAATAACAACACCTACCTCCCAGAGTCAACTGAATCAGCAGGGGTGACTGAATTGGCTGAGGCTATTGGAGTTCTTCTTGAAGACATTCAAGGTGGGGGAACCACAAGAGAGAATATCAAAATAAGTAAGAAGGAAAATTCCCTCATATACTGAGGCACATGATTGATTTCCCACAGATTTCCATACCACTGTTAGAAGAGAGACTTCCTACTTTCACAATTTTACTTCACGCAAAAAGTTCTACCTCTTTGGACTATACCATGAATTGATGTCATCTGATGAGATGCTGGGAGAGATTCGAGGCAGGGAAATCAATAAGAAGGCTATAGTAATAGTCTGGGTGAGAGGTGATGAGGACTTGGCCTAAGGGGGTGGCTATATGAATAGAGAGAAGGGGAAATGCTTACAAGAAATGAAAGCAGAAATGACAAGATTTTTAATAGATTGGATAAGTATGGTGAAGAATAGTGAAGATTCAGGGATGGAGCTAAAGTTGTGATCCTGAATGTCTGGGATGATGGTAGTGCCCTTAACATTAACAGGGAAATTCAGAAGAGGGTAATTTGGGGAGTAAAGATCGTGACTTTTGTTGTAGACTTGCTGGGTTTGGAGAGCTTTGTTACCTTCAAAATCGTTCTCCTAGAAATGGGATTATGAGAAACACAAAAATGTGACCCATGAGTTCCCTTCTCTTTGTAGAGAGGCTTGAGGTCTATCATTTTGGACTCAAGGAACCATGTATCTATTTGGGGAACTGGAAGGATCAGTTCTGCAACAGGTCCTGTGGCCAGCTCTTAGGAAGACAATAGAAAGAGATGATATCAAGGACTTTAGGCAAGAGGTGATGAAAGCCTGCAACAAGGTGGTGGCTGTGTGACTGAAGAAAAGGGGATGTATATAAGAGACGTTATGAAGGGAGAAACGAGAAGAATGGGTAACAGACTGGATAAGGAGTGAGGGAGACTAAAGATTCCAGATGTCATCAAGGTTGTGTTGGCTACCAGTCATACTGATCTTTCACCTATTCAGCCAAAATCAGGTGCCACCAATAAATTATGCCCCTTGCAAAATGGGATTGTTCTTTTATACCAAAGGGTAAATAATGTGATAATCTTGATGTTGGGCCCTCTGATTCCAGTAGTTTTAATTAACAATGGGCCAATACACACCACTCTTCTGGGATATCCCTATTAACAACCTCTCCCAGGGGACCATATCTCTTTTAAGTCCTTGCCATGGCCCCTATACTATTTCTTTTCAATCTCTACCTTTGTAAAAACTAGCCAACTATGAATATGAAGGTCTCTGTTGGGCCAGCTGAAGTGGTCACTGAACTGATCCTGAAGAATTAGTATGATCTCATTTACAACTGTAAGAGTAATGAGAGAAAGACCATGTTCCGTAGCTGGTATAGACATTTTGAAAATAATCATTCTGCTTTTACTGTGCCACCACTATGTTCCTCATCCCCTGGGGCCAGGCTCTCTGTGTCATGTACCCACGGAGACCCATTGACCACATCCCAATATCAATTGTCTTTCTAACTCTTCCCCTAGCAGTGGGATCAAGAAGAAGAGGATAATCTCCCTCAATTCCAGTAAAATTCCCAGGAAAAAAATCTGCTGGTTAAATTACTGATCTTGTTTGAGTTTATTGCTTAGCTAGACCTGTTCATGGATGGGGCACAACTAATAAATGCAATTCAGGTTTTGAAATTGGAAAGGACCCAGGTTCAAATTATTCCTCAGATACTAGTGTCAGGATACCTGTACAATTGTGAATAAATCACTTCAACTCTCCATGGATCATTTTGCTGGACTGTTCAATGCATTCACAAGTTAAATTATGATGGTTAGACTGGTGTTTTCCTCTATTAATTTCTTTAAATAACATACATAATGATTATTCTCTCTCTCTCTCTCTCTCTCTCTCTCTCTCTCTCTCTCTCTCTCACACACACACACACACACACACACACACACACACACATACCCTGAAGGTAGGGGGAGGGGAGTTAAGTTTTTTTCTTTCCTCACTTTCCTTCCTTTCTTGTTCCTAGTGGGTTTTACTGCTGTAGAAGAGGCTTCCTTGAGGACCTCCAATAGGAGCATTGGATCACCTCCAAAAAAAGAGTTTTTCTTGTTGTCTAAGAGTCTTAAGGGTATGACAAGAAGGAAAAGAAAGTTAAACCAATGTGGGTTTGGCTGATTTATGCGATGTGATAGGATGAGAGAATTTTGTTGTAATGAGCATTTTACTATCTTTTGGGACATTTTCCCCCTCCATAAGTGCCTGGTGCCCTCAGATTCTACTTCCTTCAACAGCTCAGAATACCCCATTGCAGTGACCGACTCAGTCCAAAACAGTGCTCCCATATTACAAACCTTGCCTAGCATTTTCCTCTTATCAAAACATAATGTTCAAGCCTCTCAAATTTCATCTCTCCACCTTGCTCTGTGAGGCGACTGGTCATTATTGGAAGATCTTACAGTCCAAAAATATGAGTTATCTGATGACCTAATCCTTGATAACGGGTGTGGATATATAAATCTTGCAGAGAACAAATTATTTTACATACAGATGCATATTTATGTGTTTTATATACACATATGTGTATGCGTATGTATGTATTATATAGATATGTGTTTGTGTGTGTATGTATGTGTGAAATACGTGTGTGTGTGTGTGTGTGTGTGTGTGTGTATGTGTGTGTGTGATTATAATTTTGAAGAGAAGTTCTGGAGATATTGGCATAAAGGATTGACTCTAATTGGATGAGATACTACCACCCCACTTATCACCTTAATTTTCTAGCCCTGAGCAATGACTCTAACGTTGGAATTTCAGGCACCTTATTAGGTTCCCAGGAAAGCTCTTTTGTGGTGTGTAGGTCTTTTGGCTAGGTGGCACAGTTTACAGAGTGCTAAACCTAGAGTCAGCAAAACTGAATTCACATCCAGCCTCAGACATTTACTAGCTGTATGGCTCTGGACAAGTCACTTAACCCTGTTTGCCTCAGTTTCCTTACCTGTTAAATGAGCTGGACTAAAAAAAATGGCAAACCATTAAAGCATATTTACAAAAACAAACAAACAAACCCCAAATGGGATCACAAAGGGACACAACTAAACAAAGCCTTTTGACATCCCTCAAAGCACACATTTTTACAGCATGTTGTGGTAGAAATAGTACTGTATTGGGAGCCAGGAGACCTGAGTTCTGATCTCAGTTCTGCCACTGACAACTAGAGGTGGGGGGAGGAGTAGCAACCTTGTTTGCTTACTTCTCCTGCCTGGGCCTCAGTTCCCCCATCTATAAATGAGAGTTCTTCATAATGGTGTCATGAGTAATGGAAAGAGTAGTGGCAGATTGTACACCTAGCAGGTGCACCGAGTCACATATGTGACTTTGAACATGTCTTTTAACCTCAGTGATCAGTTTCCCTATATATAAAGGGTGAGGGTTGGATTGGATATTATCTAAGGTGTCTTCTAATTCTAAATTTTGGGTCCCATACATTTCTTCTCTGTTTAATATTCTATGATCCACATTCTCTCTCCTCTATAGGGAAGGTTCCTTTTTAGGGGAGCCAAAATGACTTACTTGCCCAGAAATATTGCTGGATTTTCAGAGTGCCTAATTTGCTATTAGAGTAAAAATATTCTGGGACATGGGATACTGTTGAACTTGTAGGAAGAACTAATCTATGGAGTGTTGGAAAACCAGGGACGTGGGAAATAGGAAGAAAGACATGCAAAGGTATTAGGTACCTACAGAGGGCATTGCCTCCAGAGGGCCCATGTGAAAATACAAATGTCAGTCTATGATCCATTTTTTGGATGGACATAGTGACAGTGATTCATTTATGGGAAAGGGAATAATTAGTCTTTTTTAAATCCCTACTATGTTCCAGGCACTAGGTTAAGCATTTTTTTTTTTACAAATATCTCATTTGATCCTTACAATAACCCTGTAAGATTAGTGCTTTTACTACCCTCATTTTACAGTTAGTGAAACTGAGGCAGACAGAGATTAAGTAACTCACCCATGGTCACCCAGCTAGAAAATATCTGAGAGGCTGGATTTGAACTCAAGTCTTCTGAATTCCAGTCTTAATACTCTATCCACTACAAGACCTAGACTCTTCAGTGGCACTAGATAATAATTATCTTAGAAAACAGAGAACCTTAGTGGGAATGGAACACAGGACAGGTCAGTTTTATAAAGGATTTGAAAAATGTATATTATTCACTGTCACTAAGTGGTCATTCTCAAGTGGAGAGTGTTACCAAAGGATATTTCTGGTGGACTTCTGGATGGATATTGTCTGAAATAAATATGTGTTTTGCATGCTAGTTTTGTTATCCCTTTCTGGTGGGATAGATCCATTTTGAGGCAACTGGTGAATAAATCAATCAATCTAGCTATCACAGAATGGTAATAACAGCTAACATTTATATAACTCTTTAAGGTTTACAGAGTACTTTATAAATATTATCTCCTTTGATCCTCACAAGAATTATGGGAGTAGGTTCTATTATCATGCCCCTGAGGCAAATAGAGGTTAAGTGACTTGCCCAGGGTCACACAGTTAGTGACTGAGGCAGCATTTGAACTCAGGTCTTCCTGATATCAGGTCCATCATTCTAACCAGGACACCACAATCTCACAGAAGAAGGTAGTTGTCTGGGGCAGCTAGGTGGTGCAGTGGATAGAGCACCGGCCCTGAAGTCAGGAGGACCTGAGTTCAAGTCTGGCCTCAGACCAAACACTTGTCACTTACTAGCTGTGTGACCCTGGGCAAGTCACTTAACCCCAATTGCCTAAAAAACCAAACAAAAAAAAAACAGAAGGTAGTTGTCTCAAGCTTTTATCTTTTATTCTTGCTATGATTATTTGGCTTTCTTGGGTAGCAGGGTTTTAGATTTCACTTTCTGGTTAAATGAGGTTTTATGTATGAACATCCTCCCCCCCCCATAGAATCATAAACTCTAGAAGAAGAAAGCATCTTCAGGATCGTTGAGTCTGAATACATCATTTTACAGATAAGGAGACTAAGGTCCAGAAGGGAAGAAAGGCTACAGAGCTTTATGAAGGGGACCTAGTCCAGTCTCCCAATTGTGGATATGAATTTGGGTCTGCTCATCTGGATCACAGGACATAGAACTGATGAGGGTCTTAAGAGTTCCATTTTAATGAAGGTTAACTGAGGCCACAGTGATGAAATGACTTGTTCATGGTCATGTCACATTGGTAGCAAGAAGCAGAGCAAGAATTTCAAGCCAGATCTGTTGCCAAATGACAAGGAATTTGAAAGTACTGTAGTTTTTCATCCTAAGAAAACAGTGAGCTAGATAACTAAGCATGAAGGCACTAAATACCGGGTGGGGTATAATTTCTGAAGGCAAAAGCGTCAATATAGAAAATATGCCTTTAGAAACCTTGCTGCACCTCAACCCCCTTTGTACTTTCCATACTATGCCATTTTAGTTGGGACTGGCTCCTTCAGGTCAGGGAGTCAGGAAGCCTTCTTGGGATAGACAGGAAATAGGAGTGGGCTGGGAGAGAAGCTCCTTTGCCCCAAGTGGCTGACTGGTGACCAGCTCTGCAGCTCTACTGACCCTGGTTTGTATATACTATCTTTTACCTTTATGTATTCACATCCCCTTAAAAATGGGTATGAGTAGGGGCCGCTAGGTGTCGCATTGGATAGAGCACCGGCCCTGGAGTCAGGAGGACCTGGACTCAAATGCAGCCTCAGACACATAATACTTCCTAGCTGTGTGACTCTGGACAAGTCACTTAACCCCAATTGCCTCACTAAATAACAACCAACCAAACAAAAATGAGTATGAATATATAATCCCTGCAGAGGACATTATACACACACACACATACACACACACATGCACCTATATATACATACATGCCTATGTATTTTATACAATATATAAATTATCTGGAAACATATATATTATATTTAATATATCTAATTGGGTTTGTTTTATATGTATTACATTATATCTTATATTTATGTTATATATTTATTTAATATATTAAAATAATACATAATCTATGTAATATAAAAATAATATAAAATGAATAAATGTATAAATATATCATACTTAATATATCTGTTTAATGTATTTATATTTAATATTATATATTTAACACATATAAATATATGTGTAAACATATAAATATAAGGGTGTGAATATATAGGTCTATATACTTGTATATATTTTTTCTCAGAGAAGTTCTGGAGACATTGGCTTAAGGTAAAGGATTGACTCTAATCGGGAGGTGTGACAAGACAAGTAGTAGTTAGAGGTGGGATAAAGGGGAAATAGGAAGGAGAATTTACCATACCACATCATTCTCACTAAAGTGTAGGCTGAGCTAAAGGTTGTAGCTAACGGAAATCTGCCTTCATGTCATAGTAAACTTGAACATAGGGAGAATTAAGCACAGTTGCTCCATACCTGCTGTAGTACTGGGTTCCCCGGGACTTTCTATCCTGTGTAATGAGACTGGAAAATGTCAGTGAGTCTGGGAACAGGCCACACTCCAAACTTGGGTTTGGAGAACTTCAAGAGTAATTTGGAGACGCATGAATTTCTGGGGCCAAAAGCTTTTGGGAGACCATGTTGTTTCTAGAAAGGAACTATACCTGTTGGTCACAGAGCTGGTTGAAGTGGCCTCCGAGGTTGTTTGTATCCCTGTGATGGGCATCTGATTTTGAACTGGAAAGAGAAGACAGTGAGAGAAACGTGTGGGCTTCCCATGTCCTGTACTATCTAGAAGCTACCAGCACAGGGAAGTGGGCCCAGAAGGGGAAACCATACTTTTCAAAGTACAATGTATTTGATGAATGCATTCTATGAGCTATCCTATTGTTTTGTGTCAGATGCCATTCATATATATTCTCCAGTAGTCTATCCTATGTTTTCCCTACTGCTATAGTCATGCTGAGACTCTCATGACATCTCTAAGTCCATTGATGGCTTGTCCAGGTGTGTCACTATGGGGTGTTTTCGCTGTCTCCAAGATGTCCTGTAGGCATCTCAAACTTAACATGTCCAAAACAGAACTCACTGGGTTTTTTTTGTTTTTATTTCTGTCAAGGGCACTACCATCCTTCCAGTCACTAGGGCTGAAAACCTCGGTGTCATCCTAAACTCTTCACTCTCACTCACTTTACATATCCAATCAATAGACCAATCCAGGGATTCACTACAGCCTCCCCATATCCACCATCTCTCTCTCCCTCTCTCTCTCACACACACATACACACACACACACACACACACACACACACACACACACACAGAGCGGCTTCAGGGATTTAGATTCCTGCAGATTCTGGCCTCTCTTAGGAGACAACAGAAGAGGATGCTCTCTTGTTTTTATGCCTT